>NC_134145.1:58164274-58467903 GCF_033958435.1 Carettochelys insculpta | reverse complement strand
AAACGATTATTCCCCTCTCTTCAGTGCTGGTGAGGCCCCATCTGCAATATTGCCTCCAGTTTTGGTCCCCCCGACTACAGAAAGGATGAGGCCAAATAAGAGCGAGTCCAGTGGCAGGCAATGGGATGATGAGGGGGCTGGGGCACATGATTTATGAGAGGCTGAAGGAACTTGGATTATTTGATTTGTAGAAGAGAAGAATGAGGCGGCATTAGATAGCAGCCTTCAACTACCTGAAAAGTGGGGGGGAGGGGTTCCAAGGAAGATGTAGGCAGGCTGTTTCAGTGGTGGCAGATGACAGAACAAGGTGCAATGGTCTCAGGTTGCAGTGGAGGAGGTCTAGGCTGGATGTTAGTAAAAAAAACTCGCTAGGAGGTGGGTGAAGCACTGGAACGTGTTACCTAGAGAGGTGGTGGAAGCTCCATCCCTAGAGGTTTTTTAATGCCCCACTTGACAAAACCTGGCTGAGATGATTTCGTTGGGATTGTTCCTGCTTTGAGCAGGCGGTTGGACTTGATGGCCTCCTGAGGTCATTACCAACCTTACTCTTCTACGCTTCTATCAGTAAGTACCTGGAGGCTCCAACTAAGACCAGGGTCCCATTGTGCTAGGTGAGATAGTCCCTGCCCCCGCAAGACTATATATGCTAAGTAGATGAGACAGACAAGAGGGAAAGAAAAGAGAAGTGACTTGCTGAGAGCACACAACCGATCTCTGGCGGGGATGGGAACAGCAATCAGGTCTCCTGCCTTCCAGTTCTGGGCTCTTTCCACCTGTGCCTCAGTAAGCTAATCCTTCTCCACACAAATGACTTTTGTTCCTTGGCCTGCAACAGTGACCACATATTTTGCTCCTGTCCCGTAATTAGTCTCAGCCTTGGTTTCCACAGCTGCCTGAACCATTCCTAGTGCTGGTCTACCCGGCAGGCTCGATGTGAGAGCTAATTCACAACTGTTTCGTGGAATGCTTTAAGACAGAGAGATGATGTAGATGCCGTATTACGGACAGAATTCATCCGGCTTTCTGTGATGGCCAGACAGTAATGATTCACCTGGAAATAACTTTTCACTGCCAGCATTTTGATCAAGATTTCCAAAAGTGACTGCTCATTTTCTCCTTGTTTTTGACCTGTCCAGTTTGTAACCTCTGAAAAGCGGCGCTCTGTTCAGCAAACGCCGAGCCTCTGAGAAAATCACGCCTCTGAGGTGCTCCATGCTGGACATCCAAAAACAGAGGTGCTGACCATTGTGAGGTGCTTGGCTTTTGTCAGTTTCCTTTAGTCTTAGCTCACAAATTCCCATCCAATTTAAGAACAAGGCTGGCAATTTACAGCTTGCAGCGGGGTCTGTAAAGGGGCAGGGGTCACCTCTCACTTGGGCCCCCATCTGGTCAAATGTACGCGCCTGTGCTAAGTCAATTTGAAAGTCTTTCACAACTCAGCCCTGGGCTGTGTCCTGCCGTATACAGCAATCAACCCCCTTCCAAGGGCATCCGTTTAACAGGGCCCCATGGCAGTGCCCTCAGTAGCGTCCTCTGCTATGATAATAGCAAGTAGAGCCATTATTTTTCAAATTCTCTAAAAAAACTCAATAATTCAAGCGCTGCGATGCACGTGAATACAAGATGGGCCTTCATAAATAAAGTCAAACGGCACTTTTTGTAACCCATGCGTTACGAATAGCTCACACAATGATTTGTAATGCGACACCTGTTTGATGCAGGATGGTGACAAACTTTTTACCTCTTCACTCGCAATTGCATTTTGGCGTTTTCGGTGGTGGTGAATTTCTCATTGCGAAGGAGACCTAACAGGATCCCAGCTGATCGCGATATAAATGCAAAGGATCGGGTCCATGCAGTTTGAAATTCTCTGTCTGCAGCTTCAGCTTTCCCCTTTTCTGCAGCCATTCCAACCCCACTTTAATTCTGCCAATTTTATGCCCTGTTTAATTTCAGTTTTTTTCTTAAAGTGCCCATTGCTCTTCGCGGTAGGAATGCCACAAGTTTTCTTTTCCTTTTCAAAATCGAGACTTTAGTACACGATCAAAACACAGATACAGCATCATATCCCACAATGTACATTAAACAGGGGAGTTAGCCAACCTTTCAAGATCATGTATTGTTTGCTATTTAGATATGAGTTGTTCACTGTTGGGCTTTTAAGCATTCACTGTTTATTGGAAAGAATCAGAAGGTTTTTTTTTTCACTTTGCATTTGCCTAGAATTGGGCACCACAAAGAAGTCCTTAAAGAGACACATGTTGCTCTGGACCGGCAGGTTGCAGACCACTGCTCCAGAGCTTCCCTTCCTGGCAGCAGAGTCCACCCCTTAGATTAGGGCTCTGCTACCAGTTCATCAACATTTACCTATAGTACGTAATAACAGAGAGGTCGCCATGTTAGTCTGGACTCCAACAAAACAAAGCCGCAGAAATGTAGCAGTTTAACAAAATGATTTGTTCGGTGATGAGCTTTCCTGGGACAGACCCACTTCATCAGATCCTGCGGGTCTGTCCCACGAAAGCTGATCCCCCAATAAATCCTTTTGTTAGTCTTCCAGTGTTATGCTCCTGCTGCTTTGTTTTGCTTTAGTATGTAGCCACTCACCAGCTTTGAATGTGGAGCTGTCCATGGTACTGCCACGCATAGGCGGGGCCCGTCCTATAGGTCTTATCTCTATTGAGCACTGGCTCAATGCCCTGGTGTCAGGGCCC
Source organism: Carettochelys insculpta (assembly GCF_033958435.1). Taxonomy (NCBI): domain Eukaryota; kingdom Metazoa; phylum Chordata; order Testudines; family Carettochelyidae; genus Carettochelys; species Carettochelys insculpta. The sequence continues at coordinate 58,465,189 of NC_134145.1, read as the reverse complement.
AGCTTTGCTGTCAGGGAAGCCAGAAGCTGGGAGTTAGATCCCATGTGTTCCTAGCCGGTGGCAGGCAGAGGAGGAGGAGTGTGGGGAGTGTGGGTACGCTCTGCCCTGCAGGAGACGTATGTTGGGTTTGCAGTGCCAGCCTGTCTTTCCAGCCAGCCGCGTGGCCTCCTTGGAACACAGCCCTGAGCAGTGGCCATTGGGATCAGCTGGTGGGCCAAGCAGCCAGGAACAGGGAGGAGCGTGTTGGTGGGGGAGAGCTGATGGGACTTCAGTAACCAGCTGTGAGTTGAGGAACTGTAGTAGTAAGTGGTTCTCAGAGGCTGGGACCTGGGTGAGCGTTGCCAACACAAGAGCTGGGTTTGTACCTCTCTGGGGCTCTCTTGAGACAGTCCTTTTCAACCCTCCGATCTCCTCTCTGTCTCCCACAGTGTTCCCAGCGGTGGCACTGCTGTGTCTGGGCGTGTGAATAAGCTGTAGCTGCACATTTGTGCCTGGCTGTACACATGGCACATTGCTGGAGTGGGTGGGTGGTGCAGGAGCCATGTTGGCCCCAGTTGGAGGTGGGCTACTGGCTAGATGGACTGAGTTCTTATCCCGCGGGGGTAACTCGGCGGTTCCTTGGTGTGGTATTGCTAGAGGTGCGGATAGCTTATATCTCCAGGGCCATGTCCCCTGGGACTGCCTGTGGTCCTCCCTAACACCGTGGTGGGGCAGTGAGTGGCTGTGGTGCCCTTCTATGGCTGAAATATGACTCTGGGGCCTGGCTCACCAGTGGCGAGAAAAGGTCCAACAGCAGTTTCTGCGCGTGTGCTAACCCTGCTGTTCTGGCCAAACTCCAGCTGGGGAACAACGTTCTGGCTCCTAAATTTCTTCAGCACAGACGTCAGTGACCACCTTGTGATTACAATGGGAAGTCCTCGGGCGCCTTATGGCCTAACAGACTTATTGCAGCATCAGCGGCCCCCTTTGCCCGATGCATCCGGCCCACTTCTTCAGATCTGAGCTTGTGCTGTACGGGAGATATACTGGAAATGTCCAGTACAGCATTAGCACCAGCGCTGAAGATGTGGGTCTGCCTCAGGAAAGCTCATCACCTAATACGTTAGTTTGTGAGTCTTCAACATGCTGCAGGACCACTGGTTTGTTTCGCTACATGAGTGTGAGCAAAGGAACCCTGCGGCAGGTGAGCTGACCACCTCAGGGGGCCGGGCTGGAGCAATGTGTGTTGGGCAGCTCTGTTGAAGGCAGTGGCAGGGCCAAGCCTGAGTGTGGAGAGGGCACAGGCATTGTGGAAGGTGCCTGCCTGTGAAGCTGGGGGGGGACCTGGCACAGGGCTGTGTCATTTCATGTTATGCGTGGCACTGCTGGCCGTGCACATCAAAAATCCTTATTATATGCAGCACTGCTGAAGATCCAGGTGTCCACCCCGCCCCCGCCCCCCCCCATCCTTCTAGCAGAGGCACCATGTCATCGGGTCAGCTGCTGTACTGAACCCCCCACCCCACCCGGCCGTTAAACAGAACGACTTGGCGCTTTTCCTCACAGAGCAGCCCTAAGCACTTTCCTGACTGCTTGTACCACAGCAACACTTATGTGATAATTTGGGCGGGCTGGGGAACAATGCTGTATCCAGCTGAAAAGTCCCAGGGAGTTTAGCAAAGCAGAAAGTAATTGCCCAAGTTGGAATTTGGCCAGCACTGGACCAAATAACCCCCCTGCTGTGGTGGCACACGCCACGACAGGGGCTTTTATAGTGCCACAAGGGTAATAGAAGGGTTCTATCCCACCTGCATGATGGCATTTCTAATGGCTGTTCAGTGCCACAGCCGGTGACGCATACACCTAGTCAGGCAGCACTCACTGTCTGTGGTTAGGTCCCCATTGCAAAGGCAGGGCAGGTAGAAATGCCTCTGCTCTGTGGGGCAAATGAAGAGGGCCCCACACTGGTTCCTGCCGATCCTCCCATGGGCCGGGGCAAGCTCCTCGGGGGCTGTAAGCCTGCGTCACTCTCCGGAGGCCAAGGTTGGCTGAACTGGTGTGTGTGGGCCTTAGGCAGGGCGGCCAACCCACAGCAATTTCATTTACGGCCAAAAATGGGGAAAATTTACAGCCAGACAAATTTTTCTACAGACATGATTTTTTTATATGATATGAAGACGATATAAATGGCCGAAAGGCTGGGTAATGAAGATGATACCATGTGAGTCACGTTACATCACCTCAGCCATTGAGGTAAACAAACAACTAAAACATCCAGTTGCCACTGAGCTGCTGTAAAATGGCGGATGCCGCACAGAAGACATTTGATGGCTGGAGAATAGTTGTTGTTTTGGGGAATTTTATTGCACTTTTATGAAATTTACAGACTCCTAAATTTTTTTAAGGCCTGTACGGACACGGCCAATTTCGGCTAATTGCGTGCGGCCTGGCTGTAAATTGACTGCCGGCTGGCAACCCTGGTCTGAGGCTGAGGATGGCTGGAGGTTCCTGCCGCACTGGAAGGGGACACAGAGCTGGTGCACAGGCGGAGGGTCCCGTCACCTCATCACAGGGCACTACCAGCACAAAGCAGGAGTGATCATCACCTCGTCTTGCAACCTGGTGGGGCCGAGCCTGGCCCACCTAGGAGCCATCGTCTGCTCTGGGTTTGGGAACACGGCAGGAGCTGGGGCAGCTGGTTCTGCCCGTGGGGGTGGCCCGATGCCCCCAGATCAGGCAAGGGATAGGGCTGTGTGGCGGTACAGCTTTTAACGCCCCAGGCTGGTAGTGAAGAATCCCTCCAATGTATTATTTTCCCCTCTGGAGGCTGTATCTATACCACTTGCCTGCACCTTGCTGGCATCCATTGGCTTCATCATCCAGCGACTGGCTGGCCTCCATATCACCAGCCCTTTGCATCTCTCTTGGCAGTGCTGAAATGGCTGCCCAGGCTGCCCAGCAGAAATAAGCGCCTGGTTTTGCTTACTTACCTTCTGCTTAGTGGTGTTGCACCAGGCCGTGTACGATGCAGCTCCTGGGAAAGTGGGGGATGTTCATGAATGCTGTGATGAGCATAATGAATGGCTCTGGGGCCTCAGCACAGCACCCCACCTCTTTGGGCAGATCCAGCTTCCTTCCAGCCTAATCTCGCCACCAGCGTTCTCAGGAAGCTGAGCGCTTCGGTGGCTGCCCTGGAGAGATTCAGGTGCCAGCCAGCATATCAGCTCAGTGTCCACAGCCACTCATAGTGGGCAGCCCGTGTTTCTATTGGTGGTGCGCATCTGCACCAACCTTGGTGCACAAAATAAAATTTATTCCACCCATGGATGGACAAAATTAGAGGGAACACAGTCCCCCCGCCCCCCCCACCGCCCCGGGAGATCTGATCACTTTACAAATCTCCCTGACTGGTGGGCTAGCTAAAGCCCTAAAAATCACTCTTGCTTGCCCCTGAGAAAGCCTCTTTTTTTTTGGTTTGTCCCCTGCCCCCATCAGGCTGCTATTTAAACTGGGGGCTTTGTGGCCTGGGACATATTAGCTGGTCATATGACGACTAATGGTGCTTCAGCTTGTGCAGACGGAGGCTGCTGGAAAAGGCTGGGCAGGGAGGTGCTGCTCCTGAAGGTGAGAAATGCATTCTTGTACAGGCTGAAACTCCCCAAACGGGCATTCTCCTGTCCAGCAACAGCCATTGTCCAGCAGGACCATGTTCTTTGCTGTCTTATATCTCGGCGTTGTTGGTGCCGCCGAAGGTTTAGCCAGGCTTTGCCTTGAAACAGTCCTTGCAGTGAACGGCCTGGGGCCATCATCCCTGATAGACATTTATCTAACCTGTTCTTAAATACTGCCAAAGATGGAGATTCCACAACCTCCCTAGGCAATTTATTCCAGCGTTTGACCACCCTGACAGAAACTTTTTCCTAATGTCCAACCTAAACCTCCCTTGTTGCAGTTTAAGCCCATTGCCTCTTGTTCTATCCTTAGAGGCCAAGAAGAACAAGGTTTCTCCCTCCTCCTCATGACACCCTTTGAGATACCTGAAAACTGCTATCATGTCCCCCCTCGGTCTTCTTTTTCCCAAACTAAACAAGCCCGATTCTTTCAGCCTTTCTTCATAGGTCATGTTCCCTAGACCTTTGATCATTCTTGTTGGTCTTTTCTGGACCCTTTCCCATTTCTCCACATCCTTCTTGAAATGCGGCGCCCAGAACTGGACACAATACTCCAACTGAGGCTTAACCAGCGCAGAATAGAGCAGAGGAATGACTTCTCATGGCTTACTCACAACATACCTGTTAATGCATCCCAGAATCATGTTTGCTTTTTTTTGCAACAGCATCACACTGTTGACTCATATTTAACTTGTGGTCCGCTATAACCCCTTGATCCCTTTCGGCCATCCTCCTTCCTAGACAGTTGGGTCCCATTCCATATGGCTGTTTCTACACAGGCCACTTCTGAATGCTAATACACAGAGCGAAAGATGCTAATGGGGCACAGATGCAAATTCCCCATGCCTCATTAGCATAATGTCACGTGATTTGTAATCCGGAAGAATGGTCTTCTGGACTCCAAAACGCCGTGTAGAAGCGTGGCCCCCCGGGGGGCGGGGGGCTTCCAGAAGGACATGCTTCTTCCAGAGGCCCCTTCTTCCCAAAAATTTTCAGGAAGAAGGGGTCTCCAGAAGAAGGACTTCCTTCTGGGAGCCCCCCCCCCCGCCAAGGGCTGTGTTGCTACACAGCGTTTTGGAGTTCAGAAGAATGGTCTTCCGGACTCCAAATCACATGACATTATGTTAATGAGACATGGGGAATTTGCATCTGCGCCTCATTAGGATCTTTCACGCTGTGTATTAGCATGCCACTTCCAAAGGCAGTGGCCTGTGGAGAAATGGACTGGGTGTGAAACTGATTGTTCCCTCCTAAGTGGAGCACTTTGCATTTGTCTTTGTTAAACTTCATCCTGTTTACCTCAGACCCTTTCACCAATTTGTCCAGATCATTTTGAATTCACGCTATCCTCCAGAGCAGTTGCAACCCCTCCTAGCTTGGTATCATCTGCAAACTTAATAAGCGTACTGGCTATGCCAATATCTAAATAGTTGATGAAGATATTGAACAGAACTCGTCCCAAGACAGACCCCTGAGGAACCCCACTTGTTTTTGCTTTTTAGCAGGATTGAGAACCATTAAGAACTACTCTCTGAGTACAGTTATCCAGCCAGTTTTGCATCCACCTTATAGTAGCCCCCTCTAAGGTGTATTTGCATAGTTTATTGTGTTTCCTGGTCTTTGATACACTCCGACAAGGGCTATTAAAGACCATGGCTTTTTTTGTTGGAAACGGGCAGAGCATTTTTCACATTGTTCACAGGGGCAAAAAGATACATTATAGAATCATAGAACACTAGAACTGGAAGGGACCTCGTGAGGTCATCAACTCCAGCCCCCTGCCGTCACAGCAGGCCCAAGTACCATCTAGCCCATAAGTGTCTGTCTAACCTGAGGTTAAAGAGCTCCAGGGATGGAGAGCCCACAATCTTCCAAGGCTATTTGTGCCAGTGTGGCACCACCCTGCCAGTTAGGCAGTAACACTGAAGTGTGGTTGTGCATTGTGCCTTCAGGCAGAAGCTGCTGGAGGCTTTGTGACCTGGCTGTGTGCAGGGGACCCTGGGGTTGCCATTGCATTGTGGGCGGGGTGCAGACATGAGCTGGGGGCGTGAGTGCTTGGGACAACTGCTAGAGACGTCCTCATTTACGGCAATGCCTTGACGTGGTGACTCCAGCATCGCTCGTGAGGCTCCATCTCCTCCTGAGCCTGCTCCCACCTTTGCACCCTGCTCCCATCTTTTGGTCCTGCTCTACCCCAGTGTGGCCTCCTAGCAGTCCAAAAAGCTGATCACATGGTCGTCTCGCGACCCCAGCAGGGACCACGAGGCCAGGGTTGAGGTCCTCCATGTTCTTTGCTGTCTTGACATTGTTAGTGCCGCTGTAGGTTTGGCCAGGCTTTGCCTTGAGACAGTCCTTGCAGTGAACGGCCTGGGGCCAGCATCAGGCTGCCATGAAGGCGGGCTTGCAGCCAGCAAACCGCCCCCACCCCCCCAGGGGTGGGTGACTCAGGCTTAGCCAAAGTGGCAAGCTGTTACCCCCCGCAATCCCACAAACCCCCACCCCCAGCCCCCAGGCCCCTGCAAGCCCAAGGTTTACCTGCCTCAGATACTCTGCCCACCTCCCCCGGCTGCTGAGATACCAGGAGGCAGCCCAAAGCCAGTGCAGGGCCCCCCCCCGGCCCCCCCCGCATGCAGCACAGGTGGCTGGTGCTGTCTGGGCAGCAGCAGCCCAAGGGTTGGGTGCAGCGGGTGGGAGCTTCCAGGCTGGCAGCTGTGGTGGCAGCAGGCGGGGTTGGGGGTGGGGACAGCTGGTGGAGCACCAGTGGCCTCTCTTCCCCACTTGGGCTGTGGCTTCCTGCTGCAGACGGAGCAAAGCTGCACGATCTCCCCCTGTCGCTACTGTTGAATGCAGCACCCTGAGCAGGCAGGGAAGGTAGCGCCCGATAAGATAGGGTATGAACTGAGTGTGCACGAAGCTGGCAAACACATGTGCCATGCACAGTATCCACAGGGGTGCCTTAGTACAGCTAACACCTTCGGTGGCCACATTCCTTCAAATTTCTTTCCTACTATGTGCAGAATAAATTTTACTATGTGCACCGAGGCGTAGGGATGTGCACCACCCATAGCTTGCCAGCTGTGGGCATGCTGGTAAGCAGCAGGGCAGCAGCTCTCGCTCTCCTGGGAGCATGCCAAGCACATGGCTGATGGTTGCACATGCGCGCGTGTGCGTGCGCGCACACAGTTTTTTCCCCTGGGAGACCCTGGCCCATTCACTCAGCACTGTGAATGTGATGGGGGGGTGCTCTGATCTATGCTATAAATGCCACAATGCATGTGCGCACGTGCGTGCACACGCATGCACACACACACACACACACTCTGTGACTGGGGTAATGGTGGTGGTGGGATCTTCGCACGATGCAGCCTTACGCATGCGTCCAGGTTTCTTTATGTAGAGACAATACACACAGGAGGGCTATGTGGGCAGCTCCCTCCTGCTGGCCGGGGGGGGGGGCGGGGGGGCGCTGCTTGAGCTCACATGCATACCAGTGGGGGCTTTGACCGGTGACCCTGGAAGCTGAGCGCTTGGCATGCTCCCAGGAGACAGGCAGGTCCTGCCCGGTGACTAGTAGAGTATCCACAGCTGGCAGTCTGTGTGTTTATGCTGGTGGTGCACATTAGCACATGCCTTGGTGCGCACAATAAACTTTATTCTGCACATAGCTGGAAAAAAATTTAGTGGGACCACTGGCTCGGCCCTGCACCATGGATGTAAGAGAGGGCACACTGAGTTTAGCACCCTGTATACTCCCCTGTCGCTGCACCTATGTGCACTCAATTAGCAAATTGGCCATATGCCCCGGCCTATCCCCTGCTGGCCATGCTCACTGGCTGGCTGTGCTTACCAGCGTCAGGGCTGCTCTGCCACCACGCCGACGCTGGCACTGAACAGAGGCGTGTGAGTGCTGGTGGCTGCATGAGCAAGCACCATATGACAGGCTGGGCTGACAAGGCGTCTAGTGTCAAACCAGCATTTCTAGAGGCGTGGGGCTGTGACTGGTGTAACTGCACGTACAAGGGCTGTAGCATAGGGGGAGCCAGCGTGAGCCTTTACTAGCCAGGCAGGCTGTGAAAGATGAGCTGCAGCCGCTTTCACGAGCTAGTGGTGTAAATCCTACAATCAAGGCAATTGCTTCTCTGGCTGAAAATTGTGGTGCGAAGTCCATTTATTTTTCATTTTTCTTGCGCTCGCGTGACCCCGGCATGAATCACTGGCTGGCTGCAGCAGGAATTTACACCAGATGGTCTCTTTCACGCCTCTCGTGCAACAGATGTGGACCGTGCGTCTGGTCACTCCAGTTTGGTAGCTGGGTGGTGTGCCGGTTGTTTGTTGCTCAGCCTGCAGTGACCTCCCCCCACCCCCACCCCCACCCCCAACCCCACCCCCCTCCTGGCACTCACAAAAGCAGGCCGTCGCTAAGACACCCCTCTGCCCCAGGCTAAGCCACACACTTTCTGTTACTCCCCAGCCAGCAGGGGCAGACTGAGCCCTTCACCCACTCCTGGGGCCTTGCAGGTTACTTTGTTCACCCCTTCCAAACCACATTTTGGTTTCTCACATGCTTGCTGTTCAACACTGGTCTCATCGCAAAATGCCCCTAAGACAATGTGGTTCAGTCCAGGTTGGACCTCTCTAAACCGGAACACTCTCGTCCGGCAACGTCTGTAATCTGGCATGATTTTTAGTGAGCAGGACTACCGCTTATCATGGGCGTGGCCACGTTTCCGGTGGGCCCATAACATTTGTTTCCAGAGACCAGTCCTGGCTCTCAGTGTTCTGGGCTGTTATTTAGCTGTAATCTACCCCTCAATGTCTTCTAAGAGCCCAGTGGCGGGGTGGTCTATTTCGCTTGTACCTTCTTTGGGGAAGAGACTGTCTCTCGTGCAACGTAATCAAAACAGCAGCCACGTAGCACTTGAAGGCCGAACAAATGGCTGTTTTGTTTGGTTGGAAGACAGACGACCAGGGCTACCTCTCGGGCACTGTTCCCTTGCTCTGTGTATGTACAGCGCCAGACACTCAGCTCCCCGGTCTCATCTGGGACAACGCTGGCAGCACAGATTACACTGCATGTGACAGTGAAGAAAGTCACGTCCAGCCCCGCCACCGGCCTGTCCGCTTGCTCAGGGTGGGTGTCCCATGGGCCGCACTGCTCACGCTGCAGCCAGACGGGGAGCTGTACGGGTGGCTGGTGCCCCAGCCCCACGAATACACACGGCTCCGTGCTCAGCTCCGGTGACTGTCACAGCCCCGGCCCTGGAAAGCAGCTTCATGCAAAGGCCCTGCCAAGGAGCAGCACCCGGGGCAGCAGGCTCACAGGAGGGAGGAGGAGGAGACGTGACTGAGCCGTCCCCCCCAAACAGGAGTGACAAGTGGGGGGAGTTCCTGTCCCTTGCACTTGACCCGCTCCTGGAGGGGCGTCTTGGGGGAGTGTCTTGCCCAGGGCCGGCCCGAGGGAAAGCAGCACCTTGGGCACATCTGCATTTAGTGCCGGTCCCCCCCCATGGCCCCTGGTCCTCCCTAGGGCCCCCAAGCCCTGCACCGCTCTCCCGCGCCCCCCTCCCATGCCCTGTGCCCCTTCCCAGCGCTCCTCCTGTGGGGAAACCGACCCCCACCCGGCCGCCCCCAGCAGGGGGCGCTGCTGCAGCTCCCGCGCGGCGCCGCTCCCCCTCAGGCCGCCCGGGGAGGAGACGGCGGCTGCTGAGGCCCCGGCCCGCCCGGCTCCCACCGCCGGCGTGCGAGGAGGTGCAGCGCCCCCTGGCTCGCAGCGGCGGCCCTTGCACACGGGGTGTGTGGCGTGTGGCCTGTCGCCCCGCCCCCGCCAGCGGTCACTCCGGGGAAGGCGGCTGGGGCTCCGGGCGGCTGGCCGAGCGCACGCGCGCGCCCGGGGTCCTGAGCGAGCCTCGTAAGCCGACGGCGGCTGCGGCGTGTGTAAACGCGCGCGCCAGGCTGGGGCGCAAAAGGAGCCGGCGGCGGCGTCAGGCCACGAAGTCGCGCTCGGACACACCCTCCGCTCACCCGCCCGGCGGCGCACGTACACACGGACACCTTCGCGCCCAGCCAGACGGGCTCAGCCGCTCCGTGCACTCGGTCATCGGCACGCGCCGGCTGTGCTGGCTCCGACTGTACACACGCCGACTGTACACATACCGAATTTACACGCGCCGGCTGTACACACGCCGGCTGTACTGGCTCCGGCTGTGCACACGCCGGCTGTACACATACCGAATTTACACGCGCCGGCTGTACTGGCTCCGACTGTACACATACTGAATTTACATGCACCAACTGTACACACGCCGGCTGTACTGGCTCCGACTGTACACGCACCAACTGTACACACACCGAATTTACACGCGCCGACTGTACAGGCGCTGGCTATACTGGCTTCAGCTGTACACACACTGGCTGTACACGCGGCAACTGTACACGCGCCGACTGTACTGGCTCTGACTGTACACACACCGTCTGTACACGCGCCGCCTGTGCACGCTTTGGCTGTACTGGCTCCGGCTGTACCCTCCATAAACAGTCAGTCGGACCTGCCCAGGCAGCCACCATCTCGCTGGCACAGCAAGGGCCTGGCTCTCACATCCCACTGCAAATTGCCTGTTCGCGCTCAGGCACGCCTGTTCACAGTGAGGCGTTCCAAGGCGTACAAACGCAGGACCCCCCCGCCCCCGCAGGGGAGTCGCTGGAGAGAAAACAAACACACACACGGCTGTGCTGTGGCGGAGCTCTGCCAGGTGTTGTCACAGTGCACGAGTCCCCTCATTGTGACTGGCTCCGCCATGCTGGCTGCGGGCGCCGTTAATTCATTGGGCATGACTGGGGATGAAATACGGATTGTCCTTGCAGGGGGGAAATTGCCCCACCTCTGAGCATTCGTTAAAAGGCCCCTTAAAAATGAACCCTTCAGCGCCATTAGGGCCGGTCTCTGGCGCTGAGGAAGACAGAGCTGTGCCGCGTGAAGGGCCATGCACAATTAGGCTGATTGGTGTTTTACACTCTGCCCCTCCCTTCCCACCCTCTGCCCGGGCTTCCTCCATCGAGCGCTGCCGCCTTCTCCCCTGCGCCCTTATTCCGCGCTGTTGCTTTACCCGTGTCAGAGCGGCCCCTTGTCCTCCCTGCAGGCGCTTTGGTACGAAATGCACAGCCTGTCAGCAGGGAATCCCCCCCACCCAGGTGGTCCGGAAAGCCCAGGACTTCGTCTATCACCTGCACTGCTTTGCCTGTATCATCTGCAACCGCCAGCTGGCCACCGGCGACGAGTTCTACCTCATGGAAGACGGGCGCCTGGTGTGCAAGGAGGACTATGAGACAGCCAAGCAGAATGGTAGGTGCCGGGCCAGAGGAGGCCAGTGGGCGTGTCTGGATGCAGATTTTGATGCTCGGTTCCTCTGCAAAGCTTCGGGTTTTAAGGGCCCCGCTGGTGTCTATAGTGAGTTAAGAAACTGCGATATGCAGAGCCCCATTCTGACCTGGTTCTCCCAGTGCCGCGGGGGTGTTGGGCTCGGGGGCTGAAGTTCACGCTCCGCTCTCGTTATCGTGTAAAATAACGGGGCTTTGTTCCTGGCTCCAGTGATGCACTTTGGCACAGGCCCCTCTTTAAGACACGAGGAGGCCCTCTGAGATCAGCTGTGCCATTCGCGTGTATAAAGCCACGCAGCTCCAGGGGGACGCTGAGCCTCATTTCAGTTTGCATTGTGGTTAGCGGGAACATTTGTGAGTAAACCAAACTGACGTATCTTTACCTTCCTACTCTCTGTTCCCAACCTGAAAACTCCTAACCCTACTGTGGCAATGACAGTCAGGCCAAGTGAATTATCAAGTCCTGTGCAGAATGGACAGCAGCTGCAGCTCGACTTTCAGGAAACAAAGAGCCTGGGAATGCACATAGAGCTGGACTTAAAACTTCCCAGGGTCACAGATTCCCTGGCCCTGGGGGTAGTTTCACTGCCACCACCACATGAGACAAAATCCCCTACCCCAAGAAGACACACAGATGTCTTCCTGTGGGGGTACCCCAAGCTCTTAAACCTCCCTTCAGGAGAGAGCTTGGACCCAGAAATCCGTGTCCCATTCAGTAGCTGGCTGTTTGTGTCCTGAGAAGAGTCTGGCTTTCAGAGCAGAAATCAGATCGGTTGCTTACAAAGGTGTTTGAGTCATAAAACAGGAGAAAAAATAAATCATGGGGTTGGATGCAGAGAAAAATATTTCCCTGGGATTCGGATTAAAAGTTACGGGGGAAAATCTCAAGTCAAACAAAAACACGAGAGAGAGAAAAACAGAGCAGCCGTAAGAGAACAAGGTAACAAGCCACAGCCCATCCAAATTTAAAATAACTAGAAAGCTGAACACATCTAACTATGCATTTCCCTGGTGCTTACACCTCTATGGCTGATTTTGCAACAGTCAGGATACTTTGGTTTTATTTCAATTGACTGGGAGCCATCTCCCTTCTGGGTCTTTCTCCCTACCCTATGCAGAGACAAAAAGCCCTGGGAACGGCAATTGTTCTCAGTTTAAACAGAATTACTTCACTCCCATTGGCTCACCTGGGATTCAGGTTATCTTAGAAGATTAACACCTTCCCTGTGCTCATTCATGACATGTAACTAAAGATGTGCATCTCCTAGAACTGGAAGGGACCTCAGGAGGTCAGCTAGTCCAGTCCCCAGCATTGTCCCTGCTATCTATTTGCCCAAATCCCTAAATGGCCTGGTCAAGGATTGAACTCAACCTTGGGTTTAGGAGACCAGTGCTCAAACCACTGAGCTACCCCACCCCCAGCTGGGAGAAGGAGCTGAGAGGAGACCTTTAGGGAATTCCAAGTCGTATAGCTAGTGATGGTGCTGGGTGAGGAGGTGGTGTGACTTCCCCCAGTTCAATACAGAACCAGACCTGGGGCAGGGGCACTGTGCTGCTGTCTGTTGGATGAGGTTCACCAGCGCTGCTTACCACTTCTGGCCAGAAAAGACCCAGTGAGGCTTCTGTGAGAGTCCGCTAGTGTGTGGTAAGCCCATCTCCCCTAAATTCTCCTCCTTATTTCAGGTGGGTAGGGAGTTTGGAGTGGTTTCCTGCCCCCAAGCCATCAGCGGAGAAGCATTTCAGAGCCTGCAATTGCTGAACTTCATTGCTTGATGAAGTGACTCTGTAGACCAGGCCAAATCCTGCCCCTTGGCTGCGCCCCGCGAGGGGGTATGGGTGTAGCCCTGGGGAGAACGTACACCTTTGCTTGTAAAGCATGTTGTGGTTGGAATGGATTCAGAGGGGTGGCCGTCTTAGTCTGTAGCTTCACAAGTAACAAGAAGTCCTGTAGCACCTTAAAGACTAGCGAACTTAAGTAGGCCTGACCCAGACCAGCTCGTTACCTAATACATGAGTTGCTTAGTCTTTAGGTGCTACGGGGCTTTCATCAGCATCAGTAAAATAAGCTAATTGTTAAACGAGACTCCAACTCTCCCTCCCCCCAGAAGCGAGTGACCCCTCCAGTATCTTGGTAGAACTATGCTGAGAAGCTGAACGTTGAGAGGCCAGGCCTAGGTCTGAGACACGGGGACAAAATGAGCCACATTCAGCCCTCGTGAAGGGTACACAGCTTACGGTAGAGCAGCATTTGGCCCTCGCTCCACAGTGCCTCCCATTTCGCCACATGACCCAAATGGGGAACCAATGGGGAGTGGAAGTGAAAAAACAAGGATGGGGGCGGGAGGATGAGTGAGTCTATAGATCACCAAATGGTAATAAATCCACAGGGACATCCCAACCGCGCCTGACTGAAATTAAAACCGAACTGGTCTTTAATGGATTTCATGTTGACAAGCCCTGACTTCTCATTAATTAAGGACTCTATTTTGACCTAATCAATTTGCTTAGGGTGATGCAATGCCGAGTTGTGCTGGCTGGGGGTGGGGCACAAATGTAATATTACTTAGATTCCATTACGGGCTCGGTGTCAGAGCAACTGACAGCTCAGTAACCAGTGGGAAAGGCACAAAATTTCCCGTCCAAGGTGCAGGCGCCTCGGCACTTATTTCAGTGGAATTCCACCCTCTCAGGATCGATCTCCCGGAGTTCGATGCCAAAATTGAACTCAGGTTGAGAGTTGAGCTCCTCCATCTCAAGAGGTTCTCCCATCAACCTCCCCCAAGGAGGACGGTCAGATAAGTCGATCCTAGATACGTCGATTCCAGGTACGGAATTGCAGTATCAACGATCGACTTTAAGGTCTAGTGTAGACCTGGCCTGAGAGCAGGACACGTCTGGAGCCATGGCTGTACACAGCTCCGTAGACAAAGTTAGGCTCATAGGCAAAAGGGTCGTCAACGCAACCAAATGCTAATTCCCCTCACCTTGTTGGAGCCGCACCCTCGAGGCACATAGATTTACAGCCAAAACCGAACCTGGCCTTACCAGCCTGAGGCATTATTTTGGAAGGCCCCCATGGCACTCACAGGCCCCTGTAGCCAACCAACCTGAGCCTATTTTGGGCACCAAGGTGTTACCCATCGGCTAGAAAAATGCTACCATATAATACACACACACACGACTGGCAATAGTGGGTTGGATGGACAGGCTGGAAGTGGTGCTGTTTTTTTCTCTCTCGGTGTTTCCAAGTTATCAGGCATCCAATCTGAACAAACCAGAGAGTCACCCAAAGGCCACTAGTTTATTGAAACCGAGCTTACTTTTGAACAAAACGGGCAGCAAGTTTCTAAACAGAACTGACCATGCAACGATGCACTCAAAGGAGTGCCTCGGAAATATTTCGCCTCGGCTGCTATGTTCATGCTATATCCCATACATTTTTGCCTTCAGTTAAAACAAGTGCCTGTAGTCACAGGACAGCACAGGCTTGTTTATACCACGTAATGCATCAAAATGATTGTCATTATGTGTAGAATGTACTGATTTGAGAAAAGCTTTTGTGTCTGCTCTTTTTATGGAGTTATGCAGCTAATCTGGCCTCTACCCACTAATTATAAAACATATTTTTCGATGTCCTCTGCTTGGTTATATTATATATAAATAAAATTGGAGATAAACATCTCCTAAAACTGGAAGGGACCTTGGGAGGTCATCTAGTCCAGTCCCCTGCCCTCTTGGCAGGACCAAGCACCATCCCTGACATCCATTTGCCCCAATCCCTAACTGGCCTCCTCAGGGATTGAACTCTCAACCCCAGGTTTAGCAGGCCAATGCTCAAACCACCATTAGGGAAACATAAGCCTAATGCACACATGGTGTATCTGTTATCTTCTTAGTGAACAGAATCAAAGACTCATAGGACTGGAAAGGACCTTGAGATGTCATCGAGTCAAACCCAATGCACTCATGGCAGGACGAGGTATTATCTAGACCAATGGTGGACAACGTATGGCCCATGCCGGTTCTGTGTGTGGCCCATTTTGTTAACTGTTGCCCATTCACAGAGTTGCCAGATTCTGCTGCTTTCTGGTAGCTTTTTTCATGCCAGTATTACTAAACGGACAAGCACGGGAAGAGAGCTGAGTGTGGCTTACACGTGCCGGCGTGTGCGAGCTCCGTGTGCTCTCTCTGCAGCCAGTCAAAGTGCTGCTATGACTCAACGGGCACTTCCTTCGAATTCTAGATATGCAAGTGCAGTCAGCAAAACTAGCCTGTGCTGGGAGACCGTCTCGGTCATGACAATCTTGCAACCTACCATGATGAAGGAGCGCCACTCATGCACCCAGCCACTAGCCTAGGCTACCCACTGCTGATCTTGACTCTCCTTGCCAGGTGTTTGGCTAACTTGCTCTTAAAAATCTCCAACCTCTACCACTTCCTTGGGCAATTTATTTCTGTACTTCACCACCATGATGGGAAGTTGTTCCTAACAGCTAATTTAAATCCCTGTGCTGCGATTTAAGCCCATTGCTGCTTGTTCTAGCCTCAGAGATGAACAACGTTTTTTCTCCTGATGTTCCCCCCCCATTGTCAATTAATTGTGCCGAGTATCTGTTTATCATTAACACTAATTCTCTCTCTCTTGCTCCTAATGTATTTGGAGAACCTTTTCTTACTGCCAGGGTGTACTTGGTCCCTATTTCAGGCAAACAGCACTGTGCCTGCAAGGGACCTGAGAAGGCTCATGCTGAAGGATATAGCCCTGAGGTTGAGAACGGGCACGCTTGGTTCATCCCATCAGCATCTCTTGATGGGAGCTGAGACTGGGCATGCTTTTGACACGTGGGTAGGGGATGCAGAATAAACATCATCAATGCAGCCCACAGCCTCGCACTCAAGAGCGGGGCAGAGAATTGAGAACAAGCAACCTCAGTGCATGGCAGAGACACTGAGGCCTGAAACTGTGTGTGTGTGTGTGTGTGTGTGTGTGTGTGTGTGTGTGTGAGAGAGAGAGAGAGACAGACAGACAGACAGACAGACATCTGGAGCTCTCCTTCACCCTATCAACTTAAGCACAATATATATATGGCATCTCCTCCTCCAGAGAGCTGCTCCTGCTACATTTACACAACCCACCCAGCATACTTCATATGACCATCCTGTCATAGTGGGATCAGCGCTGAAAACTGTCTCAAGCTCCATGGACTTCTTGTCGTCTCTCATTGCTGCTGTGTACTCCAGCAGCAGCTGAGAGCAATGTGTCGCCTGTTTTCCCAGGATGGAAACATGTCTACACACGTTTTTCTTGAGCAATGTCCCCAGGAGCTCAGGTACTGTTTTTCACCTCTGCCAGAATGCTCTGTGCTTCCACTCTGTTTTCTCCATAAGCTTGCTCCCTGTCTTCAAAAACATCCACATGCTTCTGAGCTTTCTCTAAGACACATCTCTTCTCTTCTTTTGAGACAATCATCATGGTTGATGGAATCATCAACTGCCACCCATTTCAAGTGAGTCTTCACCTCATTCATAAGTTATTGGGTTTTCATGCCACAGTTATAAACTTGCCCTCTTACAGCCTTCCTGATGCCTCACAGATGCTGGTTTCCACACCAAAAAGATCTGCTGTAACCCATTTTCGTGCATCAAATTTCTTGTAGCACCCCTGGCATCTGCTCCATTTCTTCCCATCTTCATCATCAAGCCTGTCTTGATTCCCCTATTTAATTAACAGTGCTTCGCAGTAGATTGGTTCACCATACACAACATAGGTCCAGTCTTGACCTAGAGAGCAGAACATATCCTGAAAACAGTTCAACATGGCGTATGCTGTGTTAACATCAGTTACCGATGAAGGAGTCGTTGGGTAGTAGCCAATATTCATAAAACAGCAGGCAGAAAAACTTTTCTACAAAACATGACAAGCACTTAGATGCATTACCTGGTACAAACAAGCTCCTACTGTCATGTGACCACAGACTTTTCTCTTAATCAAGGGCAAAAATGACAGGAAAATGCATAAAACGTATCACACGGGGCAAAATATTTCCCAAAGTTCCCAAAACAGCACTGGTTTGAGTACATAGTTGGATGGGCAGTTGTATTTAGCAGCTGGCTGCCAATTTGGGTCAAAATCTGGCTATGTATTTTCAAGTTATGAACCTTTGGGTGAGTTTTATTTTTCCTTTTTGTTTGGATTCACAATCTCATTTAACCATTATGTAATACAGAAAAACAGCACCACTTCCAGCATCTCTGCCTATGCTGTCAAAAACCGCCAGATATGTGCTTAATATATGCGAGCAATTCATGTTTTCCAGCTAAGGGGTTACCCCAACTCATTAAGGAGACCACCGTGCTTTTAAAGTCTGGTGGGTAGACTCCAGAACTTGTAAAAATGGAGCCAGGTTGTCTTACTGGAAGCAGAGGAATTAGAATGTTCCTAGGTTCATCCTTACGAGAAGAAAAGATCTGTGGGGACAAGTCCCTTAGGCCGAGATCCTCAAAGATATGGAGGGAAGTCACTGGGAGTCAGGCACCTAAATACCTTGAAGATCTGGCCCTCCATAACCATGGCGTACAATGGGACAAGGAGCTGAAGGGATACACTACAGAGCATGTGGCATATTACATAGATTACACAGAGCGGATTACGTATTTTTTTCTCTATTGAGAAATCAGTATTGTCGCATTGTGTCCTCCAAGACCTGGCAAGCCACCAACCTCTCAAGACAAGGTCACTGACAAGCAAGGGCTGAATTTTGCAGGCCCCTCTCTCACTCCTCCCATCCCCCGCCCCTGCCCCCCCCCTCCCCCCCGGCTCAGCAGCAGCAAAAACGAATTAAAATAACTTGCGTCTTTGCTTTAGATTTTCAATCTGCTTTCTGTGCTGGTCATCAGCCAGCTCCTATTTCATGGGGTCTGTTCCAACCTGGTAACGGATCGTTCTATTCCAGATGATTCAGAAGGCGGAGCCAAGAGGCCACGAACCACCATCACAGCCAAACAGTTGGAAACGTTAAAAAATGCCTATAAAAACTCGCCCAAACCCGCCAGGCACGTGCGGGAGCAGCTGTCTTCGGAGACGGGGCTGGACATGCGGGTGGTGCAGGTGAGACTGCTGGGGTTGAAGGTTCTTTCATGCTCTCCTTGTCCAACCAAGCCAAGCTGCAGTGCGTAACCTCCGCACTGAATCCCACGGCAGCATGGGAGGAAGTCAGGCCAGGAAAAATGGATAAGTTGTAAGGTTTCCCCCCTATCCCCATCCTGTGGCTGTCAACCCGTGGCAGGACTGCATTGCCTGAGTACTGCCCCTCTGACTTCACCGGAGCTCCAAGGGATGCATCCATCCACCACCTTGGTCACAGCACAGGATCTGGTCCGAGGAGTTAAATCTCCTTTCTTAGCAGTAAGGAGTGAATTAGGTACGAGTTTGCAAAAAAAAAAAAAAAAAAAATGGGCACGGCCTGTTGGATGCATTTGCCAAGGAGATCCTGCAGGGAGCAGGAGGTAACTGGCCCACTCTATGGGGCTGAATGCGGCGTCTCAACCTTGGATAGGTTTGGGTGCGTCTCTGGCTCTGAGCCTCGTGGCGTGGGCCCATTTCTACACACTGTGTCCAAGCTGGAACCCCTCAGAGTAGGGCAAAGCTCCATGCTGAATCCACAGGCACTGCTGCCCTAAGCTAGAGAGAAACTGGGCTCCTTGGTCGGAACCATCTGGCATGTTGGGGAGGTGGGGAGCCAGCCCGCAAGCCCTCTCTCTCTTTGCGTGTGCTCCCTTGGGTGCTCTCTGGGACTTTGTCTCTCCCTTTGCTGCTCCAGGTCTGGTTTCAAAACAGGCGGGCCAAAGAAAAGCGGCTGAAGAAGGATGCCGGGCGACACCGCTGGGGGCAGTTCTACAAGAGCGTGAAGCGGACCCGTGGCGGCAGCAAACACGAGAAGGAGAGCTCGGCTGAGGACTGTGGGGTTAGTGACAGTGAGCTGAGCTTCCGAGGTGAGCGAGGCAGGAAGGGCTGGGAGGTGAAGTGGGGAGGACATGGGTGGGCCTGGTGAGATACCTGCCAGGCGGGATGAGTCCCAAGCCCAGCTCGGGGCTCCCACGTCGGTGATAAGAGCACCTGGATTTCTCCTGTACCAGAAACAGGAATGACCCTCGAAACCCACATCCCCTCTGCAGACGTATGAGTCAATCTCTGGGCTGGTGGCTGGCTTCTGGGGGAATTTTTGCACAGGAGGAAAATGACTGATTACTGTCCTGCATCATGCAGGGCCAGGAAGCCCTCTCGTAACGGAGCTAGGAACTGACACACACTTACTAAGGCAGCGGGAGCTTACTCAGGAAAGAACTGCTGGGCTGACCTAGAGCAAAGGTCCCTCCAGCAGGGGGCTGGCTACTAGTGCATGCGTGGAGTAGGCCCCACTCCCCATCTGGCACCCCAAACCCCTCAGTTCTAGCCCAGAGCCCCTTCCGCACACTGAACCCCCCAGCCCCAACACTGAACCTCTCGTACACCCCAAACTCCTCATCCCCGGCCGCACTCCCAGAACTCGCAAGCCCGGCCAGAGCTCTCCTGCCTCCCTGAGCCCCCTCCTCCATGTGTCCATGCCGTGAGGGGCGTGCTAGTTGCACACGGCATTGGCTGTGAGAGCCGTGTGCATCCCTCTGCGTCCAATCAAAGCACTGCTTTGGTTCAATCAGCCCCCCCGCCAATTCTAAGTATTCAAGATTCCGCTATCGCGGGAGACTGTCGTGGGTACAACAATGCTGCAAGAACAAGGAGCAGTCCTGGAGCACCTTATAGACTAAGAGGTATTGGAGCATTAGCCTTCGTGGGCTTATTCTCCAATATCTCTGTTGGGCCATAAGGCGCCACAGGACTTCTCTTTGTTTTTGCGGCTACAGAGTAACACGGCCACCCCTCTGATACTCAGAACTACATTGCAGCCCACTGAGATGAAGGAGGGCCACTCATGCAGGCCAGTCACTAGCCGAGGTGCCCCACCTAAGTGGTCCACAGTCGTCATTGCCTTCACGTGGCAACCTCCTAATGAAATGGTCAGGCACAGGTCAGGACCGGCAGCCTACTTATCCCACGTCCCCTTCTGTGCCCAGCCCACAGTGCCTGCCTGCATCGCTGCCACTGGTTTTAGCTGGAGCAGTTCCTGCCTCAGTTTCCAGGGTGGCAGCCTAGGTGGAGACTGGTATCACACCACCTTCTCCCAGGCTCTCTGGACTGTCTCTGTGGAACCTTTCCTCAGCACCCAGGCTGCTGGGCTGGGTCTTGAAGAGCGCTGAAATGTAGCACCAAGTTGGGCTGCCAACTTTTGCATGAGATGAAACCGAACGACTTTGTCCTGTCCCCTCACTCTGTGCCCCTCCCTCACTCTCAGCAGGCTGGGGCAGAGGGTTGGGTGCCAAAGGGGGTGAGGTTGTAGATGCTGGAGTGAGCCATGGATGAGGGACTGGGGGTGCCGTAGGGAGCTCAGGACTGGGTCAAAGTGTTGAGGTGCAGAAGGGGATGGGGTGAGCAAAAGGGTAGACCTAAGATGTGGATTTTATTAAATGGTTGGACTGTGGCCAACTACTCCTCAAAGTCAACAGCACACAAGCACAGCTGGTATAAACTGTCACAGTTCTATTGCCAAGGTGATTTCCTGACTCATAGCCGGTGAGAAGCTGTTTCAGGATTCTTTGCAATTGCTTGAGTGAGGGCCGGTTTTCTCTGGGCACATGTGCTAATGGCTCAACTCGTTCCTGGTGTACCCCAGAGGCGTTTGGCCCTGACTGATGAGTTGCTGATGACCACAGGATGTTTTACACTCCTAAATCGATCTTCCTTCTTTCATTCACAGAAGATCAGATCCTCTCTGAGCTTGGCCACACCACTAGAATTTACGGCACTGTTGGGGATGTTGCTAGTGGACAGTTAATGAATGGAAGTTTCTCCATGGATGGGACAGGACAATCTTATCAGGACTTGAGGGATGGAAGCCCCTATGGAATTCCTCAGTCTCCATCATCCATATCATCCCTTCCTGCCCATACTTCATTGCTCAATGGTCTGGATTACACCATGGACACTAATCTGGGAATTCTAGCACATGGAGGGCAGGGGGTAAGCCAGACGCTCCGAGCAATGGCTGGGGGACCCACCTCTGATATTTCTACAGGAAGCAGCGTAGGCTATCCAGACTTTCCAACAAGTCCTGCCTCTTGGCTTGATGAAATGGATCATCCTCCTTTTTAAGCATCTTCTCCCACCACGTCCCACTTGTTCTTTCGGCCTGAAAGTTGTGCTTGGAATAGCAAAAGCGGCAGGAAGCAACCTCCAAGAATCCTAGACATACCGCACCAAGTTTCCATCATTACCAATGGGAATCCACCGCTGCAGGGTTCCTGGAGGGTTGTGAGTTGACAGTGTGGGTTCCCAGCCCCGCTTTTCTTTTGGGGAGTGGATATCCTTCTGAACACAGCATACTGGCTGGTAGGGCGTGATTCTCAGGCTGCAGGCTTATAGCAAACCACAAATCCATCCACTCTCTCTAGGTCAAAAACATTTTGCTCTTGAGTGCTTCTGAAGCACCTGTTGGCTGGCTCAGCCGATCTCGGCCATTATGAACTCCAGGTCAGTTGGCACTCTTTCACAAATTATAAATGCCTCCAAACCCCTTGCTCTCCTGAGTCGCCTGTGCACTGAACGCTCCCTGAAGATATGGAAATGTGGCACTTCCCAAGCCACGCCTGGCTGACTGAGCATTACACCGTCACCAAAGGCAGGGGGCTGACCTTAAGGGGTGGAGTAAATAGCAACCACCCAGGGGGAGAAAAGTTATTACTCTCTCATTCCAGTATGGGCCCAGAGGTCCTCTGGTGCTGTACAGACATTGCCTGGTCCCAGCTGAGACAGGGCACCTGTGGGATAGGAAACAGAGAAATGGAGAGATGTGTTGCAGACCACAAGGGTAATTTAATAGCAGGGTCAGGATTAGAACTCAGGTCCCTTCAGTCCCAGCTGTGCAAGCCAGTCTACCACACCACACTAGCCATCCCAGTCCAACATGACACCTTGTTCCAGTGCAGACAAACCCGAAGTGAGTTCATTCTTCAGGCCTTGAGTAAGCTCAGCTGGAATTCGTCCATGGGAGATTGTTCAAGATATCCTCCCACGGTCATTTTCCACCCAGCTGGTGCATTAGCAGATACTTCTTGGCTTGGGAGGCGGCCAGGTGTTCCCCCACCAGACAAAGCTCCTTGGCCTGGCTGATCAGGCAGCAAGTCGAAGAGCGAGAAAGTGTAATGGAAAGAGAGTCAGTAAAGCCAAATGGGGGTGAGGATGAAGATGGTTCTCAAACCAACCAAGCCAGCTAGCGAGGGGTGCCTTTGGCTGAGCCTGCAAAGCCGTCGTCTGCTTTCCAGGGTTGGTTTCAGCTACTGGGTTCCAGGGGGACTCCAGGCTGCCCAGCTGCCTACCGTAGAGACGTGAACAATGTAGAACTGCTTTAGTGCAAGAGATGGTGGGTGCCTAC
The DNA here is from genome assembly GCF_033958435.1 of Carettochelys insculpta. Classification (NCBI taxonomy): domain Eukaryota; kingdom Metazoa; phylum Chordata; order Testudines; family Carettochelyidae; genus Carettochelys; species Carettochelys insculpta. The sequence continues at coordinate 58,442,640 of NC_134145.1, read as the reverse complement.
TCCCGTGAGATTCCCATCCTGCTTCCTGGAGAATGGGCCTGATCCATTAATTTACAGCCAACAGTTCTACACCACCTGTTGCGTGCAGAAGCCTGGTGCAGCTGAACGCTGGAACTGGTTCCATCTTCAGCGCCACAGGGGTGTTGCTCCTCAGGATCCCATCACCAGAAAGCAACACCAAGTGGCATTTGTCTCAGTGACAGGGGAGAGGGCTCTTATGTTGTAAATGCAGCTGTTTGATGTGTTGTGTGCTGGAGGACAGAGATGCTGAGAGTCCAACGGGGGTGCTGGAAGGGAGAAGGTGACCTGAGTGGTGCCTTAGCTCCAGGCTCACCTGGAAATCTTGACCTACACCGGTGCTCTCCCTCCCCAGCTCTGCTAGGCTCTTTGCAAACACACACTCATCCACAGATGCCACAGGGCCTCTGCTTTCCTGTAGCAATGGTTGAGCATCCCGGCCCCGAATATGAACCTGCCCCGTGACAGGCCCAAAGCTGCTTGGTGAAACTGGGCTGGGAGAACTCACAAACGGGTGACTTTAAAAAAATAATAAAAGGCAATAAAAAGCCACGAGTAGAAATGGCGCCAGGGAAGAGAGAAGAACCACTTATGCCAAATAGGTTAGATCAAAATCAGAAAAGGACATGTTACTTAAACTGCACGGTAAGCAATACAAAGAGCAGAGCCTTCATGCATGTAGCAGCTCAAGCATAAGAGAATGACCAGGCTGAGATGTTCAGCTCTGGCTAGCGAGTTTCACCACAGTCCATTAATGGTACATGGGGTCTTCTCCATTGAAACATCTCAGCCTATGCAGGGGTGTTGCACACGCAGCTGTAATATGGCCTCACTTCTGCTGCGATGCTAATGGTGCTGGCAGCCTTGTGTAGGGGAGAGCTTGTCAGAAAGGAGAGCACACCAAGCCCATCTGAGACAACAGCCCCTGACGTCAATGGAGCCGTACACATGGAGTGTAGAGCTCCAGTCGAGCCTAGGCGTGGTAAGGTTAGAAAGACCTCAGTGTGTCCGGCTGTGCTACACTGAATTCAGATGGGTGATAACCCAAGCTAGCGTTCAGCCAGTTAGTGTGGGTAACACTAGCGGTAAAGACACCGTGCTATGGACCCTGGCATGGGCTGGCAACCCACGGAGGTGGCCATGGTCCCTGCAGGGCTTGTCCTGGGGCATTTATCCCGGCCAGAACCTGTCTGGCCATGTCCTCCTTCCCATCGTGTTCCACATCAGCGAGATTAAAGCTCCCCCGTTAGCAGTGGGGTGGTGAGTGCATTTTCTGAGGCCACCTCTCTGCTCCAGAGCTCAGTAGAAATGGTTCTAAAATGCTGTAGAATCTCCTCAAGAGTGATCCCCTCAATAGCTCGTTTCTTGCGGTGCACAAGGTCTAAAGGGTGGTTTAAGGCCCTCTATGGCCAAAGGCCGACATGCTCTAGTGAATGCCACAGGACTTTCTCTATGGATTTATGGGCGTATTTTCAAGGAGGCCTCAGGTTCAATGAAGCAGAGGTCCCATTGCCTTTCAATAGACTTGTGCTCCTAAAGGCATCTGAGAGCTTTCAGAAGTCCCACCTTCCCTCTCTAGCCAGTTGGCATGTGCGGCCCCCTATCGAGTACACCCTCCAAGTGCCAGATGACCATTGCTTCCCCACTTCTGCGGCTTGTGACCAACCGAGTGCGCAAGCTCACCTGATAGGTCACCAGCAGATGTTTCCTAGAGAACTCTCTCTGCATCACAACTTTCCTCCAGGCACCAGTCACTGGCTCGCAACCAGAAACTGCATTGACTAAGCACACAGAAATCTATCTCCTCCTGTCATGGCCCTTGAAGAGTCACGTCCTCCATCAGAGCATGCTGGTAGATGCTGGTCTAATGTAGGGCCTCCCATTGTCTCCAGCGATTTGCACTCCACCGGACAATCACACAGGTCTTCCATGCTGTTAGCTAGCAGCGCACAAGTCACTGCTCTGGCCCTGCCAGTCAGCAGAGGTAGGTGTGTGAGCGTGAGAGGAGGAGGCCCCTGTTTAAGGACTGCGCTGGTGGGCTGAAGAACGCAGTACAGCAGAAACGGGCTGTGGCTTGCAGCCAGCTGTCAAAGGCCTCTGCACCCGCTGAAAGCTAAACAAAAGGATCCTCAGCCACGCATGCGTTCTCGTGCCCGGATTGGTCCCCTCCACCAGAGCTGCTCCAGCCACACTGATACAGCTCCCCGGACCCTCCTCCCAATCCCTGCTGCTAGTTCCCTGCAGCGAACTCACCTGGGACCACAAGGTCTCCCACAAAGGCTCACCTGCACCAGCAGCAGAAGAGAGAACATCGCGTCATGGCTCCTGTAGCACGGAAGTGGCTTGTATTGTTTTTAAATGCAGTTAAATGGCTCCCCAGCTCCTTTCCACAGCTCAACAATCCCTTCTCCCCAGCCCACCACAGCCGGCCCCAGCAGTGTAAATTTTGTACAGTTTCAAAAGTGAAGTCTTGTTTCCTGGGGGGGAAAAAAAAGAATAAATCATTAAACACTTACTTATTGCCATGTGTCTTCGGAAAGCAAACCACAGCCTGGTGCATTCCTTTGTATTATGCCTCCTGTGCGTTGGCATGAGATGTGTATGGTCTAAACGAAAAAACGACATGAAATAAATGTGGAAAGTTCTTTAGCAGCTGATGTATTCTGCCTGTTCTTCTGGGCCCCTAGTTTAAATCCAAGCCCATGGACTGCAGGCAATTCCTAACACTGTTGCCTTTCCATAGCACTTTTCTTCCAAAGGTTGCAAAGAGCTTCCAAGCACTAGTGAACTGTGTCATTTACTGAAGGGCCTTTGGTGCCAACCACTACCAGAGACAAGATAAGAGATTTGGTAGGCAGCTAGTTTGCCCAGACTGGCCATTCCTATGCCCCAAAGCCTCACCCTACTGCTCTGAGGTAGGTCTCTATTGCCTGCCCTGTATTACTGATGGGGAACCTGAAGCATGGAGAAATTGAGCCTGAAATTATCAAAAGAAGGGAAAGGCAGATGCCCAACTCCCTTTGAGTTCCTGGGAACTGGGCGCCTATCTCCCAGCAGAACCTTCACAAAACCTCTAGATCTTGTTGTGCGATGAGAACCGGCCCCCATGAACCCCAGCCCCAGGGTCTTTTATCATTTGAAAATATTTTTGGTCACTGACCACGAGAGGCCCTTCCTCAAACTGCTCGTTAGTCCTTGCACCCAAGGCCAAGGCCAACCGGAGGGAAAGCCGTGGCCCAGCTGCGGGGGAGATGGGAGCGTGGGAAGAGCTGCCACTGGAGGAGGAGAGTGGGGGTGGAGGGGATGCCAGCTGAGGATGGGCTGAGGGGAGAGCACGGTGAAAGACGAGCAGGAGCAGCAGCTGAACGCCTTGGGAGGCGCATACGGTACCATACCTAGGGCCCTACCAAGTTGGCAGCTAGGGACTTCCCAAGTGGGGGGTGGGCCGTGGGGCAACCACCCTCCCCAGTGTCCCACGCTTGGGCCCCAGGGAAACCCCCCCATGCTGCAGGCCCTGCCCCTGCTCTGGTCCACCCCCACCCTGTCCCCTTACACCTTCCCTGACCACCCGGGCCGAGGCTTACCTGGGGTGGGGCACGGCAGTGGTATTAATAGGGATTCTCCTCCCCTCGCACCCTCCGCCTCAGGGCAGCCACCGGCACTCCACACTCCTGGCCCACTGAACACCCTCCTGCTCTGCTGCACAGAAGCGAGCCCCAGCGGGCATGAGGGGGCAGTGGAGCCAAGCAGGCTGCAGCTCACACTGCCTGGGTGGCGTGTACTGGATGGAGGCTGGTGGGGGGGGACACTCCCTGCTGCTGTCACCTTCAATGCGCCCTCCCACGACTGATCCACAGGACGGTTGCCACAGGGCGCCCAACAGGGCAGGGCCTGGGGTGCCTGCCCCAGTTCATCTTACGGATGGGACGGCTGTGTCATGGACTGTGAAATCTGGTCTCCCCCAGGAAATTGTGTGCTTTCACCTTGCACTATGCAGATTTCAGGGGGGAGACCAGCACTTCTCCAACTGGGGATCCTGACCCAAAAAGGAGGTGCCGGAAGGGTCACATGGTCATTTTTGGGGCGGGGGGGGAGTGCACCATAGAATTGCCACCCTTACTTCTGTGCTGCCTTCAGAGCTGAATGGCCAGAGAGCGGTGGCTGTCGGTCAGGCGCGCACTTCTGATGGCAGCAGCCTGCCAGCAGTGGTGGCAGCGAAGTGAGGTGGCAATACCATACCAGTTCTCCTGTACTTCTGCGCTGCTGCCCTCAGAGCAGCGGGGCTGGCGAGTGGCAGCTGTTGGTTGAGGGCCCAGCTCTGCGGGGAGCCAGGAAGAAGTAAGGGTGGCAATACATACCATGCCATCCTTACCTCTCTCTTGTTGCTGCTGCTTTCAGAGCTGGGCTCCCGGCCAGCAGCCTCTGCTCTGCAGCCACCCAACTTTGAAGGCCGTGAAAAAGTAAGGGTTGCAGTGGTGTAACCTATCCTACAATAACCTTGCAGCCCCAGCTCCTTTGTGGGTCAGGACCCCCCATGATCACAACACTGACATTTCAGATTGAAAGAGCTGAAATAATGAAATTTACAAATTTAAAAAGCCTATGATTGTGAAATTCACCAAAATGGACCATGAATTCATTAGGGGCCTAACCACGCTCTTTTCGGCACCCCTCGGCAGAGACAGATAAAGTACCCAAAAAAAGTTACTTGAGTAAAGTGCAGCTGCTTTCACTTCTGGATACTTGAGTACAATAAAGATGGGACTTGTGTGTGTTCATGTGCGTATTTGCACTCAGGTAGTTTCCTAGAGGGACAGCGGTGACTTGTATTTAAGTACCCTCTACCCCAGGAGCTGCCCTTTCACTCAAGTAACTTCCTCGGTAGTTTTTCCAGCTCTGCCTCTCAGTGACTAAAGGTCATTAATAAATGGCACTGCCACACCGTTGTGTTTGTACACTCTGAGCACAAAGGGGGTTGGGTCTAAGTCTGGCACCAGAGCAACTAACAGGCTGTGGCCTTCCTTGAAATGCCCTGTCAGGGGTGACTCATTTTTGGGGCATCAATAATCACTCTAGAAACCAACCTGTCCAACACAGCCCCCAAAGCTCTGCCTGGCCCTTCCAGCAAAGAGGCTGGTGCCCAGAGAGGGCCGCAACCCTCCCGCAGGCAGGTTGGCCTCTGTTGTGTTAGAATGGCAAGGTGGGAGCAAACAGGTAAGCAGAAACACTTCTTATGGGATCCAACCCAGCACCACCAGCTGGGATCCCACTGGGGCAGAGGTGGGGGATTAAAACTGCAAGTAGAACAGGAGGAAAACTAACACACACATGGTATTTCACACGGTCTGAACAACGTCCTTTTGAGTGGCTCACTGCATCTCTTTATCCCACCCCCTCTGTTGGCAGACCCATGCTTACAAGGCATGCAACACTTGTTTCTGTTGCCTTGGTTAAATCTTCCCAGCCTGACTGGCCTCAAAATGCTAATTGAGTTGCTTTATCAATAGTAACTCCCTTCCCCATCCCACAACTCTACACAGCACAACTCCCATGGTCTGTTTGAGCCTCTTGCTTGCTCTGAGACCAGACCAGTGCCAGGGAAAGTAACTAACAGGACGGACATCCCTGCAAAGCAGAAGGATCTGAGCAACATGGCCCCAGGCACATATCTGGCATGCTGGTATTGGAGGGAGCAGCGTTCCCTCAATATTTTCCCTTTCCTTGGCAGAATAAATTTTGTTATGTACACCAAGGCATGCACAGACGTGCATGACCAATAGAAACCCATGCTGTCCACTGTGGGCGCTGTGCTAATCAGCTGGACAGCACCCACATGTCTCCTGGGCAGACACCCAAGCACTCAGCTCACAGGGAACTCTGGGAGGGAGGTTCCTCTCTGCCGTGGTGTATGTTGCATCTGCCTGACCCTGGGCCAAACTCAGCTCTCTGCCATCCTGCTGCAATGCTGCTGGCCTCAGTCACATTTCAACACGAGCCCAGCTGGGCTGATGCAGGACGTGCCAGGAGAGGACTTCCAGCAGCGGGAATTCCAGTGGTTTTCCAGGAGGCCCTTAACACACGGCTGCTTTGGTGAATGGAACCGAAACAGGGAGATGAGAGCTTTGTGTGGCTAAAAAAATGGAAAGGACTGGTAAAAGTGAGCCTCATCCCCTCCCACGCCCTCCACCCACTCCTCCCTGTTGGCTCTGCTTGCAGCCCCATTCAGCCAGAGAGCAGAGCATTGCAGCAAGCCAAGACTGCAGCAGCCAGCAGCATGAACAGAAATGAGCGCTTTCTCCATGTCAGGGGCCTGCCCAGAGCTGCAGTTAGAGCTCATGCGTGGGGGAGCGTTTCAAACCCTCCTGCTCGTGGAGCGAGGCCCTTCCTACCCCAGGGTGTGGCAGGTTATATATTTTAATCATTTTAACATTTAAAGCTTCTCAATTAAAGTGATTTCCCAGCCTGGCTGCCAAGCTTAGTTTGAATGGGCATTAACCACTTTGTGTATCGGTAGTTAAAGGCGCTGAGGGATTTAAACAGCAATCCACAGGGCTGCTGGGGAAAGGCCTGGCAGAATAAAGCAGATTATAAACAATAATATATGGCTCACTCGATATTTTTTGGAAGGGCTCCAAACTCACAAACAGACCTAAAGTGCTATAAACGTATCTAGGCCTAAGCTCTGAGTGCCACAAACGTACTGCATGAAAGCTGTGGGCATGGCTGTGCACAGGTATTTTAAGAGAGCTTTTTATTACACAAACTGTCCATCAAATCAAACCTCCCCGAGGGAAGATTAAAACACAAACTGGAATAACCTTCGCAGTGAAGAGAAAAATAAATCCCTGGCAAGGACAAGGGGGTGGCTGCACGTTAAAGCAGTACAGGGAGGCGATCTCCCTCTTCTTTAACCTCTACCCAGTCCCACAATGGTGTAAGGCAGGTAACAAAGTTAGTTAAACATCTTCATTTCTTGTGGTAGTGCATTCTATCCAAAATAACGAACCTCAGTGATCTTGGGTTTATATTGCTTTATGCACCGACAGATTCAAAATAAATAACATCAGTGATCTTGGGTTTATATCCCCTGATGCACTGACAGATTCAAAATAAATAACCCCAGTGATCTTGGGTTTATATCCCTTCACGCACCGACAGATCCAAAATAAATAACCCCAGTGATCTTGGGTTTATATCCCTTCACGCACTGACAGATCCACAATAAATAACCCCAGTGATCTTGGGTTTATATCCCCTCATGCACTGACAGATCCAAAATAAATAACCCCAGTGATCTTGGGTTTATATCCCCTCATGCACTGACAGATCCAAAATAAATAACCCCAGTGATCTTGGGTTTATATCCCTTCATGCACCAACAGATCCAAAAGCAATTGACAAACTTTCAGGACTGTACAAACGTGTGCACAGTCTGCTCAGAGGCACATTCCCATGAGAGAGAGGGCAATACACACATTGCTCTTACACAGAGTTCAGATCTAAGGCAGTGGTACCCAACTTAGAGTCTGTAGACTCCTGGGGGTCTACGAGGCTAATGCAAGGGGGTCAGTTTAAAAAAAGAAAGGATATATAAAAATGATCATCAAAAATAAGTGTTCAATAAATTGTGAAGTTACAATCTATTCTTATTTTTAAATTAAATATCTTCCAATAATGTTATTGATGGCTGTCCGAAAATCTGTCTTGTGGTGTCCTTTTTCACTGAATGAAGTGTACACAGAAGCTAGAATTGGCGAATGGTTTGGGAGGTGATTGGGGGGGTCTGTGAACGGCTTGGGGGGAGTTACGGGGGGCGTCCATGAACAGTTTGGGGGGTAATTGGGGGTCTGCACTAGTGAAAAGGTTGGGAACCACTGATTTAGGGCATGTCTCCACTACAGGGACAATCGACCTTGCTGCGGTTGATCTTCCAGAGTTCGATTTAGCATGTCTAGTGGGGACACACTATATCGAATTTGTAGAGCGCCTGTCTCAACCCCAGTATTCTTGCCCACCCGCTAGGAGTCAAAGAATTTGATGGGAGCACAGATTCCCATCAACCTCCCTTAGGGGAGATGGTGTGGAAGCCCAAATTAAGGTATGTGGACCTTAGCTACATAATTAACATAGCTGAAATTGCACACCTGAAATCCATCTTCCCCTGTTGTGTAGGCCTGCCCCATGTAATAAATGACAGTCCTGCGATGCATTGTGGAACCAGGTGATAAAATTATCATGCATCTTTGACTACCATCCATTTTGACATCCATTTAAAAGCCATTCACTGGTATCCTGTGTGGGCACATGACGCCAGGGCTGTTACTGCATTTCACGTAAGAGGAAAGAAAATATTGCAGACCCCTGCAAACCAGAGTCACAAAGACAGATGTGGCCAGTCAGCAAAATGTCTTCACATTTTCATTGCCCGGTCAGTGAGAGGCCTAGATTAAGGAACATTAAGTAACTTTCAAGTACTTAAAAGAGCGTTACAAGGAAGAGAGAGAAAAATTGCTCTCCTTGGCCTTTGAGGATAGGACAAGAAGCAATGGGCTTAAACTGCAGCAAGGGAGGTTTAGGTTGGACATTAGATAAAACTTCCTGTCAGGGTGGTTAAACACTGGAATAAATTGCCAAGGGAGCTTGTGGAATCTCCATCGCTGGAGATATTTAACAGCAGGTTAGACGGACACCTATCAGATATGGTCTACGGACTCTAGACGGTGGGTCCTGCCATGAGGGCAGGGAACTGGACTCGATGACTTCTCAAGGTCCCTTCCAGTTCTAGTGTTCTGTGATTGTACAAGATCTGGCAACTCCTCTTAGCCATGCCCAATTTCACACTACTGTAATGCATTCCCAAGAAGAATGGTGGGATATACCACTGGATTTTCCAGAGCTTTAATCAAAACTAGCTAGGGGGGTAGGTGGGAGAGAGACTCTTCCAGTCGCTGCTGAAAGACGTACTTCAAGTAACTGCAATTAAACTCCATTAGTTGTTGGGGGTAAATTTTAATTTTTAACAGCAATTACCGAAGAATTTTCTCCACTCTTCCAGATAGTTTGGAGCTACTTCTCTAGCTTCATCCTCCAAGCCTGTTCTGTGGTTACTGTGTAACATTCCCCGGGAGCTAGTGAATCTTCAGGAAGCAATTGCAACCACTCAGCAGCATGGTATGTGTATCGCCTGGATGTACATCCCCGCCAATGCTCCAAAACTCTCATGTGGTTAGACCCAGCCAGAGATTAAACAATTTCATAACAAACAGAAACAGACACATAAGAATCACAGTCTTTTCTACGCAAAAGGAACCAACACTTAAAAAAGTTACCGCACAAATCCAGAGCTTCTGCTGTTCTGCTTTGCTGGAATGAGGACAAGTCATACCATTTCCAGGCTTTCACACACAATATCCAAAATCTGAAGCGGCGTGCTCTTCGTTCTTAAGCTACACAGCAACTGCTAATTACTTTTTGGTACCATACAACTATATCTACTCTGTCCTAGATTGAGACATTCCCAACTGAAGAACATGCATGTGAGAGTCCAGGTTACTACAGCCACCTGATGCAGTTGTTTTTACAGCACATCATACATATACTCACAGTGCCGATATAACGTACCACCTTTGCACAGTACGTATAATTTCCTCCCGCTGTTTTATCCAAAGCGAAGAAGAGCTCCACTTAATATTTGTGGCTCTCCAAATGGGCCTCTGCTTCATCATTTTAAAGGGACTGGCAGTGTATATAAGCAAACACGAGCATCTTCAACCCACCACACTTAAAAAATGTGTAGCCCAGAAGCCCAATTTCACATTTAAAGTTTTCAAGTTGTGAACTATGAGCAGATCCAAAGCCCATTAGGTCAAGGAGAAGACTCCTGTTTACTTCACAAGCACCGGGTGAGGGCCATGAGTGCTTATCTGGCCCACTTGGAATCTGACACTTCAAATGAGGCTGTTGATCTATATAAATAAGAAAAATATTAATAAATATACGTAAGAGGCTGTTGCCTCTATATAAAACCACGGTACGCCCACCTCTTGAATATTGTGTACAGCTGAGGTCACCTCATCTCGAAAAAGATATATTAGCATTGGAAAAGGTTCAGAAAAGGGCAACAAAAATGATTAGGGGGTTGGAACAGTGGTGGGTGGGGGGTTGGAACAGGAGAGATTAAAACGACTGGGACTTTTCACCTTAGAAAAGAGGAGACTAAGGGGAGATGTGATAGACAGCTATAAAATTGTGACTGGTTTGGAAAAAGTGAATAAGGAAAAAGTTATTTCCTTTTCCCACAACGTAAGAACTAGGGGGTCACCAAATGAAATTAATGGGTAGCAGGTTTAAAATTAACCAAAGGAAGTTTTTCCTCGCGCAGCACACACACACTAGGCCTGTGGAAGTCCTGGCCAGAGGAGGTTGTGAAGACCAGGACTTCAACAGGGTTCAAAAAAGAGCTAGCTAGATTCATGGAGGTTAGGTCCATCAATGGCTATTAGCCAGGGTAGGTAGGAATGGTGTCCCCAGCCTCTGCTTGTCAGAGGTCAGAAATGGATGTCAGGAGAGGAATCACTTTGGTTATTACCCCTTCTATTCACTCCCTCTGGGACATGTGGCATTGGCCGCTGTCAGAAGACAGGACACTGGGCTAGACTGACCTTTGGTCTGACCCATTGTGGCCGTTCTTATGTTCTTATTCAGAGAAAAGGCCCAGCACTGGGTGCAACACTGCACACTTTTGTCTTATTGTCCTTCACTGGGCCTCTCTACAGACTAGCTTAAAGCATGGGTGGAGACCATCCTTTCCAGGCTCTCTGGTCAACAGTACGGGTAAATAGCGGGAGGAGTTTATTTTCTGTAATACTGGCACATGCTGACCAACAACTTCACTGAAGCCAGGAAAGAGGCATCAAAGCCAAGATCCCCTGGCAAAAATGTCAAGAACTAGGGTGCAAAATTCTCCTTTCCTACCTATATACGGTTGCACGTATACACCATAAACAAACCAGGAAAAAACCAGCATAGATGGAGCTCCAAGGCGGGTGCATTGGCGGTTGGAAAAACCATGCCCAAAGAGACGTTAGCAGTGGTTCACAGCCGAACTGGAAGAGCACATGGAATGCAGCACTGCAGGGATCAGTTTTGAGTCTGGTTCTGTTCCATTGTCTTCACCAACGATTTAGATAATAGCATAGAAAGCGCTGTTATGAAGTTTGCCGATGACACCAAGCTGGGAGGGGTTGCAGGGCTTCGGCGGATAGGATGAACATTCAAAATGATCTAAACAAACTGGAAAATGGTCCGAAGCGACTAGGATGGAATTCAATATGAGCAACTGCAAAGTACTTCTTTGAGGAAGGCTGAGTTGTGCGCACAGAATGGGGAATGACTGCCTACAAAGGAGATTGCGGAAAGGGATCTGGGGTCACAGTGGATCACAAGCTAGATACGAGTCAGCAGTAAGACGCTGTTGGGGAAAAAAAAAATCCAACGTCATTCTGGGATGTATCAAGAGGAGCGTTGAAAGCAAGCCGCAGGGAGGGACTCTTCCACTCTGCTCTGCGTTGCTTAGGCCTCGACTGGAGCACTGCATCCAGTTCTGGAGTCTGCACTTTACGAAAGATGTGGACAAATTGGAGAAAGTCCAGAGAAGAGCAACAGGTCTAGAAAACAGGACCTATGAGGGAAGACTGGGGTTTGTTTAATCTGGGGGAAGAGATTGAGGCAGGGACACGGTAACAGTTTTCAAGAACATAAAAAGGGGGTTGTAAAGAGGAGGGGGGGGATGTGTATTCTCCTTAGCCTCTGAGGACAGGGTAAGGCAGCATGGGTTTAAACTGCAAGTCCAGTTTAGGTTGGACATTAGGAAAAACCTCCTGTCAGGGAAGTTAACCACTGGAATACATCGTCTAGGGAGGTTGTAGAACACTTGGATACAATCAAGAAAATCCCATGGCAAATAAGGGGAACACATCCCATGCTCACAAACCACTAAACTGCACAGAAACTGGGTTTTTCTCCTGGAAGCTGTGCCATGCTACACTGTCATGTGCATAGATGACCTCCCTCTGCACCTGCTGAGTTTAGGCATGTAACTGGCTGCTAGGAAGGGCGAGATTTGCTCACACACAGCAAATCTTGGTGGGTTGAACAAGGCTCTGGTGCCATATTTCAGTAATAGCCAATGGACCAAAGTCACAAATCTTTTGCTGCTAGTCAGTCCTTAGGGACAATTCCCATTTAACTCAATGGGTCTCCGGCTGTGGACACACTGTATCCAAGAGAATCATGTTCTCTTCACTGCAGTTCAGAGTCTCTGAAGATCGAGCCGACTGCACTGAGGAACTCCTAATGGTGCCTCTTTGTGCCATAATGCTCTGACAGTCAAAATATGGCTGGGCCTGGCAGGGTAGGTAGTTCTGGCCCATCCCTGAGCAGTGCTACCACTGTAGACTTGGACCACAGCATGGTATGGGGACATGGTTAACAAAGAGTAAGAACACACTAGGAATTATAAACATTCTCTGCACTTCCACAAGCCCCTCTGAAACGGAAGTTATTCCTAATGGATTGAACCCTGCAAATGCACGGATATCCACTTTATACCCACAGATATCTGCTTCTGCAGATGTGGGTGCGGACTTCCGTAGCTCATTTTTGTAAATATGGATGTGGATCCAAATTTTGTCTGTAGAACATGGCAAATTCTAATGGCTCTGTAGCCTTCACTCCGGGGCCAGTAAGTTTCGGAAAGATTTTTGCAAGCTCTTACAATTCACTAGTATCTGCCTCTGCCTCATGGAGCGTTAAAACACGTTTCAGCTCTTGCTACACTGCAAGACCAAACCGTGTTTTTATTGTTAGAGAACTACTGCCACAGGGCAAGACGCTGGAGATAAAATTAACAACATTTTTTCTGACGTATTTTCCCTTTAATAAGCAGTTGCCTGAAAGATAAAATTATTCCCTGTGACTTCACTCAAGAGAAGGGCAAGATACCAAGGTTTTGTCTCAATTTCATTTTAGATGCACTAATGTGCTCCATATCTGGACTATGGAGTGACATATACAGGTTGAATCTCTGTCTGGCACGCTCAGGACCTGACTGGTGCTTAATGAGAGAATTTACTGGATCACAGGAGGCCAACATGTCTAGCAGCATTACCAACACTTCCACTGTGTATTGGGCTCTTGGAAGACATTTAGGGGTAAATTACCATGAAATAATAGCACACAACACCATGAGCCAGGACTGGTGGATGTAAACAAACTTTACGGGACTATGGGAAACTTGGCTACACCCATGAGAAGAGGTTGCCTGGCTACTTAAAATCACTGTGGATTATGGATCTTGCTGGACAAGAGAGTGCCGGATTAGAGAGGTTCAGCCTGTACTAAAAATCCCATTACCTCCCACAGAACTGGTTTGGAAACGGCTCCGGCTCAGGCTCTGTTTTTGTCATTTTTGTTCTGAAGAACGCTTTGTAGAACGTCCCTCGGAATGGCGTGTGCTGGAGAGACCTGAAAGGCCCCTGCTGTCAATCGGGTCGCAGGAATTAGGTCATTATCCCAACATCCAAAAAGCAGAAAGGAACCACACGTGGCCTTGTGCTCTTTTATTTACAGCATTTGTCTGGGCCAGAGAAATACATCTGGGCTCCCTTCAGTGGCGCACCTGATTACCAAAGATTTCCTCTGGTCGCATCCGACTCTTTCCTGCTCATTTGTTCACCTCCCACTACTCGTGTATATTTTCCCAAAAGAGCAGCCACATCTAAATATAGTCAAAAGTTGTCTGAATCCCCCCACCCGCCCCCAGACCCGTAATAAAGGCCAGAGCATGCAAAAATGGATTCTATTATACAGAGTCTAAACTCCTTCCCATAGCCCCTTGTTTCCAAAGCTGTATGCTGGGAGTTTTGCCAGGCTCCCAGCCCACCCAAAGGTCAGTCCTGATTCAAAAAACAATGCATATTAAAGAGGGTTAGAATGGAGGGGTTTAATGCCATTGCTGTCCACTCGTGAAGCCCCGTGCCGGTGCAGTCCTTCTCGTTAGGTTTTGCCAGCTGTGTGCTGCTGTAGCATGGATGTAATTGCTTTGCAGTCTGTCACTTCTTCGGCCAGGCAGCCTTCTTGGTCCAAGAGGGTGGGGTCGGCTCCAGCTTTCAGCAGCAGCTCCACTATGTCGAAAAACTCACAGGCGGAGGCTGGAGACAAAGGGTAGAGTGAATTGGGTGTTACAATTCAGCAGCGATGGCAGCCAAGAGATGCAACGGTGACTGCCCTCTGCCTCCAAGCTACTGTTAGTGCTCAGGTGGGGTACTGGGCAGCCTATCCTTCCCCTGCATATTTCTGGGGCAAGGAAATGGTGTTTGGGCTTTTGGCAGGATATGGCCAGTGCCGCTTTGGGGAGTACGTAGCATGAATTACTTGGATTTGGAGTCACCACTGCAAAGGGAAGGGACCATACAAACAAGATGCGGGTTGAACCTCTCTAATCCACCAACCTTGCCGGTCAATATTGGCTAGCAGCATTACCACTTCCACTGCTCACTCGGCTCTTCTAAGACAGCTGGGGGTAAATTACAGCTAAATAATAGCACAGAACATGGAGAGCCAGGACTGGTGGTTGGAAACAAACTTTAATGGAACTGCAGGAAACTTGGCCACACCCATGACAAGAGGTCACCCAGCTAACTAAAATCATGCCGGATTATGGATGTCGCTGGACGAGAGAGGGTCAACCTGTATCCCTCTTTGCCCTGACCTTCTAATAGGTTCTGCAACAAGGACTCTAGGGTCCTATGGAGTGCTGCCTCCGTGAGAATGTTCACACACTGAACAAGGCAGGGCTTTTAGCACCCACTGCTTCTTTCCACATGCCCCTCGGCTCATCTTACAGCAGGAGGCAGGGTTTCCTTAGAGCTATGTTTATTGCAGAGGTGTTACCACTTCCTCACTTCCCAGCCTCAGCCCACAAACTCCCCACCCATAGGCATCTTCCAGGAAAAAAGAAATGCTACCCCAAAACTCCACAAATACACACGCCCCTGCAGGGTGGTGCCCAGGAGTTACCAGCACAAAGATGTGTGCAGGAAGCATTACTGGTAGGTGGCAAATACCAGGCTGGCACCGACGACTTTTTTTCTTCAAATCCTCATTAATCGGCAAATCAAAACCCAACTCCACTCTCGGTCCCTCCCCTCCTGCCAGGACACACTGGCTACGAGACTGCCACATCTTACCCCTAATCAATTTAACCTGGGTTGCTCAAAAAGGGCCATTTCCCAACAGCAGGAAAAGAGCTGTGCCGGTTTACATCAGCTGAAGATCTGCCTCATGGGTTTTACCTTAAAATAACTTTGTAGCGCAGATTTCCTGTGAGACTTCAAATGTCTCAGTGCTGATCTGCCAGGAGGGCAGTGTCCTGCGCATTAATTGTTGGCTTTAATTATATTTCAGGCCTTCCGACAAATTTAATGGTTTACTCTTCTATGGCATTAGAGGCAGTAATCAGACAGTCTTTACATTACGCTGCAGTTTGTGACAGCTCCAAAGGAACAAGCAGCAAAGTTTAAGGCAAAGCAAATTCCAGGCGCGACCGGTGCCGACGGCAAAACAAGGAGCGAAGGGAGTGCTGACAAAGCAGCAGGCAGGTGGATGGAAGAGAGAGAGAAGTGCCAAATGGAGCGAAGCATGAGCCAGCAACAGCCAACAAGCCCTCAGGGAACCTTCAGGAGAGGGACATTTCAGGAGAGCTGAGGGAGCCATGCGAGGGAAGCCAGAATCCTGCTTTCCTGTGGAGGCTAGTCTGGGTGATCCTGAGCAGCTGGGACTGAGACATCTCAGAACCTGCACCTTTCCGAAGTGACACCTCTTTACACAACCAGCTACATCTCCACTTCAGAGCTTCATGGTAGACACTAGTGAAACGGATAGCCCTGGATTGCCTGTCAGCCTGTCGTCTGCCTCCCTGAGAGGGCGGGGAGCTATGCTGATGGATGAATTCTACACCAGGGGCTGGGTAGCTGTAGCTAAATCTCTTAGGGGTGCTGCTATTTTACACCCCTGAAAGATGTAGGCACACCAGTCTAGGGTCCTAGCTTAGACCAGCCCTCATTCTCCACCACAAAACACTGCAAAGAAAAATAGCTAGCTTAGCTGCTAAGTACCTAATAAGTACCTTCCTCCCTAAACAACTGCTCAGCCAATAATCAGCACCTCTCATGTCCAGGCCTGGCACCAGGCAACTGGTTGGAGTGGTTGCTACACTGGCAAAGCCAAGTGGTCATCAGCCCATCTCAGAAAAGCACAAACAAGTCCCTAGAGGTTGGAACAGCTGCCGAATTTATGGCATCCTGGGAACCTCGATTTGTCAAGTGCCAGAGGGGCGGCCCTGACACGGGCACAGGTGAAGATGAATTTCCATTCAGCGCAGTTCGCCTGCCGACTCCATTAATCCTCAGGGTTTTCATGATGAATTTCATTTTTTTTTTTTTATTTTCATGCTAACGTCCCCTCCCACAGCGCAGAACAGGGAGAACAGATGGTGCTTCGCAAGGAAGACGGAGAGCCCCTGGGAATACAGAGCCTGCCCACTCTGAAATCACATGACTGCAACTGCAAGAAGAAGCCTTGATTTCCTCTGGGAGGCACAGAGGTGCTGGATTTTAGTATTCCCCGTGGAGGGAGGGAGGCAACGATGCTGAGGAGGAACCAGAGACTAGCAGGGCATTTACAAAAGGGAAATCATGCTCAGATTGATCAACTCTGCCGTAAGTACTGCACATAACCACAAACATCAAATGCCCAGAAGCCAATGACTCCTTCAGGGAAGCAAAGGCAGGTGGGTCGTGTAATAAGCAGCCTGTCTGGGAGGGACACGCTGAAGGGTCTTCTCCACTTAACCTCCGATTAAACTCAGGGTCAGAGCCAATTCGAATGGGGCAGGATTTATAGTCCATCTAGGACCGAGTTTGACACCTCCTGTAATCAGGAGAGCTGTCACCACAAGGACAGCTGTCAGATGAAAGTAACTCATGAAGGGGGTTGGTTAAACCCCCCAAAACAGCCCCTCTGACTGTCCTCGTGCCTGGGATTAACCACTTCTCGCCCTACTGTAAAGTGGCAGCCAAAGAAGATACTGCAGTCAAACCCAACAGAAGCCATTTTGCTCAAGCGGGTGTACCTCTCTGCTGCAATTAACAACCCCATCATGCAGCCCTGCTAACAACTGTACTTGAGGATTTTCAGTAAGTTTTAGTTCTAAAGCATAATCATTTGAGTTTTTAAATTAAGCAGATCTTTTCAGACTTCAAGTAACATATTAGTGCTACAACATGGGGCGTGAGAGAAGAAATGACTTGGAGACTGGATTCAGACACATGCAGAACAGTGAGTGGACAACATATGGCGATAGAATGGACTTGAGAAGTAAGGATCCAAGCAAATGTTGTTACGCTTCACTCTGAGCCTTAAGAAGAGCAGATACCTACCTGGAGGAGACGGGAGAGGGAGCATTAAACATTGTGTCAAAAAGCAACGGAAGGTAAAATATTTTTCACTCTTAAAATAATTTTTTACTCAACCTACCCAAGTTTTAAAAAGAGCCTTTCTTGGAGCGGACAGAGAGTGGCTTTTACTCCCAGCAACGCTACGGCCGTGATTAGACAGCTCTCCCAAACGCTCGCCTACCATCGTTACTGCAACTTCAATTAAAAGGAGAGGAAAAAAACATTCCCTCTCCCCCTCCCTAGGCACTTGTGTACTTGACAGCAGTTTGTGCATTGTCGTTTTCACACTTTCTCCTGACCAGTGTGCGAGCTTCCCTGTTGTGCATGTGGCTCTATGACAAAGCAACAAGAGGCCAAGCAGACAAGATGGGTGAGGTAATATTTTTTCTACTTCCTCGCCTGCCTCATCTCCCTAAAGCCGTGGGATACAACTATGCTGCAAACTCACACCTTACTTTCCCTTCCTGTTTAAAAAGGACCAGATTTTGAGTTGACCTCTTTTAATTCTACCACCAGTAAATATGATCAAAACCTGTGAAAACAAATAACATCAATATAAAATTTGCATCCTTTGCTTCAGGCAAATACTGCTGGATAGACCAATCATGTGGTTGTGAAATTATCAGCCAGCTAGCCACAATATCCAGAACCAGTTCAACCACTGTACAGGATGATCCTCTCTTGTCTGGCACTCTCGGGACCTGTGCAATGCCGGATGAGAGAATTTGCCAGACCACGGGAGGTCAATATTGTCTAGCAGCATTACCAACACTTCCACTGCTTATTGGGCTCTTAGAAGACATTTAGGGGTAAATTACAGCTAAATAACAGCTCAGAACACTGAGAGCCAAGACTGGAAAACAATGAGAAGTCCTGTGGTAGTTTATAGACTAACAGATATATTCGAGCATAAGCTTTCGTGGGCAAAGACCCGCTTTGTCAGATGCATGCTTGTTTGTGAACATATTTCTTCACGAAAACTTATGCTCCGATATATTTGTTTGTCTATAAAGTGCCACAGAACTTCTCATTGTTTTTACGGACACAGACTAACACAACTACTCCTCTGATACTTGTCAGCCAGGATTGGCGGCTGGGAACAAACTTTATGGGACCGCAGGAATCTTGGCCACACCCATGATAAACAGTCGTTCTGCTAAGTAAAATCATGCCGGATTACGGATGTTGCCAGGTGAGAGAATTCCGGATTAGAGAGGTTCAACGTGTATTTCCTTTACACATTGTATTGCTCATTCAAACAGAAAACTCATGCAGTTAATATGCAAATATGTATTACAATACAGCTTACCATAATGTAGCGCTGTCTGACCTTCCCCATCCTGAAAAACAAAGAGAACTGGTTTTAGAGGTGCATGTAGCATCTAGGGGTGTAAACCACCAACCAGGCAGAGCAATTTATTAAATTAGGCAACTAGCGCATGGTTATGTTAAACCACAGTCAAAATTCTACTGAATCTTCCACTCTCCATGGGCCCGGCACTCAGCGTACACACGTCAGCAACTCCTAAGAACGGCTTGTTACATCCCAACATCAGTTTAACTCAGCTCAGAGCCCTGTCACTTCTGGTTCAGAAAAATCAATGATTCTAGCGCGGAGGCCAAAAGCGGAGTCCCTGGCCAGTCCTCTGACTGCAATGCAACACTGGCAGGAGGCTCAGTGCATTGCTGGAAGTGCTCTACAAGCAAGATCTCCGGCAGCTGTGCAGATGAAGGCAAAATTCCCAGGCAGCTTTTCAGAATTATAAGCGATAACCTCGGTGTCAAAGCCAGCACTACTTCTCTCAACGACCAAGGTTCTGATATCCAGGACTGCACATGAGCTACTGTTTTAGTGCACAATGGATGCTGTGGCAGTCTCAGAATGCCAGCTGGCAAGCAAGGGTAATATTTTCAGAACCACCCAGAGGAGTGATTGTACTCCGAGGCGACCTGGGAGTCTTCCACTTTTGAAAATCTTCCCCTAAGCCAGTACTGTCTGAAGAGCTCTGAGATAGAGCACATTCCTTTGCACAGTTTTCAGAAGTCAGCACAAAGCTGTGCCCCCCGCCCCCATCAGAAAAACATTACCTAGGTCAAACTGAGGGGGGTCAGCTGAGCCCGGCACTCTGCAGGTTTCGCAACCCTCAAGAGGAAGAGCCCTGGAGAGCTGCTTCTCGTTGGGCAAAATTCCATCAGAGTAGGTGCAGCTAAGCACGATTAGAAGCATGGTTAGTTAATGGATCGGCCTGTGCAGCACACCCCATGAGAATGCAGCCAGTGATCTCCAAGGCACGTACAGGTCTCAAAGCCAACAAGCAATAAGGCTGTCACCAGGAGCCAGTGCTTGCCAGCAAATGGTGGGAGGCATGTTATACCTGCTGGAAAAAGTAGCAGGAAGCACCCCAAAATGCAGCACTCTGAATGGCAGAACGCTTGTGCCAGAAGATGAACCCAGTGGATCTCTGCTTCCTGTTGCAGTACGAGCCACACACAAACAATAATTCGTTCACTTTTTAATGACCATTGTAACAAGGTCAGACCAGCAGACCCCAGGAGGAAGTGAGCTCAGGACCCAACCTGGGCTAGGGGAAGAGCAGAAAGAGCTAATTAAATTCCCAGGTGGAGGCAATAGGGTGTGGCTGCAGGCCATCAATTAACAAGGACCACTTTAGCTGATTGGCAGCATGCTTAAAAGCGGGGGAGGCGAACAGAGCTGGGGGAAGAACGAGAGAGGTGGTGGAGGAGTTTGAGAGACAATGCGAGGGAGATAAGAAGTCAAAAGCAGATCAGGAGGGAAGAAAGTGCCCATAAGAGAGTTGGGGAGGGAGGAGTGGGGTGTCTCCCCTCCTGACAGCTCTGGCAGGGAGAGAAGAGGGAAGGATACCAGCCACCAACCAGAACAGCAGGGGTAGCCACAGCCCAGACCTACAGTCCAGGGGCAGAGGTGTGGGACCCAATCCAAGACTGACTGTCAGGCCACCAGAGATTGCTCCAGCCACAATATGTTTCAGACCAGCAGATTAGGAACAATTATGTTTTAGGAGATTCTGCTTTAAGTAGGAACAGAATAGGTATTTCTAACCCAGGCCAGGTCCACAGCTAAAAAACGTAGCTCTTCCTAGCTAGATTGCTCAGGCGTGTGAAAAACTCATACATACTCTGAGAAGTAGCTAAGCCAACCTAAATCCTGGTGGACACACCACTAAGTTGATTAAAGAATCCTTTTCTCCACCTAGTATTGCTTCACAAGGGGGGTGGATTTATTAAGATGGAAAAAAAATCTGATGCCGTAGTAAGCATCTTCTCTATAATCACTGCCGCGGTGGAGTTGAAGATATGCCACGGTAGCACCAGAAGTGTAAACATGCCCCCCACCCCCGAAATAATACTACTGCAGCTTCAGCATGGAAAAGAACCTTGGCACTTTCTCTCTGAGTTGCTGTAGTGACTACAAACTTAAGGCCATAAGAACAGCCATAATGGGTCAGACCAAAGGCCCATCTAGCCCAGTATCCTGTCTTTGGACAGTGCCCCAGAGGGAAGGAACAGAACAGGTAACCATCAAGCGTTCCAATTCCCTGGTGCACATCCCCAGCTTCTGAAAAACACAGGCTAGGGACACCATCCCTGCCCATCTTGGCCAATAACCACTGATGGATCTATCCTCCGTGAACTTATCTAGCTCTTTTTTGAACCCTGCTATAGCCTTGGCCTTCACCATAACCTCTGGTAAGAGATGACTGTGCATTATGTGAAGACATGCATCCTTTTGTTCGTTTTAAATCTGCTGCCTATTGCTTTCACTGGGGGACCCCTAGTTCTACTGTTACAAGGAGTAAATAACAGTTCCTTGCTTACTTTCTCCACAACAGTCGTGATTTCACAGACTTTGTTATATTCTCACTTACTCCTCTTTTCTAAGCTGAAAAGTCCCAGTCTTATTAATCTCTCTCCATATGCAAGCTGTTCGTTTTTGTTGCCCTTTTCTGAACTTTTTCCAATTCCAGTGTCGTACGTCTTTTGAGATCGGGTGATGACATCTCCATGCAGCGTTTAACATCTGGGAGTGCCAAGGATTTATGCAGAGGCGGTATGACATTTTCTGTCTTATTGTCTCCCTATTGTTTCATGATTCCTAACATTCTGTTCACTCTTTTGATTGCTGCTGCACGTTGAGTGGATGCTTGGCTAGGGTATGTAAACTGATTGCTATAGCAGACACCACAAACAAAATAAAGGCAATTGAGGACAACGTTCACTGACTATTCGATACTAAGGCCTGGTCAACATTTCCGAGTTAGACCGACGCAAGGCAGTGTACCTACCTCTGGAAGTGTCTGCTCTGCAGTGTTCTTCCCGTTGACGTAAGTCACCCACTACTCCAACTTAATAATTTCACCTCCATTTGAGGCATACACCTACACAGTGTCAGTGTATACATGCCCCTGCTTATGTTGACAACTTCTGCCTTTCAGAAACCATTTCCCAGTGTCTGACATTGGCCACTAAATTGGTGCAAGAGCTACTGGTGACAGTGTACTATGGACACATAAAACCAATGGAACTACTGTGGTGGTTGTAAGTTGACATAACTTACGTCAACAATTGTGTAGGGTAGACTTGACCTGCCAAGGAGAACAGAGCAGATTCAGAGCCACAGAGAGGTTCTCAAGCACATGCTTTCTTCGGAAGTTACAGATACAGCACTGACTTAATCATAGAACACTAGGACTGGAAGGGACCTTGAGAGGCCATCGAGTCCAGCCCCCTGCCCCAACGGCAGGACCAAGTACTGTCTAAACCATCCCTGCTAGACATCTATCTAACCCATTCTTAAATATCTCCAGCAATGGAGATTCCACAACCTCCCTTGGCAATTTATTCCACTGTTTGACCACCCTGACAGTAAGGAACTTTTTCCTAACGTCCAACCTGAACTTCCCTTGCTGCAGTTTAAGCTCATTGCTCCTTGTTCTATCCTCAGAGGCCAAGAAGAACAAGTTTTCTCCCTCCTCATGATACCCTTTTAGATACCTGATAACCACTATCACGTCTCCCCTCAATCTTCTTTTTTCCAAACTAAACAAGCCCAATTCTTTCAGCCTTTCTTCATAGGTCACATTCTCTAGACCTTTAATCATTCTTGTTGCTCTTTTCTGGACCCTTTTCTGGACTTCAGTAAGGTATTGGAAATGACCAGAGATGAAGAGGTGGGGATAATACAAATTAATTATTAGAGAAGAAGAGTTTAATACATGCAGAGAATTTTATGGAAGGGGATTTGAGTTACACTAACCAAATGAAAACACGTGAACCGAAGACTTAGGCAACTCCCTTCACATATGATACAAATACAGTCCATGTCCCATGCTAACAGAAATTCCATATACTTTTGTTCCATCAGACTCACACCCAAAGCTGGGTTCTGAAGACATTTGTTTGGCATTTATTATTCCCAGAATTGAATTTAAGTCTCAGCGGCTGTGAGGCTTTGCTTTGATTAAAGTGTTATTTTAAAAAAGAATTTTTAATTCATTGTTCTAGAAACAGAACCTATTACTTACATTGGGATCTTCCCCCCATTCTGAATGCTGGCCAAATGCAGTCCTAGGTTAGAGTTTTTAGATGTTATGTTTGTAATTGCTATTTCCTCCATGACAATTTTTAATCCAATGAAATTGAAAAAGCAGAAGCTATGGTCACTCATCAAGGGCCTTGCAATGCCCTGATTGATCCCTCTCTCTCTTGGATTTATCTTCGTGTGGCACCATGGCTAATGAGGCTTCTGTGTCCAGCTGCTGTGTGCCAGAGAGACATAGCGCTTGACTTAAGATACAGCCATTCTGATCCTTCAACTTAAGGTGCTCCCACCTGAAAACTAATCACAGATAGTGCTGTGGACATACCTATCACAGTTCTAGCTGGGAAATAACATGATATGATTATCATCTAATATCATTAGCCTTCCTGAAACACTCCTTGTTTTACAATGAATCAAGAAGTACAGAGACATTCTTGAAATTAACCCTAGCCAGTCTTTTTAACACAAGGAATCTGCACTTCTTCCAGGAGCATGGGCCACATCTCAACCTGCTGTAATAGGGGTAAGCACCAAAAAAGCCACTGCAGGTTGAACTGCTTTTGTCTGGCACTTTCTGGTCCAGCAACATCCATAATCTGTCATGGTTTTAGTTAGCCAGATGACGACTTATGGTGTGGCCAAGTTTCCCGTGGTCCCATAGAGTTTGTCTGCAGCTACTGGTCCTGGCCGTCAGTGTTCTGTGCTGTTATTTAGCTGTAATTTATCCCTAAATGTCTTCTAAGAGCCCAATAAGCAGTGGAAGTGTTGGTAACGTGCGAGACAATATTGGCCTTCTGTGGTCGAGCCAATTCTCTCTTTCGGCACTGCTCAGGTCCTGAGGGCGCCAGACTAGAGAGGCTCAACCTGCAGTTACAGTGCAAGACAAACGTAACTTTGACTGCATAACAAGCCAGACTGTCCCCTGCCATAGCAGGCAATGGAGGAACCTGCCGAAGACATGAGGGCAGGCAGCACCAGGTAGTGCAGCAGGTGTGATTTATTCTCCCAGAAGCTCGGGGAGGAACGGTGCACATTGAGCCACCATCTCTCTCCTCAGGTGGTGCAGCCACTCTGCCCCGTTTCCGGCTGCTGCTAAATGCCCCAAACTAACCTGGAGAGTTTTGCGTTCACTGGCCATTTGATAATCCTGCTTGTGAGTTCCACTGAATAGTTCTGAACATATTTGCAGTCATGAAGCCCCTGGATATTGCCTGTCATTGGTTTTCAGGGGAAATCATGGAATTCTAGGGTTGGAAAGGATCTCGAGAGGTCAAGTCCAGGCCCCTGCCCCCACAGCAGGACCAAGCACCATCTCATTGAAAGGACTATAAGAGCTCCGCAATTAACTAGCGGTACAGGCCCAATGCTGTTCGGGTGTGATCCTGACAGGAGACCTCCAGGGTAGCGCCAGGGGAGGTTTGCACTGGTAGCTGAAATCTGTAAGAAGGAATATGTAAAACCAAATGGAAATTAATGCCATGAAGGAGTAAGTGAAAAATCTTACTTCTCTGCTTTGCAACTAGACTCAGTTCATTTTTCTCCATTTAAATGCATCATGATTTTTATTTGTTTGTTTCATTTCAAGTGGCCAGGCCAGAGGGATGTTTGTCATTGTTATTTATAGCTCTCCTGCTTTAGCTTAAAAGATTGACTAAATGTAATTTATGTAGAACTGAAACTATCTACAAGACTTAGAGTCTATTGATAAATGCTGAAATTGGTAATTTGATAGAAAAGTATTTCGACATCCCATGTTCCCAAACTGTGGTCCATGGAAAGTTGGTTGGTCACATACCACCAGCTCCCCCCGGCCCACACTCCCATTTTCTATCTGCTAAATCACAAAGAAGCCAAAATACATTAATTTCCTAATATTTGCTTTCCAAGTAAGCCGTTACGATGACTTGGGTATTCTTTGAGAACGAACAGAAGGGGAGGTGGGCTCAGCAATCCCCAGAAGGACAGGAACTGGTGTGTGTTCTGCACAAGAGAGAGGTGATGGGTGGTCCATGAGATGACATTTCTGTGGAGACTGCTCCACTCCATGACATCGTTTGAGATCTTCTGCTTGTGTGTCATTATGTCAGGCTTTTAAGGGAGTCAGGTGAAAGCCAAAGTTGGGGGGAAAAAAACCAAAAAAGAAAAAAGAAATAAGAGAGAAGGCAGTACAACCAAATAAACGCCATTATACTAAAGGGAGAAAAATCCAACCCAAAGCACTAATGTTGAGTACTCTTCAGACCTGGTGTTATCTGTTTCAAAGTTCCAAGCTAGCAACTTTCTCCCACAGATTCCAGTGAATGATATCCCCACTTTACAGACAAAGGGAAGTTTAACGACTGGCCCAAAGTGATGCAGGGGCAGAGCTAGTACAGAAAGATAGAAAAAATACAAAAAACACAAACAAACAAACAAAAGATGAACAGGTGTCAATATATCTGAAGCAACCAATGAATCCGGAGGGCACCCCCACTTCCTCAGACACAAATTATGGAAAACATTATGCTCCATTCCCAGCTTCCACCTGCACTACTTAAAACCATTTCCCAGGCTCTGAATTTGTGTGACCCATTGTACAGCCTCTTCTGACACTTGGCCATGACAGGCAGAAAGCTGTGGCTGCATGGACATGAAGGAAGAGGAAACCTTTCCTCAGACTAAAACGATGTACAGCATCACAGCAACACATCATGCTAGCTACATGCTACCTATTGGCCAATGCATTCGGAGTGCTATAATGCAGTTAAGACTAGAGTTCACAGAGTGGAAGAACAGATAT
The DNA here is from genome assembly GCF_033958435.1 of Carettochelys insculpta. Classification (NCBI taxonomy): domain Eukaryota; kingdom Metazoa; phylum Chordata; order Testudines; family Carettochelyidae; genus Carettochelys; species Carettochelys insculpta. The sequence continues at coordinate 58,416,746 of NC_134145.1, read as the reverse complement.
GCCAACAGCCTGCGGCCTCTGCTGAGGAAACACTTGCAGCAGTGGTTGTATCAGCAAAAGCCCTAGGGCTAAGTGCCCTCTTCCCTGGTCTCATCTAGGAAAACAAGAGCTTGATTTTGTGAGGTTAAACATACCATATGAAGTCTCTGGAAAATGAAAGCAGATCCTCAGTGTATCACAGGAAGCACTTGGCTTCTTACAGGATTCAGGCCACAGAACGCTACCCTGGGTATTACCACAGGCTGGTAAACACGAGGGATCCTCACGTTTAGAACATTTTCCAAGCACAAACTTCTGTACGGAAAATGTTAAAATCACTCCATCCTCTATATATGGTTACAATATTAATAATGGGATATTGGCCTTTATCATGGGATGGCTTAGTACATTTCCAGTATGAAGCCACAGAATAAGTGGCTACCCTCATTTTATAGAAAATTAAACCTTGAGTCTAACTGGGGAGGAAAGTAACAGAGAGGTAGGCATGTTAGTCTGTAGTCTAACAAAACAAAAAAGCAGAAATGTAGCACTTTAAAGACGAACAAGATGATTTATTTGGTGATGAGCTTTTGTGAGACAGACCCACTTCACCAGATCAGTAGCATTTCCAGTTCAGACTGACATTGAAAAGTACAGAGGTCCAAAAAAAACAGCAATAAAAACTGACAAATCAAGTCCATAGGACTGAAGGAGTGGGGTGAGGAATGTTAAGTGTCTTGCCTGAGATAATTACGAGCATCAAAGGAAGGGAAGCCGTCCTTGTAATGCATGAGGTAACTGGTGTCCTTGTTCATACCAAGTGTTAACGTGCCGAATTTAAATACGAACTCCAATTTACAAATTTTTCTATGTAATCTGTTTTTAAAGTTTCTTTGCTCTAAGACATACATTCTCAGGTCTTTAACAGAATGGTCCACTCCAGTGAAGTGTTCACTGACTGGCTTATGTGTATTGAGATTTCTGATGTCTGCTGTGTCCATTCATTCTTTGGCAAAGAGTTTTCCTGTTCTGTCCAACATACATAGTGGCGGGGCATTGTTGGCACATAATAGCATATATAATATTGGTCGAAGTACATGAGAATGAGCCCTTGATCTTGTAACTAATATGGTTAGGTCTAGTCATGGTATCCCCAGAATAAATATGTGGACAATGCTGGCAGCGGGGCTTGTTGCAAGGAAAAGTTCCAGGATTAGTATTACTGTGGTGTAGCCTGTGACTGCTGGTGAGACTCTCTCTTAGGTTAGGAGGCTGTCTATTGCAGAGGACAGGCCTGTCACCTTGGGCCTTCCAGAGCTTAGCATCATGATCTAGAATAGTTGTAGGTTTTTAATGATAAGTTGCGGGGGTTTGAGTTGGTGGCTATAGGTGATGACAAGTGGTGTTCCATCATTTATCTTCTTAGGCCTATCTTGAAGTAGCTGGTTTCTGGGTATTCGTCTGGCCCTGTCAATCTGTATTTTCACTTCTCCCAGTGGGCAATTAAGTTTTATGAATGCTTGGTAGAAGTCTTGAAGTTTTCGGTCTCTGTCAGCAGGATCAGAGCAGATGTGATTGTATCAAAGGGCTTGACTGTAAACGATGGATTGTATGGTGTGAGCTGGATGAAAGCTGGAGGCATGTAGGTAAGTGTAGCAGTCAGAGGGTTTCTGGTAGAGAGTGGTGTCGATATGGCCATCAGTGATTTGTACTGTGGTGTCCAGGAAATGAATCTCTCGTGTGGAATAGTCAAGGCTGAGATTGATGGTAGGATGCAGGTTGTTAAAATCTCTGTGGAATTCTTCCAGAGTCTCTTTACCGTGGGTCCGAATGATAAAGATGTCATCGATGTAGCGTAAGTAAAGGAGGGGTAAAAGGGGACGAAAGCTGGAGCCTGAAGCCAGTCACTTGCATAGAAATACTCTGGATTACCTAAGAGATACAAGAAAAAAGCACCTAACCCTGCAAACTAACATAAGGTGCAAATTCATCAGAACAGCAGAAGGCATACCATGGACTTGATCAGCTTTGAAAGGAGTGTCCTCGTTCTCTGGCATGACAAGGACCCCATAAATTAGTAAGAAAATTGACCAGGGGAAAGAAGTTACCTTTGTTTATTATGACTATTGGTTCATATATATAATACAGATGCTTTTCGGGAACCCCTGTGTTGGGAGTTGTCCATTCCACAGTGAGCTACCCTGCACCTAAAAATCTCAAAGGTCTACCAAAATCTTCAACACACACACTCACACAGGCTCAAGTAATTTCACAGCGTGCAGTGTCTGCAGCAGATGTCAGCCTAGAAACATCTAACTACCAGTGGGCACTTTATTGGATAACAGGATTGTATTGTGCTCCTGAGTAATTTAAGCAAAAGAAACAAGACAAGATGATGTTTAAAGTGCAGCTGGGCCAACTGTCTTATCAGGTAAGTGGCACCCACAACTGATGCGTATCAATTTTGCGTAGCAGGAGATAGAACGGCACGAGTGTTTGGGTCCCAGGCTCAGCGTTGGGAATTTTTGTCACAATAATGACTGTAAAAACTGGGGCTGTCAAATGGTCAAAAATAATTGCAATTAATCAGGAGATTAGAAACAGGAGTGATGAATCGTCGCTTTAATTGCGCTGTTAAACACCAGTAGAATATTTTGGATCCTTTACTACATTTTCAAATGGATTAATTTCTATTATAACACAGAATACAAAGTGTACAGCGCTCGCGTTACAGACGTCTGCTGTGAAAAAATGGATAAAAGGAAACTTCTCAACGCACCTCAGACAGGTACAGTAGTCCCGTGAGTGATGCGAGGGTTGTGGCCCCACGCACCCTCGCATAACTCGAATTTCGCGTAAGTTGGGAGGTGGCTTTTTTCCCTGGCGGAATGCATGTTCTGCAGCCAGGGAAGTAGCACGAGCACCTGGACCTCCTTTTGAAAGGTAAATTCCGGGGTTCAGGGAGGCAGTTGGGGAGGGTTAAACCTGGCAGTGGGTTAGGGTGTGGAGTGGAGGGAGGTTAAGCTTGCGGTGGGTTAGGGCAGCAGGGATGCAGGGAGTGCTGAGCTGGACCCGTGCAGGGGGGTGTATGTTGAACTGGGGCTAGGGGGTTGAGCTGGGCTGCAGGAGGTTGAACTGGGACGGGGGTGGTCAGCTGGGCCACCAGAGGTTTGAACCGGGGCTGGGGGTTAGGAGTCAACCAGGGCCGCGCGGGGCTGGAGGGGGCGGTGTTGAATCAGGGTCTGGCGGTAGCAGGATTCGGAGTTGTGCTTAACTCATATTAATGCAAATTAAGCGCAACTCAAAATCGCGCATTTCTAGAGTTTACCGTACAGGAATGCAAACGCTGTTGTGAAAGTACAATTTTCAAATGTAGATTTTTTCTTACATAACTGCATGCAGAAAGAAAACAATATAAAACTTTAGTGCCTACAGGATGAAGCATGAAGGGGCTTATGAACGTTCTGACTATCTAGCTTGTAAACACATTGCAACTACCGCTACAATGGTGCCATAAATATAAACAAACTTGTTTGCCTTACAGATCGGCTGGACAAGGAGTAGGACTTCTCATAGCACAGGTTTTGCACGGCGTTCCATAAACACAATCTTTCTTCAAAGACTTGGAGTATTATTATTTTGCTGCTATACCACGGTAACCTTCAAAACACAGCAGGAACATTTCACGTGATGGAGGAGGCACTGGCATTGCTCAGAGGCAAAGCCACTCTAAAGCCACTTTCTCTATACATTCAATTTGTTTGAGCTGATCAAACTTAGTAACTAGTTCTCTGGGAAGTAGGGGAATGAAATCTGCCTTACTGCCAGAACTATCCCTGTTTTGGGGGCGAATGGAGAATTTCTCAGGCTCTGGAGTGATGGTGTAACACGCTAACCATTAGCCACATGTGACTATTTGGTCAGTTGAGTTGGCATGAACAATAAATGTGTTTTCAGAATAAGGTTGTTAGTTTGCTACTGCTCCAGAACTGTCTGGACACCATGGGTCTAGAGCAGTCTGTCCAAGGGTGTGTCTACACTTGTATTCCTCTTTCGAAAGAGGCATGCAAAATTAGGTAAATCGAAAATGCAAATGAGGTATACATTTGCTTATTCAACACCTCATTTGCATATTCTAATTTCAAAAGAGCTTCTTTCACTAAATAAAGGGAAGAAGGATTCTTTCGAAGATGGGGTTTGCTTTCGAAAGAGCAGCGTCTACACTGGCTTTCTTCTTTCAAAAGAAGCTCTTTTGAAATTAGAATATGCAAATGAGGTGCAAATATGCAAATTTATACCTCGTTTGCATTTTCAATTTGCCTCATTTGCATTCCTCTTTCAAAAGAGGGATGCAAGTGTAGACACGCCCCAAGTAACCTGTTACACCACACTGCTTTGGTGCAAGGCTCTGGATTTTATGGAGCATGGCAATCTTCACTTCAAAGTGCATGTAATCCCACATACTGCTGACTACTGCTGACTCCAGGACAATGAAGCAGAATTTCAGTTGGGTTTCACCTGTTTTTGATTTAACTGAAGCAAAACGCGATTGCGACCTGCTGTTTTAGATTGTGTTGCACTGATTGAGTCAGTATTTATCATGCACCGAGGCGCAAAAAACCCCTCTAAACTCCCAATCACTTTGTAATTCACCTCCCAACCCCTATTCTTGCAGGGGAAGGGGGATGGGGAGGGCAAAAGATACACTAGACTAATTAGAGCACATATCCTGGGGCAACCAAACTTACTGACCTTCCAAGGCGCATGCGACAATCTTAAGAAGTTTGAGAGTTAGGCTCCTTAGTCCTGTGGCAAGAGGCGTGTGTGTATCTCTGTCTGTCTGTCTCAGGGTTGCACGTGATGGGGCTTCAGCACTGGTTCTGTGGAAGCCCTGAGCCCCAGCAGGCATATCCTGTGAGGCTAGAACCCTCTCCCGGCTGGACAGGCACAGCTAGCTGTACCACCTGGGCAGGACAGAAACTTGAAGCCCCTGAGGCTCCCTCCCACCCCTGCCCCAGCTGCCAGGCAGAGAAGATGTGAGAGCAAAATAATCACATGTGGCTCACAAGCTGCAGTTTGGTCACCATGACATGTGCTGTAAGATTGGCTAGCAATGAAATCTTTTGGCTACCTGTACCTGGACAGACCATGTTGGAGCTGCACAGGTAAACGAGTCCCACACAGAGAGGCAACTGCTATATTTGTAATGGTACAGACCCTGACCGCAGAGCTCACTACTGAGAAGGAAACTGGATTACACGTGAAATGTGAGAGAAAGGAAGACTGAAAATCTGAGCCGGGAGCTGAAGTTCCTTCACTCAAGGACCATTGTTCTTTTATTGTTCTCTTAGCCACACACTGCTGCCTATCTGGCAGGTTTTTTTTAATGGGTCATGCCACTTTGTTTTGCAACTAGTTTCCAGAGCAGCTTTTGACAGTTCCAAGAGAATGCAACGCCCAGTAACCTCCCTCTGTTTGCCTCTTCCTGAAGCTCCAAGATGTTGGTGCACCAAAGCTCCATTGGCCTGCGAAGTTGACGCCCTGAGGTTTTCCCAACCCAACCCAGAGATTTTAAGTCTAGCTAACAAAGTAGTTCTCATGACACCTAAATTCCTCTGGGCTCTTTCTGTTGGACATCATGCATCATTACTACCTAGCACAATTGCCATGTGGCATTTCCCCACAAGGCTGAAGAGTGACCATGTTCCGCCTCAGGGGTGACTGAATTTATTTGGCTGAAGAAGTGATTTTCTGAAGCTATGCAGAAGTTTGGGAAGCTTCTCTGGGCGTGGTTTACAGATACTCTATTAGCCTATTTTCCATTTATATGGCTCGTATTTTCAAACTCATCTGCCCTGATTATCCACAATGCACGTAGGTATTGAAGAAAGGGGCAGAACAGGATGACCCTGTAAAGCTGCTTTCTGTTTTAACTGGGAAATTGCTTTCATGAGCATTTTCTGCTGCACGTCACTATGGAACCATGCACCATCATGGCTCACGCCAGCTCCCTGGTCAGCTGGCAACACACATTGGTGGGATACAAAAGCAACATGGCCGGCCTTGTGTTCCTTAACCATTCAGAGAAAAAGAATTCTGGACGTAGTTGGAAAGGCACCAATGTTGAATAGCTCACCAGCCGTCTCACAAAGCTGCAGAAGAGGCCGAGCCTGTGCAGTACTGCAGAAGGGCAATTACCGTGGAATGATATCCAAATGAGACCAAGCAAACAAAATGAACGTCTCTCCTGCCTTGAAGTAACACATTAATGAATCGAAAGACGCAGATACTATTTCTTAGGGAAATTCCTTCCCCTCAGTCAGTGCAAAGTCAGACAAATGCAGTAGGGAGCCACAGTTGCTTATCGCTTTAGTATGGATGAGGCAGATACCTGGTTATTTAAGGAGAAGGATAAATGGGCTGAGACAGCTTTCCCCATCCCCAATTCACCAGGGAATGCTGGAGAATTCCACCTGACACTGGGACAGCGTTGTGCTCTTAAACAATCTACCGTCTGATCCGATTGTTCCCCAGTGGGGGAGGCAGGCTGCAGCTCACTCAAGAGTCATTGATTGGATTAACAGCCTAATTCCCAACAGATGAATAGAATACTGATGTCTTGTCAGCCCAGATCATAGAAGGAAAACACAATCTGCTTCTACAGCTTGGAAATTTAACCCTTTGTTTCCTCAGCAGTGTTGGTCTGAATACGGAGCCCCTGTAGTTTCAGTTCAAGATCACAGCCATGTGAGAGGCAGATGGGTAGTCTGACTAATCATCTGATTGCGACTAGATGGCTCTTTGCTACCTTCCTTACAATGGGTTTCCCGTTAAGGTCCGTTCTTTCACAAAAGATGGCAGCCTGGGAAGAACTTGCACTGAGATCTTGATATTTTGATTTTACTGCATTCTGGGAAAGAAAGTGCAAAATGCAGCCCAAGCAGCAGGTGAAAACTCTTTATAGTTCTTAATCTAAGGTATACAGATACCTTTAAGTGTTTTTTTGAGAAAATAATTTTATCTGAATGATAGAACCTGGTCAGTGAAAAGCATCGGAGTATGTCGTTTGGGCACAGCAGCTAATGGAACTGTGGTCTCCCTCTCTTTGGATACATCTACACTTACTGGGAGATCGATTTGTGTGTCTAGTGAGGATGCATGAAATCAAACTATCAAGGGCTGGACAGTCGACCCTGTATTCCTCATTATCACGAGGAGTAAGGGAGGTGGACGGGAGAAACTCCCTTACTGAGGATGGCCAGACGAGGCGACTGTAGATATGTTGATTCCAGATCCACAACAGCTGCAGCTGGAATTGTGAATCTAGGATCGACTTTCAGGTCTAGTGTAGACCTGGCCTTTGTCTGATTGCTCCTGACAAGGATCAGGATAAGGGAAGAAGGCTGGTCCTGTGGAGATGACGAGGACTCGGGATTCAATTCCTAGCTGTGCCACAGAATTTCTATGTGGCCTTAGTCAAATCACTCACATACTCAGTCTTTCCTCTACAATAGAGGAATTAGTGTCCTTTACCTCACAAGGAAGCTGCAAATAGAAAGCAGTATTTGTGAAGAACTCAGGTACAAGGGGGACTAACTACCTACACAGAGTTTCAAAGAACAGAATTTACTCATCGAATCCCGAAGGAGAGTTTCATTTATTTATTAACTCCAGGGTCAACAACAAATGGCAAACCTCAAGTTTCAAGACTTGCAACTGAAGAGCCTTTATTTTTCTAACACTCCTGAGCACTAATGGAAAAGACTCCTTTGTTACAGGTGTCCTCTATTTTTGTGTTTAAAACACAAACACATGACAGACACATAGGTACTATTAACTGACAGCACAGAAGGGGACTGCAAAAGGGGTGGCCAGGTTGCAGCTGATTTAAAAATGTGACCTTTAGAGAGAGTTTCATCCACAGCCCTTCCAACGAACTGTTTGCCTCTTCTTATCAGACAATAGCTAGACCACATTTAACTCTGAAAACTGTAAAGCTATTACTTTCCATTTGTTTGGAATTATATAACTCATGTGCACAACAGAACAGGCCACCCCAGATCACCAATAAAAAAAAAAACCCTCAGCCCCTGGACCCTCCTAAAAATACACTGTCCCAGGACTAATTAAAAAAACAGGGGGCAAGGCGAGAAGCTAGATCCTCATCTAACTTCCTTCTCTTTCCCTTTGAGTGGCACCTGCAGGGAACAGACAAATTCTAGACACCAAAGTTGAAATAAAATCTGCATGTTTCTTATGGATGCTAGCTGTCTAGGAGACCTGAAATAAGATGGAAAGAAAAATAAAAGGCCTGCCTAAGCCACATGAATAAGTCAACTATAAAGAGACCCCCACACTGAAGGACAGTCCTTACAAGAGAAATAAGGAACTTTGTGCTTGGAGTAAAGGGATGAAAGAGCCACCTTGCACAACACTAGAACGCAATTAATGAACGATCCTACACCAATCTAATAATTCAGTGAATGCCATGGTGTTAATAGCCAGATTTCTAAATCACTCAGGTTATTAGCTCCTTTTTATCATTTGAAGCCACCGTTTTATTTTGCCTCTCCAGATGTGAACTACAACAGAATGGCAATACAGAAATAAAACCAGACCAAACCAGGCCCTGTCGTGTAATGCAGCTGCCCTGTACTGTACATTTGTGAAACCAGGTTAAGGATGGGCACTCAGACAGTTGTGTCCTGGAACTAGCAGACTGCAGGTTTTATAAATACATACAGAAATAATTAAAATCTAAGGGGTTTAGAAGGGTTAATCTCCTTTAAATAATCTCTGCCACAAAGCCTGTAAAGTCACCACTGGCATGGCGCCCATGTGGACCGGCTGTCGGATATCAGGGCAGCATGCGGGGAATGGAGAGGAGAGATTAAACAAAACCACAGCCATACTGGCCCATCAAACGATTCGCAGAATAAGGCTCTCTCTGCTCGCTAGAGTGAAAGCCCAGCCGCACCAGATCCAAAACCAGCTACCAAGTCAACATTCCACTTACTGCAGCTGATTAAAACAGAGGAGAGGTGTGTGCAGAAACGTTGCTGCATAGAGCAGCATTAAGCAGGTGGTAGCAGTCCCCAGTTTCGAAGCAAAGTCAAGCTCATTTTAGAGGAGTCCCCCGCTAGGCACAGGCTCTCAATCCTTCAGGAGAATCAACTACCCAGCCCTGTGGAAATGCAAAGGATATATTACATTTGAAACAATTCAGTTATAAGATAATTTAGTATTTTTCAACACCTTACATCTTCAAAGCACTGCCTCTTGCTTTCAAGTGGCCTCTTTAAGACAAAATTTCAGCAGCCCAAAAGATACAATGTTGGCTATGGCTGTGTAGGCAAAGAATGATTTTGAAACGGCTGAACGCTAAAGAAGTTTGAATCAACACGTTGGCTGAGCACTCAGGTTCCAACTCCGTCTTCCCTCAGCTGGCTGAGGTGAAGAGAGGATTAGGTGAAACTCCACAAGAGCTAAACCAGAATGCTGAAGAAATTCAGCTTCCTTTATGTGCCCTTCAAATTAATCATAATCCAGGTTTATGAGACCATGTTTTGGCGTCACAAACCTTCAACAGTTTGGATAAACCAGAACCCCTATAAAACCACTCCAGTTTCTTGATTTTTGCAAAACCCAGAATTAGCATATTTGGAAGGCTTGGATAAAACGCTTTGGGTTTGTCCTGCAAAACCTCATTAAAGCCAGGTTTGGGTTTTGCAAAACCAAAATCAGGTTAAGTTGGGTTGCAGTTTCTATTTCGTCTGACGTGAAGTTTGTGGAAGTCTGAACCAAGGTCCTAATGTGGTCTCAATTTAAAATTAAAAGAATCCCTTTCAGGAGGACACAGATAAATGAAGGGACCTGATGTAATCTCGAAGTGGTATTGCAGAGATTCCATGTGCACTTTTGCTTTAATATATACATAGAAACAAGCGTGGTAACCCCTTCTCACAATTAATCTTGTGATATGAAAGGGCATTCTGACATATTTACTTTCTTCCGAGTGAGATGTTAAGGCATAATGCCCAGGTCTCCCACTTCTGAGGTGAGAGTGTGCATGTATCTTAGGGCAGAGTTAGGTTGCAATACACATGAGTTAAGGATGAAGTTTCACTCTGAATTCCCAACAGCTTTGTTGTTCATATGACACTTAAAGGAATTTTAGCAGACAGGGGTTCTCTTGGTGTAGTAAAACACCCCTCTGAGATGCAGTGGTTAACTCAGTGGAAGAAGTCTTCCAATAAGCTAGTGCTCTCTACATTAAGATTTATATCATCTTAACTGTGCTAACTTAGGGGTGTAGATTTTTCACACCCCTGAACAACAAGTTAAACCAACCTAATTTCCGAGTGTAGCCCACACTTAACAAAAGGAGTGGGGTCCATCTGGTGGTAAACAGAAAGTTGAACAATGGGCAACGTCCCTTCTAATCTTTCCCATTCATGTGCAAATTTTTTCCACCCATGTGCAGAATAATTTTATGTTAACTGAGGGGTGTGCAAATGTGCACCGCCAAACAAAACACAAACTTAGCTGTGGGTGCTGCTAATCAGTGGGGTGGCATTTGAGTTTCTCCTGACCGGCTGCCCAAATGCCCAGCTTAGGGGAACACTGAGCCTGTTCGGCTATGAACACAGCCTGCTGGGCTATGGACATCTGCCCACTATGTACAGAACTGAGACTAACTCCTTTCGCATACGGTAGAGCAGTGAACAGAAGTAGATGGTAAGTACTTTCAGTCACTATGGACTAGGGCCGGAGTTCAGTTGGTGACCTAGAGGTGAAAGGCTCTGCTCTCCCATTACTGATCCCCAGAGCCATGCAGTCCCTCAAAAATAAGTGTTGATACATTAATCTTTCCGACTGACAGAAACAAATATCAACAGCAAATACAGTGTTCAGTGTGTGTGTGTATGAGAGAGAGAGAGAGAGAAGCAGGTGCCAAAATGCTATTTAAAAATGTAAACTTAAGAGCACTTTTGGGGGTACATTCTAACACAATAGATATTTCAATCTCATGCAACTTTTTTTTTCCCCTGACATGAGAGGAACAAATGTTAAGAAGTGCTGCTTTACTGTGTTAATACAACTGTGCTGATAGATACAGCAGAAATGTGCTTAATGCTACAGTGAGTAATAAACTGTCTGCTGTGTTTCCTTCCTGGTCCCCTTTCTGCAGCAGTTTGTTACTAGCAGGGTACAGCACAGCTATCTGTTATCTCCTAAGACACTTTGATAATGAACTAACAGTTTATTTGGGACTGGTGGACGTTTTCCTCCGAGAAGCATGCTGTCGTAACACTCTGCTGGGCTGGGTAAATACCTATACATCAGGACACTTTCTGAAACCATCAGATAGAGGGGTCATTTTTTTTTTTTTAACCACACAAGCTAATGCTTTAAGAGTGTCTTGATGGAATCAGGGAAATTGGATTGTCCCCCCATTTGCTGGTCTAAAACAAGCCTTTTTTATTTATCCTATTAGAGTAACACAAGAGAAACCTTTTAAATGTCACTAAAATTTCCCTGCATTGCAAAACCCAGTCAAAAGGGTTTTAATTCTCCCCGATAACATTTAAGTAATGCAGTATGTCAAGGTTTAATAAATTGTGTAGGGGAGGGTTTTTGTTCTATGCTGTTTATGTTACTTCATTAGATGGGGTTTTGCTTAGTCTTCTGTGCGTTGCGTTAGGTTCACGCACTTATTGGTGAATGCCACAGATTCAACTATCAAAACAAAAAGCAGTCAAGTAGCACTTTAAAGACTAGCAAAATGGTTTATCAGGTGAGCTTTCGTGGGACAGACCCACTTCTTCAGACCATAGCCAGACCTGGCTATGGTCTGAAGAAGTGGGTCTGTCCCACAAAAGCTCACCTGATAAACCATTTTGTTAGTCTTTAAAGTGCTACTTGACTGCTTTTTGTTTTGATAGTGTATAGACTAGCACGGCTTCCTCTTTGTTGCAGATTCAGCTGTAATGCCTTTCTGCAGAGCTGAAGCACACATGCAAAGGACAGGTTATCCTGCAAATATTTCACGCATGAGTTATTCTGCAACTCACTTTTAACAAATGTGGAAACTCAGTAATCCTGATTTCCTTCCTTCCTTCCTTCCTCTCTCCTAAAACAGGCTACTCTGTAGGAAAGGGCAGGTGGATGAAGGCCCCCTCCCCACAAACCACAGGGCTGATGCAGAGATGGACAAGGTTTTCCTGTGCCTTCTTGGCTGTATGCTGGTATGAGGCTTCAAGTTTCACAGGAGCATTTGAAAGATGACTAAAGCTAGCTCAATACTGAGAGAGAGTCCAGGGATTTCAGACGTTAGAGACTGTATGCATGAGCATAAGCAGTGCTTATTGCATGGTTCAAGACAGATGTAGTGCATGAGCTTATATGAAGAATGTTCCCTTCCTAGAGATCAAGACAATCACAACTCACATTGCTTTTAGTTTTCTAGCCTTGGCATCTCCAGAGCCAACACTGACAGCACTGCTGAAACACTCAACTGTCCGTGTACTCGCACAAGTGGTCAGTAGGGCAAGTCTACACTACTCTGGACCATCTTGAAGGGTCAATCTTCTAGGGGTCGATTTTGAGATGCGCAAAAATCAACCCCTTTGCTCCTCACGAGATGCAAGAAGTAAGGGAGGTTGACAGGAGAAACTCTCCTATCAACCTTCTCCGGCTTAGGCAGCCAAGTTAACCAAGCGCAGACATGCAATTAAAGCAACAGCAATTGCATAGGTAAAATCGACATATCTGTGGGCAACTCTTAGCTTAGTGTAGCCATAGCCTAAGAGGTGACCATCAACATCATTTTCTTTTACGATTATCAAAATTTAAGCCCAGGCTCACTCACAAAACGTGGGTAGCTAACATTAATATTTTTAAAATCAACAGTTCCTGCTATATTTCTCGCCCGAGAACACACATTAAAGACAGAAACAGGATGGTCTGTTCATTTAAGGCTGGGCCTGCCTAAATTGAACAGCTGCTCTCTGGGAACAGCATGAGCTTTAAAGTCAAAGCTATTTCCTTTATCCGTCTCACACCAACATCACTCTGTTAGCCATACTGCGAGCAGTACAACTGAAGATTACTACTCCTTCCAAAGCAATTCCAACTATTTTAACTACTATTAAACTGGATCAAATGCTGTTAGTATGACAGACAACTCTCTAGAAACCAACATCAGCAACAGACTTTCAAGACAAGCAGTAAAGTCAGTGTTAGCCGTGTGTGCGTGCGTGCGTGCGTGTGGTGTTTGCTTTGTTTTTTAAAGAATGCACATGTTAAGTTACTCAAGAGAAGGCAAAACCAATCAAGGTTGGTGATTAAGAAAATGAGATTATTGTGAAAAAAAGATTGGCACTGGCATATCTGTTGCTCCTGGCATGATACATCAATACATTTCCTGGTAGTGCTTTAGAGATGACACAGCCTCTCTCTCTCACACACACACTCTGCAGGTCACTTTGGAGGGGTAAGTATGGCTCGTCACACAATTAATTAGGCAGGTCACTTTTGCGGCAAAGAGGACCCACAGGACACAAAGCATCCTTTCACAAACAGAAGCTGCCTCTTTGAACTGGTCACTTCAGTAAAGTTGAAGCCCTCTGCCCTCTGGTTCCTAAGCAGAGATCAGAGCCCCACCCATCAACAGCTGCCAATGAGCAGACTGCACAGGAGAAAGGAGGAAATTTTTGGCTAGTCAGAACGCCCCCCCTCCCCCAGAGATGAAGATATTGCCTCCAAGACCTGCCTCTTAATCTCTTCTACAAAACGTCAAAATTCAGCAAGAAAATGGGGAAAAGAGTTCGGGGGGTGGGGTGGCAGGAGAGATCGGAACGAATGGTTACTGGACCACGGGCTGTGTTAAAAGGATCAGGAGGTGGTGGTAGTGGGGAGGGGGGAAGTGAAAGGGATAAAGTACTGGTTCTAATCAAATCAGTTTAAAAAGCTGCAGCCTCTCAGCGTTAACCTTGCCAATCAGGGAGCGAGCAGGAGCATGCCTGTGCACATTAAGCTGGGAGCGTGTCCTTGAACCCGCAGTCCCGCTCCTCCTCCCCCATGCAACCCACCCAGGCTGCGTAATGAGCACCCTCGGAAAAAGCCTCGAATTCCATTAGGAGCGCCCCTTAGGAACCAGTGATTCTCAAGCGGCAGCCAGCACGGCAAGGCAGCTCCTACCCTTTACTATTATTGGAGGCGAGCTCATGGGATTAAGCTGGCAGCAGCTTGGAAAATTAAAACATAGAGAACCCCCCCCGCCTGGCTCCCCTCCTCAACAAATGACAACTCCAGCATCTGTGAGTTGCATGAGCAACTGTGTGAATGGTTAACTGCATGGCAGTCGCTGTAGAATAAACGTCCACTCGGTATTACATCGGTAATCTAAAGGGATTATTTTGATTTTTATCTAGCAGTTCAGCAGACAGAGTAGAACATGGCCCATCCAGGTGTTTGCATTATTTTGACCAAAATCAGCTCCACTCTAATGGCGGCTATTATTTACGATTTCACTACTTGCAAATGACCATGATCAGGTGTAGTTGTAGAAATGAGGGCACAGTTCTAACCAAGCCTCCTGAATGTCTCCAGATTCTCAGCCAGGGCCGGCAGGAGAAATAGTTAGTGCTCTTGGAAACCATCCCAATTCCACTTTTAGTGATAGGGCAAAAATGTTTTAAACTGAAAAGCAAACACAGAAGAGCCAATCACCAGGCAAGCAGCACAAAGTACAGCACAACACAAGTCCTTGTGGTGAAAATGCTTCCAACAAGACAGTCAAATGCACTATTGGGGAAGGAAGGTCTTGCAATTAAAAAGGCAGAGCCCTGAGAGAAGAGGATCTTTGGCTTTCCCCCTTAGCTTTGCCATAAACACTGCCTGAGTTTCCCAATCTGTAAATCAGTGATAACACCACCTGCCTTCTTCACAGAAAGACTAAGTTTAACTCACTAGTTTTTCAAAGCCACTGTCTGACATCCTCAGATAGGACACGCTGTCAAGCTGCAAAGTGTTATCATGATGTAGAACACAGAATGATCTAGCCTGAAGAATGGCAGCAGTGCTCTGAACTGGGATCAGAGACAGAACTTTAGAAACAAAGCAAGGGACTACGGGCTCCTGAGCGGCACAGGCTAGCTATCTGGAGAAGATGCCTTACTCAGTTAACAACTGGCCTACGTAGCGTGCTTTTGTGGTGCTTGCTGTCGACCCATCTGTAAATCCACAACAGGGAGAACAAGATCTTGATGAGGCTGCACGTTGTGTTCCTTTGATTAAATTCAGCTGCTGTCATTATAGCAAATCAGGAGTGCGGAAGAGTAGTGGAAACAATTGTGCCAAATGAAGAGATTAGAACAGCTCATTTTCAAATGCTAAGGCTCCACAGCTCCAGAAAAGCCCCTCATTTGCTATATATAACGTATGTCCTAGCAATATGAAAACCTCTTGGATGCCTCAAAAATGTCATTGTGGAAGACTTGAAATTATGCCTGTTTCCAACTATCACAACATCAGCCCTGGCGAACAGCTTTAGTAATACAGGCTGAATCTACTGCTTAAAACACAGCAGCACTAAGATAACAGAAGACCAATTAGTGCTTTAAAAATCCATCCTTTTCCATTTCCTTACAAGTGCTAATAATAAATCAGGACCCATTTAGCCCAGGAGGAAAACTGACAAGGACTGGTGAGGCTGCAAGAGGAGAGGGCATGATTATGCTGCCTGCAAGTCCAGGGACATACTACAGCAATGGTTCTTTTAATCAAATCAGCTCTTTGGAGCCCTTTGTGATGGTCTGCAATAAGAAAAGTTCTGAGACCCAACTAGCAGGAAGAGAAGGAAGGCATGATCCATGAAAAGATCAATATTTTCAAAGGTCACTCTGAACAAGGGAGAGAAGGGGATTAGGTTTGTGACTTTTTTGGCTTCTTCCTGATGTTCAAATAAGACCTGAACTTTTTCTCCTTTTTTAAGATGAGAATATCAGTGATGTCTCATCAGGTCAGCCTTTCACAGAAAGTTTCTTCCGTAAGACACAGACATACCGACAGGCGTGCACAGTCTGCCATCAAATGAAAGGGCTGGGTATTAAGGGGCTACATTTTACCCTTGTCAGGTTTTCTTCCAACTGTTTGTCTGGCATTTGAGTTAAATTTTAACAAAACCAATCCAAAATTTTACATAAAACTTAAATAAAAGGCATTTCTCTAAATGAGCACTTTCTTGAGGTGTGGTTTCATAAGCTACTTTCACCTCTCTCAGGAAAAAAATAAGATTACATAAGACCTGAATATCTACTTAAAAAAAAATCAAGCATGATACGTGATTCCCCCTTTCTTTTTTTGAATGTGCATGCTGGCCTCAGACATAAATAACACAAAAAAGTCCAAGTCAATGAATTCCACTACGAGAGAATCTGACCCATAATTCGCAGAATAAAACAGCTGGAGAAACACTGAAAACACCACTTTGGTCTTTCCTGAGCAGATCTTTAAGAAAAACAATCACGGCAACATAAGCAACATGGTGGTCATCTCCACTTCTTGTCCTCCATTGTTGGGTAGTGCTGCTGAACAGAACCTCAGTAATGCATAATTTCTGTCCATATAGCCTGTTTAGAAAATCCCTACTCGTGCACCTTTTTTCTGTAGCCTTGGTCCCATCCATATAGGGCCGGCCAAACCAATACTCACGCACGCAATGGCTGCAGTCAGACTACTCATGTGACTGAGGGTTACAGCAGGGGTTGGGCCTACAGTCTACGTAGTTTCCAAAGTGCTGTGCCGAGGAAAAGGTCTAAGGGAAAACAAAATTAAATGGGGTTTGATAGTGAAAGGCGCTAACGTCCCATGACTGCAGACGCACCTTGCAGAACTGATCCCATTAAAAGTAAAGATTTATTCACAGGGAACAGTTTTGGCACATGTTAACAGGCAGCATCATTTCTTTCGCCTTTCCAGTTACCAAAGAGCTCATTTGGAATGGGGAAAGACACCAAAGAACTGGCCAAGATGTTGTCTCCACCTTCTACTCCCCAACGATCAGGGAGACATGAAGCCTCAGGGTCTGGGAATTATACACTAAGCCTGAATGACCAGGTAAGCAAGAGTTTCCACCCCCCATCCCGACAGGAAACTTTATCCCTTCCTCCTGGACAAGACAACGACCACAGCAATCAACGTCTTTATCACTTCCAGGCTGGCTTACTGTAATTCACTGCATCTGAAGCTGAACGTGACAATGATGTGCAGATGCCAGCTGGCATGACAGGGCTGCCTGTCTTCTCCACGGCTCAGGTCACTGTGAGTACATCAGACCCGCGCACAAGTCCCTTTCACTGGCTCTAATTCAGCTTCGGATATCAGTCTAAGGTCTATTTCCAAAGCAATTAACCAAAAAGCCCTACCACCCTAAGGAACACCATTGGAATACCCTTTTCATTCTCCAGCCCCTATCTCCACTCCCTCGAAATGCCCCATCCCAAGCAGAGCTCTGACCCAATAAAGAGGTGCCATAGTGTGAACTATGGGCTTCACTATCACTACTTATTTTAAAGGGAAGGCACCCAGATACCATGGTGATGGGCACCAGGATAAAACTAAACAATAGGTAAGTGGCTTTCTATGGAGTTTTTCACATCATGAGTGTTCAGGAGACAATGCCCTTCTCTGTTAAGAGGAACAGCACTACAGAGCTATGATATGTTAATTTCTAAGAGAGGGTTTTAATCATGCAACGTCCTTTGTGGTCACACAGAATTTAATCTCATTGCTGGCTGTAGGCGATGGGGAACATGTTAATTAGAAAAGTTGTAATAAAGAGCTTTTTACATGAGTGTGGTAAAGGCAGAAAGTTGATAAACTCCTCCCAAAAGAACCTCTCCTTTCCTGTCCACTTCTGGCCAGCAAGACTCAGAAAAGAACCTATCAGTCTGTGTAGCAGTTATGCGAATGTACATTCAATGTCCTGTTCGAGGTTCAAGGATGAATCCATTAATGAATACATTGAGTCCACTAACACCGTTAAGTTTTCTGTATTAAGGAAACATCCAAAAAGAGTGGACTCCTGTAATGGCTCGTTCCATTTCCAGAGCCCAATAAAGTTGAGCTCACTGAATTTTTTTTTTAAATGGTTTTAAAACGTGAAGACACCCATTGTGATATTGCAAGATGAGCTGGATGAAGCCTTGTGCAGGCATAATCAACTTAATGGCAACAAAGATCACAGCATGGTTAGTGCAGCTGTGACACTCAGAAACGTTCTACTGAACGGTAAAGCATGACCAGAGCTGAATCTGCCCCCTTTCTCGTTAGCCATTTCTAAAACAGTGCACCAAGTCAACAGCCCCAGAGCGTACATTAGGATGAAAGAATGAAGACAGGGTAGTATTAGGATGGAACAATTTATTTTACTGGGTCACAATTCTTTGACCGTGTCATATAACTCAGTTAGATGTATCAATAAAGTGACACCAGTTGTTTCCTGAACTCAGTGTAATTTTAACTTAATTCCCACTCTACTGTGGGCTAAAGGGCTGCCTGTTGTTCACTGCTGATTAATACACATCTAAAGTAGTGTCAATTTAATATAAATATTATGGGGAGAAAGTTCAGTAAAAACTCTTCAGTATTCTTGATCGTTTACTATTCTCATAAAAAAGGGTAATTAATTCAGTCAGAATAAGAGGCTTGGATTCCCCTGTGTGGAAATTTATTTGGACTGAGAAATCTGTTGCAACAGGGTTAATACTATGCTATATATCACTGCTGCATTACACATAAACAGAGCAGAATATAATAGATTTAAATCTGCCCTTTAAGAAATTAGGGAGATCTAGATTCTAAGCTTAGCGAATTAAGACCTCCATCTTTAAAAAAAAATTAGCATATGTAAAAGTCAATACCCTCATCTTAAATCACACTTCTCAGCAATTGCTGAGCTTCTTGTTTTTTGGTAGTTACCTCTAGCAAAAATCCCTTGAAATCAAGGCGAGCGCAATCAGGATGAAAACAGCTGATGACAAATACAAATGTAATTCTTTACAGCTCCAAAAACGGATCTATTCTATTTACTGGAGGAAGCGGCAGAATGATGCGGGCAACGGACTGGAGCACGTTGACTCCTTGGGCCACATATCCGATTCTGACGCGGACAACTCTGACCTTCAAGCTTGCCAAGCTAGTGAAATCGAACCCAAGGCGACTGAGTCTTTTGAACGAGACTCTGAAAACCGGACATCAGAATTGCTCTGCTTGAATGTTCAAGATCTGTGTAAGGGAAGAAGCTGCTGTTTTAGTAAGGGTAGCACACTGAGGTCTTTCGTAATAATCAAACCCACACAGACCCCAGAGTATATTTCTTAAGGTCTTAGCTTTCTCAGCCAAAACTAAGGTTGCCAGCTTGGTAATAATTAAGAACCAGAGAGTCCAGCAGAAGAACCAGAACTTCCCTTGTCCCACCGCCTCCACCCAAGGCCGCACCCCTGTGCTGCCTATTCTCCACAAAAGCTCCACTCCTGCCCGGGAGATCCCACCCTCCTCCACTCCTTTTCCTCTTCCTTCCCCATAGCCTGGGTCAGGAGGGACTTGCCGTGGAGTTGGGGCTGGGAGCTGAAGCAGCCTAAAAAGGTAAGAGACAGCCTCGGCGATGATTCAGTCTCTCGCCACCCTAGACGCAATCTTTCCTCCTTGATCAACTGTTCAACATAGTTTGAGTCAGTTATCTACCTGTGACCAGTTTATACCCCAGAAATATCTGCATTTCAGTGGTGGTGTATGTACACAGTTTGTAAAGCAGGAAGAAAGAAATATTAAATACAAAACATTCCTGATAGAACACCGGGCACTGAGCTCCTAAACCTACCAGGGAACTTTGCAGGGGCAGAATTGCACATTTCAAGGCCATCACTTCCAGACCCTTCCAAAGTTGTGCCACTGGTGGAACTAAAATCCATGACATTATTGAATCAACTAGTTGGAAAATGAGAGTGACATAGAGAATGGATCAGAGCAGCAAAACATTCCTGTGAGGACGTGCAGAGGCATCAGGCTTAGAAGTATTAAAAAAGGAAAGAAAAATTAATCATGCTGCCTATAAAACCAGGCATCAGCACAGCCACCTTATCATAACTCAGATATTAATAACATGAATCCCCAGAGAACTCTAGATGTTTAAAGGAGCCACTTGTTGGCTATCAGAAAATAAGACAGATTTAACAGATACCTCTTTAAAGCGTTTTGAACCTTGATCTAATCCACTGCTCAGAAATCGTCTACAGCACTGCCAGTACCCCAGTGCCAAAGGTAAACTATTTATTGCTTTACCTTCCCTCTTCTCTAGCTGTTACCATGGAGTAAATATGATGGAGAGTCAGATACCTTTAAGAGAAGAGAGATTTGTGGGTACTCTTAGCCACAAGGACTAGGGAAGCAAAATGCAGGTGCTCATTAAGACAGATGATGGACAACAGTTAAGAGCTGGACAATGAAGCTGCAAAAAAATTTATTATTAGAATTGCAAGAAAAGAAAAAGGAAGTGAGGAAGAGCTACCCAAGGGTAATTGTGAAGGACACCTAGAAGAGAACTGAGTTCCAGTTGGTTGGCATATTTCAACAAAATGGAGATGGACAGACAGCACAATAGGAAAATCCAGCAACCACAACGATGAAGATATACACGGATACCCGTTCTCATGGAAGCATTTTTTCTGGTCAATGGGCCATAATTACTCCCTTTTCCCTTTGTTCCAGTTTTGCTGTTCTCAGAAAACTGAAACACCTTTTCTCGCCTAAGGCAATGGAAAACAAACATTCTAATGGAACGGCAGCGCTGCCAACCTGCCCACGTTTGAGAGAATGTTGCTAAAAACAATATACACATACACACAAAATGATCCCGTATGTGCTCTCTTATCATCTGGCACCATTAACAGACTAGCAGCAACTCCAAGTTCACTATCCCAATATCAGTTCGTACCTGACATCAATTAAAAGTCAAGAATTCTCTAGAATGATATTCAATGAAAGGCACAAGTAAAGCAGAAATTATAGAGCAATGCGTGTACATAATATTTTGATCACATGGGAATTGTTAATAAGTAAAATAGGGGAATCTGGGTCAGACCAGATGGATGAATTGTGGCCAGCCTAAACTGATAATTCCCCAACTGGGAGAGCACGACTAAAGCATACTTAGAACAGTCATCCATAGCATCTTTAAGACTTATAAGACTTGAAACGTCTACATTCAAGCCAGGGATGACATCCCAGAGCATAGCATCCAACACCAGGCATTCTGGGGTGCTTCTTCTATTCTCTTTCCAAAGAAAGGGCCATTTGCTGCATTCTTTCCCTCTTATATCTGGTCCAGCCATAGGAGTAGTAGCCCGGAAGAAGACTGAAAAGCACATCTTTCCAGAAATTCAGTGTCACCATGAGAAGTTTCAAATTAAAATAAGTTTGAAGCTCAACGTCTGTATTACGTGGCTGCCTCATCCCAAGATTATTTTTTAATTCCTAGTATAGCTGAGATATATTCCTATCCAAATGAACCGGTTTTTTTGCCTCTTTTCCTCTTCAAAACTCTCCCAATTCTTCTCCATCATTGAATTTATCTCTCAAAGACTGTGATTATCATCAACAGTTGCAGTTTTTCTTTTTGCTGATCGCAAAGAGGGACAAAGTCAGCTGTGAGATATGCATGTAAAACTCCCACTAACGTAAATGGAAGAGTCATGTGTATATCACTGTGAAAATTAATAATGCCTATCCTTTTAAATCCTACATTAAGCTTAACCTTGGCATCATCATTACAAATTACTGTGGTCTGGTCAGAAGCAAAGCACACATAAGACTCTTTTTCTGATCATCAATTTTATTATTTCATCCTCTCACCTTCCCTGCCTCTTTGCTTGGTCTATGTCTACACTAGGCAAAGTAAGTCAACTGCAGCTATGCAACTCTAACTATGGCAACTGCATAGCTAAAATCGACATATCTGTGCCCGGCTTACTTGGTCGACCCTACTGAAGAAGATCAGTGGGCAGCCTGCCTTGCCCTCATGTCTCGTGACGAATACAGGAGTTGACTGCGACCCCCCCGGAGTTCAATTTCACACATCCCTGCCAGATGCACAAAATCAACCCCCAGAAGATCAACCCTGAATGTAGACATGGCCTTGGGGTATTGCCACACTCTGGTTATTTTCTCCACGCTTGAGGAAGAGCTCTGAGACACCTGAAAGCTTGTCTCTCTCTCTGGCAGAAGTTGGCCTAATAAAAGATAGCACTTCACCTTTCTGGCACTCAACAGGAACAGCATACATCTACTTAAGGAGAAGGAAACGTCACATACTTCCTGGTGCACCTTTTAGTACATCTGTTCAAAATATTTCTCTCCCTGTTGAATTTGATTTTTTCCATCTTGTCCCTATCGCTTCTTTGCAGTAATTGAACCAAAATATTGCACTGGTCAGAGTTAACCACAGCAATTTCTCTGCGACAGCACAGTAAATACTTTGCACCAAACTCAGAAATGAGGTGTAAGACAGTGAAACTTACAAATGCATCAGTGGATGTGAAAGAATCCAAGTGGGTATAATTTACATGTGAAGGGGCAAAAGCTTACAGGTGGAGGGGGAAAAAAAGCATAAATTAAGGTATTCTGACACACATTAATCTGCACATTCTTCCAGTCTCTCTGCATATAAATTACACTATTTAGACACTTACTAATATGCAACTTACATCATCTCATACACCCCTTCCTCATTTAGCCCTGAAAGTTAAGCTTTCGCATGTCTTCCCTCTTCTGGTACATTTCTGAGCAGCATGGAAATGTGCATGATGTGGAGTAAGATCCTGCAAATCCTCTGTGCAAGTAATACAGTTCTTACTTGTTTCATCTCACTTATAGGGGTTTTTTACGATCCTGATCACTACAGCATTTCTGCACCTTTCAAGAAGAACTCCTGAGAGGAAGAATTCACTGTCTCTCCATTTTACAGATGAGGCATTGAGACCAAGAAATTAAGTGGTTTGTTTGAAGTCATGCAAAGTGTCTGCAGTCAGCTGTGAACAGAAGCCAGATCTCCTGACTCTCAATTCAGTCTCCAGAGCATCACCTCCTTGTAAATCAACGGGTGTTCTGCATGTGATGGGTTTACATGATCAAGCCAGTGATGTGTTATTTACTTTTATCAGTCTAACAGCTCATGAAAAGATAACAGATTCTGTTCTCAGTTACATCAGTGGAAATTTGCAGAACCCCACTGAGCCAAGTGAACAGTCCTTTGACCTCAGTGGGAGCTGGTAGGATTTTGAAATTTAGCAAGGAGACACTCTGGGTCACAGATGTGCCTTTCCACAGTGAAGTAGTTGTGGTCCAGATAAACTTTTTCCTCAACAAGTACTTCAGCCAAGCACTAGTTACAGAATTTTTTCATGCCCCTACTTTCCACAGCCTTTCGTTGAAGCTACACACGTGCCAGTGTGTAAGGAAAGAGGGATTTCTTACTTCTGAATATGATTTAATTATTTTCTATTGTTTCAGGGCATGTGTGTGTAGGAAAAGGAATTTGTAGCAAATGATTCCATGTGGTGGAAGTTCTTCCTGATCATCTCTCCTTAAATAGGAAATTCAAGAAAGATGTGGAGAAGTTGGAGAAGCGCCAGAGAAAAGCAACAAGAATGATTAAAGGTCTAGAGAACATGAGCTATGAGTGAACACTGAAAGAACTGGGCCTGTTTAATTTAGGAAGAAAAAAAAAAAGACAGAGGGGATATGACAGTGGTTTTCAAGTACCTAAAAGAGCATTACAAGGAAGAGGGAGAAAAATTGTTCTCCTTGTCCTCTGAGGACAGGATAAGAAGCAATGGGCTTAAACTACAGGAAGGGAAGTTTAGGTTGGAGATGAGGAAAAGCTTCCTGTCAGGGTGGTTAAACACTGGAATAAATTGCCTAGTGAGGTTGTAGAATCTCCATCAGTGGAAATATTAAAGAGCAGGTTAGACAGACACCTATGGGGAATGTTCTAGGCAGTTCTTGGTCCTGCCATGAGGGCAGGGGACTGGACTTGAAGACCCCTCAAGGTCTCTTACAGGTCTATTAACAAAACTTGTTTCAGCTGAAATATGATATGCAAAAATGAGGAAAAGCCAAGGTTACGATTTAACTCTGCTCCCTGTGACATGCGTTTCAACTGTCTTTAATTGCCACAGGCCTCATACCAGTGACCTGGGGTTTAAATTGGGCAGGGACGCACAATATGAGTAAAGCAGTAGTGAAGAGGCTGGACTCCCTGCCCTCAGACTGAGGAGGCTGGATATTGTGCTGTGAATAAAACAGAAAGCCCCACACAGAACAGGGATGATTCAAATGAACACAATGTCTGACATTCACTTCACACTCTCCACACACTGCGCATTGTAGACCGGATGAAGCGAGGGTCCGGTAGCAGAAAACAGTATGTGCTCTTTGGAGTCGGGGTAAAGGAAACATGAGGGAGTTAGCAGCCATTTGAACGCCTGGTACTCGTCGTGACGGGACCTTGTACTAGAGGAGGGCAACTGAATATCTTCAAGTCAGATTTGTACTAAATCTGAATCAGGTTCAATGAACAAGGAGTCTGACCTATTCTCTAATCCCTACAGGGGCATCTTCTAAATAGTGTTGACATCTATTAGGTGGACAATATCAAGGGAAATGCTTATTTCTGGCAAAATGCAATGCCTGTCCTATACATAGCGGACATCAGTCCCTCAGGCTGGCCACGTCTTACCATTAAACCCTCTAAAAAATACAAACTAATATAGGGTGACATTTCATGATGTATCTCAATAGAACTTTCTAGGACAAACCTATGTGCATACTTTAGTCCTTCAGACTTCAATTTAGCATGGCTCTACCTGCTGCTTTCCCTGGTTTAGATTTCAGGAATCAATGCCACAGGTAACTGTAACTGTCCAAAATGCAGATCTACAGTACAAGAGGCTATTATTGTAGAATACTGTAGTAATTTTATTTTAAATATAAGAGTGTATGTCCAGAGTGGAAGTTTCAGAGCCACACTGAGATCTGTGACTGCTATTCTGAAGGGCAGGGGAATCACTATCTCCCTTTCTCAGGACTGTATAACACTGTTTATATATATACCTTAATGATTATTTACCCTCTGCTCCTTCCACTTGCTTCTCTCTTCCTTATATAAATACTTATACAACAAATACAGACGTGGCAAAAAGGCCATCAATCTATCTGCTCAATTCCCTGTGATCTTAAAGGTCCTTCTGTGGACAAGCTAGTGATTTAGCTCCAAGTTCCTGTAAGCAGTGGCAAATTCTTCTGACCTCAGTCAGTGCTAATGTGACACAAGCCCTTGCCCTACTTAAAGGGAGACCCATATCTCAAGAAACTGAATCCAACTCTGTGCCATTTCAGTAGTACTTACTTGGAGTTTTTATAAACTGCACTCATATATATCACTGGTCTCCATTCTGAGCTCTTTAAGGCTTGGAAGGTACATCATCTAGAGTCTTTGTACAGGATACATGTCTCAGGACTCTGCCGTTAACAAGACCAAGACCTCTGGCCAGTGTCAGGTAATCTGTCACTATAAGCTACTTGTATCCAAGCCAGATATTTATTGCTATTGATCTGCTTGGTCCTAGCGAAAGACTTTTGTTCTTTCAGCCTAGGACTCTGACCTCAATTAAGTTATGAATTTCAATCCGATAGACTGCTCCACTTACCCTGGTGCTCTCTCTGACTGGATTAATTAGAATTAGCTAGGCCAGGACTCACCCCAAGCGCCTCATGGATCATGCTATTTTAATAATAAATAAAGAGACAGCAGCAGCGTGCAAGGAAGAATTTTGAAAGATCGCCCATCTAGGAGCATCATTCAGAACCTGCCAATACCAATTTCTCTGAGTCTGATTGCCTCATTTGCTTCTCTTTTAACTTGTCTTCATTAATTGAGTTTTATCCCCCATGACTTCAGCTTCCAAAATGTGCCCATCCTATAAAGGAATCTTAGAAGTGAGTGCATTGTAGCACCCTTTTTTCCATTGCTGTCCCTAATTTTTATTAGTGTAGCTCATCAACAAGATAGTTAGCAATAATGAAATGGTCATTAGGCATATAATAATCTAAGAGGGCTAATATACTATAGACAAGTGGGAGATGGAAAGGGGATAGGGCAGCCTTGTCTGTAAGCAGGAATTATTATTAGAAAGTATCCAATACAGACTTTTCACAGAGCTAGTTAATTGGCTGGTGGACAAAACTGAATGTCTCCAAGTAGAGAATATCTATATGTTCTGACATTCGCAAGAGTGCCTGCGGGACGGTCATAAAATGGGCTGAAGACCAGAGGAATTTGATCGGCGACTGGAAGTTTTGAACCACATGGGTTAGCTACATTATCCTTATTATATCTCTTTCCATATAAAAACAATAATATACCTCAAAAAGTCAGGTTACGTAGGATGATACCGAAATGGAATTGTCCCAACCAGTCAGATTGCAGACATGCTACAGATTTACTGACCCATTAGTACACGCTTATTTTTCAATTATGCAGTTCCTGATAGGCTGAAAGGAGGAAAACTAGCTGATCTGCATAATGATGATTAATTTATTTTTCAATAACAGCACATTATGAACATTTCCATGCTTTGACTTGCCTTCAGATTTCTAAATCGATAGCTCCAAAATAGCTGCCTCCACTTTTGACCATCAACCTGTCAGAATCCCAACTAACGCCAAGTATTCAATACAATCTAGTTTTTAGAAAGCTAATCGATACAGAACTATTTATAACAACCAATCAAAGCCCTGAGGCAAGAAGATGTGGTCACATTTCAGTAGGGAACTCTATCCTGGGATAATGAACTCCTTAGCTGTTAGCTTCAAGAGTTACCTCAGGATAGAATTATAAATTCCTACAACAGCATTCCCAAAAGTGTGGTCTGCGGCCTAGCGCTGGTCCTTGGGAAAAAAATACCAACCCTTAGAAAATACACAAATTATCGCACGTGATCCTGTTAATTTGGTACATTTTGTATTCTTCCACGTAATTAAGGTAATAGGCACTTAAGTATTTTATATCACAATTTATGTATCATTGTGAATAAATAATAAACAGTGAAAATGTATTCATTTTTCATTTTTTTATGTGTGTGTTTATATTTTTAGGCCACAAAAAAAGGTACTGAAAAAAACCAGGTTCCAACTATATAAAGTCTGGGAAACCGTTTTCTACAGGAAACGCCCTGAAGCAGTTACTTCTCGGTTGAACCTGGTTGAAGGCCTGGGTTCAGAACCCCCAGTGAAGCCATATACCAATTCCATGTATTATTACTTCTGTCATACTCATTTCACTCTGTTTCACTTACGAACCAAACAGCCACGAAGTAATCACCGCCAGCAGTAACTTTATTTTAAAAACACAGAAGAAAACTAACACGCATAGAAAAGGAATTCTCCCTCCCACTCCCACCCTCGCCCCTCCCACGCACGTAAAGTGGCTGAAAGATTACTTGAAGCGGGAAGAAAGATCAAGGTCCCACGTAAAATGAATCAGAAGGATCTGTTTGGTTTCTTGAATTATGACATCCTTCTTTGACCCAAATACTCAAGAGATGAGAGTCAATCAGACATGAACAAGAGGCTGTGTTTGGGTAGTAAAACAATCCTGTCCAAAGCAGAAACCTATAAAACAGGCGCCTTTATGGAGACAGAATGAAACACTTCTAAAGTCACTGAAATTGTTCTGACGGGGAAAGCTTTTTTTGGAAGGCTGAGTGCACAAAGTGATCCGTGTTTTAAGGACTGCTCTTCCTATAGAGAGGCACAGTTGAGATGTGCAGCAAAGGCAGTTCCTCCAGCCCTGCAAGGCAAAGCCTGGGATTAAGGAAACAATTTGCCACTGCAGGCTGCCTCTATCACTCGGTGCTCACCTCACCTGGAAACCAGGCTCAGCTGCCCGCAGCAATCTGTGTTTTCACACCTGACCTTCCTTAAGCTGGGAACACCTGAATGAGGTTTAGAGCATTGTGGACAATGTATGTGCAAATTAGACAGGTGATTAAACACATTGGCCACGTGGTTTTTCTGATGACCCCAAGACAAAGCGAGAAAGGGGGAGGGGAGAAAGAGGAGGCCAAAACCTTTCACCAAGCTGCACTGAAGTGTATTAATATATTTCAAAGCACAAACAAATACAATGCAGAAAGGCCCAGAGATTCCGGCTTCATTTAAAAAAAAAACAACACATTTAGTAAGACAAATAAGTACTTGGACAGGAGATAGAGCTTAAAGGCCTTAAAGCTCTGGGCACACACCACTGAATGGTAAGTCTCAGGCCCTACAGTAACAGACTACTTCTGTACTCCTAAGTGTGCAGAAGAAAAGTGGGAAGGGTGTGGGTAGATAACAGGCATAACCAAACAGACAGGAGCTTAATTGTAATTGGCATGCTAACGAGCTACTTAGCTGCATGTCTCCCCTTTGGCTCTTCTGCTACTAGACAGCAGTGGCATGGCAGCTGTGCAGAAGCTCTCATTAACACAGGGTCAGGTTCCATTTGCTCTGTCCAGGCCAATGCTCTATCTTGGATTTACATGCCCTGTTTACGTGCCTGCACTTTGCAAAGTCAAGCCCTCAGGGTAACAGTTTTCTTTCTCCGCAGAGGAATGTAAAGGTACAAGAATCTGCTCTCCAGTCTCTGCACCACACCTTGAGCAACTGTGGTATTTCCACCCCCGTACAAGGCAAAGACCAATCCTGGCTTCAGTGGATGGAGAGAGGTAGGAATGGGGCAAAGTCAAGGCCCTGCAACCAGCTGACAACAAACAGCAAGCGCTGCCCAGGGACAAGAGTGTATGAGGTATGGAGCGAGATTGTGCTTCTTGATTTTTCAAGAGGCCTTTTGCCACCGAGACATGGTGTTCTCACTGGAGGCTCTACCTGCTCCACATCCAGCTAGAGGCCATGCCTCGAAAAGCATCACTGCACGATTATTAACCTGTCCTCACTCCAAACACAGGAAGTGGGCCATGTTCTCAGAGGGGGGAAAGCAGAAGAGAGAGATGAAGTGACCTGTCTGATGTCAGAAACAGCAGGTCAGAACTTAGGCAACAGAACTGAGGCATCTGTGGCTCCTCTTTCTTCCCTGCTTTCATTCCTCAGGCTAAAACGGCTTCTTTCTTTCACCAGCATTTCCAACAGCGCTCGTAATTAACTGCTTCTCCAGCTTGTTTCAGTAAGCACTGCTCTGGCAATGGCGCACACAGTGAGGCAGCAGAGAGAACACAAAACGTAGGTTCTTTTTAGCTCTTAGGTACATTGGAATTACAGGTTGAACCTCGCTAATTCAGAACTCTCTCATCCTGCAACATCCGTAATCCGGCATGATTTTAGTTAGCTGGATGACCACTTATCATGGGTGTGTGGACAAGCTTCCCGTGGTCCCATAAAGTTTGTTTCCAGCACCATTCCTGGTTCTCAGTGTTCT
This sequence comes from Carettochelys insculpta, assembly GCF_033958435.1. Lineage (NCBI taxonomy): Eukaryota > Metazoa > Chordata > Testudines > Carettochelyidae > Carettochelys > Carettochelys insculpta. The sequence goes on along the minus strand of NC_134145.1, from coordinate 58,387,231 downwards.
GTGCTGTTATGTAGCTGTAATTTATCCCTAAATGTCTTCTAAGAGCCCAGTAAGCAGTGGAAGTGCTGGTAATGCCACATGGTCTGGCAAATTCTCTCATTAGGCACTAGCCAGGTCCCAAGGGTGCTCGATTAGAGAGGTTCCACCTGTACCAAGGTGGGAGCAAGGGTGGGTTTGCAAGAGGCAATTCTGTGTAGCAGGATGGCTTAAGAGAAACAAATTCAAAATTTAGAGAATAAAGCTAATATGACACCAGTCAAACTTTAGGCCTTGAATATTTGACATTAGAGAGGAGGAGATAGGCCTGCAATCCTGCCTCAAACTGCCAGGGAAGGGTGGTAGGTCATTCAACTCTCCTGCCTTCCTGCCACTAAAAAAAGAGGCAGCTATCGACAGTGGGACTCTATCAGAGAGCGGGGCTATTTGGGGATGCTGGGTCTTGGGCAGGGTTTCATAAATGGGGATAAACATCCAAACCTCTTGAAATGTACCTGAACGTCAAACCTGCTAAATTCCTAATCATTATGTTACTTGACTTTAAAAAAGCCTAAAATTCCCCAGAAGATGCACTCAATGTTCAGGCAGCAGGTGGCCTACAGAGACCCCCAGACAACAGCAGATCTTTACTAATTACTCCTGGGTTTACGAGCAATCATATGCTGTATAGGGGAGAACGAGAGAGAAGAATGAAGTGGACACACAAAATCCCACCAGAACAATTTTAAAAGCCCACCTCTTTTTTCTTGTGTGTGACTGGCTGTCCTTTGCAGGAGTGGTGCCTGCCACACACTGCCAGGTCAACACATCTCACAGAACTGGAAGGGACCTCAGGAGGTCATCTAGTCCAGCCCCCGCCCCTCTTGGCAGGATCAAGCACCATCCTTGACATCTATTTACTCTGTTCCCTGAATGGGTCCCTCAAGGATCAAGCTCACAACCCTGGGTTTAGCCGACCAATGCTCTAACCACTGAGCGATCACATCCAGCAGCAAGAGAGTGATTCCAAAGCCTAAAAGGAGCAAGAGAAAGACGAACTGCAGATGTCAAGCTGTGAGAAGCGGAGGAATGACTCATCAAAATCCAGCACTTTTGGAAGGAAGAGCCCTTTACCTAAACAATCGGCAGAGGCTGCTCAAGGATTCTCATATGCCGAAGCTGAAGAGTGAACTGAGGTAAACCACTGCACTGAAGCTGAAGTCCTAGCAGAAGCCTGTGAACGTTTTATAAATGTTTCTGCTGCAAGGGATTTTTTCCCCCTCCTGGTAGTTAAAAGCAGCATCTGCTGAGTGGTGACCACTTAGCATTCAACCTGCTGCCAACCTACATTCCACAGAGATCTGCGGGAGAGGCATGGAGCAGTGCCACTTCCAATAACTGTGTGACTGGCACCAAGTCAATGCTTTAATGCTGAAAGCTACCCTCTGTCACTAAGCAGATCTTTCCTTTCTTTTGGCTAATGGATTTCACACCCATTGGCAACAATGTCAAGAGTGCAGGAATATATGTCTCCGGAGCCTTTGGAGAGCTGCTTATCAGAGCTTAGTGGGGCCGTACAGAAAAAGGAGGAGTGGAGAAAAAGAGGAAGCTGTCTTGGATAATCATTTTATAGGTAAAAGTTGCTCTCATCCCTGGTACTTGAATGCTGGGCTCTGCGGTTTCCCTTTTCCTCACCTTTAGTTTCTTCAGTAATTTGCAATCACACCATCCTGCCATAATACAGGTTAAATCTCTCTGGTCTAACACCCTCAGGGCCTGACCAGCGCTGAACGAGAGAATTTGCTGAACCACGGGAGGTCAATATCGTCCAGCAGCATGACGAACACTTCCACTGCTTATTGGGCTCTTTACAAGACATTTAAGGGTAAATTACAGCTAAATAACAGCAATGCTGAAAGCCAGGACAAGTGGCTGGAAACCAACTTTATGAGATTGTGGGGAAACTTGTCCACACCCATGACAAGTGGACATCCAGCTAAGTAAAATCATGCTGGACCATGGATGTTGCCAGACCAGAGAGGGCTGGACTAGAAAGATTCAGCCTGTAGTGGCACGCACTGCAGTATTAGAAATCTCATTCTCCTGTTTAAGTGGGCAGGCACTGTTGCAGTAATAGCAAAGTGAACTTTCTGTCTTGTTCACACCACGCTTTGGGGGTGCCCTCTCTGTAAGAGCACTCACCACTGACGGCACTACGCCATCTTTAGTGCAGCCTGAGCTGTAGCGCCTCTTGACCCTGAGCCTGGAGGTTCAAGGTGTACAAACCGATCTTCTCCAAATCTCCTGGATGTGCCTAGGAAGATAAGGCACACACTACATTACGGCTAAGTCTACACTAGAGAGTTCTGTAGACGCAACTGGGGTTTTGTCAGTAAAACTCGCAAAGCAGCTACCCACAAAATGCGTTTTGTTGACAAAAGCTGCTGACCAAAAGCCACGCAGACACACCAGGGGGCCCTTTTGTTGACAGAGCAGATTAAAAGATGGATCCGCTTTCATGTGTGGATGTGATCTGCCGACAGAAGCTTTCCTTCTAGTATAGACATAGCCTCAGGGTACGAATTAGGGGAAAAGACGCATCAATGCCAGCTACATTTTAACATCTACATTAGTGCTCCCCCCACCCCCACCCACATGCGCCAGCTTATGCACTTCACTATTGTACAATCACTATAAGAAGGAGGGTGAACAATGAATTGCAAAAGAATTTTTAGATCCATGCACCGTAAGAGGGAAAACAGCTAGAATACCAAGCAATTTTTGACATATCCATAATTTCTGGCTAATAGTAGAAATTAGTCTTCAGATAGTTGATAAAATCAACCTGTCTGTGCTGGGTTAGTACCATGAGCCACAGCCAGGCAAATACTTCTACTAAAATTGATTTTCCTTTTTGGCAACCAATAGGCCAGTCAATAATAATGTTATTTGAGAAGGATTGAGTCATGAGGGAGATGAACCTTCCCTGCCATTTATTACGTTTGTATTGTCTCCATCTGAAAAGAGGTTTCCCCCTCCTCCCCATAAGGATGTGCAAGATGGTATTACAAGGGGGCAGCTACGTTGTGTCCTGCTATCTGGAAACTCTCTGACTCAAAAACATGTTAGCATCCAAATCGACAGAAAAGACTAAGCTACGGCTTGTTAAAAGAAGACGGCAAGAGCTCTGACAGGGAAACTAGAAAGCTTTTCTTTTTGCAATTCAAGCAGCCCAGTGGTCTGCCAAAAAATCCTGCCCCAATATGGATCTGGGAGGGAGAGGCAGGTGGGAAACTCACTAACTTGCTCTCGGCTGCGTAACATAAGCAATCTTGCAAAGCCAGAAATTCCATGCATGGGCCTGACTGCAAGCCAGACAATCCTCAAAGGGAAGGGCAATTTTTCTTTTTTTTAACTTGCTGCAAATGATAAGATGAACAGTTTTGACATAAGACAATCGTGCTGCCTAGTTGTAACACTCTGAAATGCCATGGAGGAGACCTCGTCTTTGTGAGCATAGATTTCTGGACGCTGAACTGGGAAGAACCTGAAAGACTTCTGAAATAGGGTTCTTAGGCCCTGGTGGAAAAGGGAGGAGAGAGAATATTTGTTGTCATCCTTTATCTGTGTCACAGTTCAATTAAAGGGGTGGCAAGGACTGGGAGAAGCCTCACGGTTCTAATAGCGATGTGGAGGAACAAAAGATGAAGAAAGAACAAAAGATGTGATCTCATCCAAGAGACCTGACTACTGAGCTCTCAGATGCCTCCACTGAGGCACAAACTGAAAACTGGGGGCATAAACAATGTTTCTCAGACCTGAACACTTTACTTGCATCTCTGTTGATAATCTGTAAACAGAATCATTAGCAAGACAAGTTACATGTCGTTACTCCCGGGAGAAAAGACCTAGAGCACTTCTCAGTGATATTCTCAGCAATATTAGAAACAAAATGAAACTATCCTATGGAGAAAAGCACTTTTTAATATACAGGAACACAAGGCAATGATAGAAGATTTTCCTGGGATTGTATGGCAGATTTATGATGAAAGTTATATGCAAAGGGCTAAATTAATTCAACATTACTGTTGCACAATTAAGTACAGCAAGGTCCCCACATTTGCGAACTTAAGGTTCGTGAATTCAATTATTCGCGAGTGGCTGCTTCCCTGGGGCTCCAGGCAGGAGCGCTGGCAACCACCGCTTCCCTGGGACTCTGGTGTGGTGAGCGCCGGCAGCCAGGCTCCAGGCAGAGTGGCTGCCATATTCGCGAAATTCAACAATCATGAGCATTCTCAACACAAAACCCTCCCAAATGTTGCGACCCTACTGTATTCAAATATCTGGAAATCATAGAATGCGAGGACTGGAAGGGACCTTGAGAGGTCATTGAGTTCAGCCCCCTGACCTCATGGCAGGACCAAGTACTGTTTAGACCATTCCTGATAGACATTTACCTCATCTGTTCTTAAACATCTCCAGAGATGGAGATTCCACAACCTCCTTAGGCAATTCATTCCTGTGTTTGACCACCCTGACAGTTAGGAACTTTTTCCTAACGTTCAACCTAAACCTCCCTTGCAGCAGTTTAAACCCACTGCTTCTTGTTCTAGCCTCAGAGGCGAAGAAGAACAAGTTCTCTCCCTCCTCCTTATGATACCCTTTTAGATACCTGAAAACTGCTATCGTGTCCCCCCTCAGTCTCTTTTTTCCAAACTAAACAAGCCCAATTCTTTCAGCCTTTCCTCATAGGTCATGTTCTCTAGACCTTTGATCATTCTTGTTGCTCTTTTCTGGAACCTTTCCAATTTCTCCACCTCTTTCTTGAAATGCGGTGCCCAGAACTGGACACAATACTCCAACTGTGGCCCAACCAGCGCAGAGTAGAGCGGAATGAAAGAAAGAATTGAGCACATCTTTATCTCTGCCCCAATGGGCATGCACAGACCCAATATTGCCTTCAATCATGTGATCACATCTCGTTTCCTCAAAATATATACGTTTATCTGCAGCCAGAGATGCATGTATCTTAGAGCATGTCCACTCAGGAAAATGGACCACGGTTTCAGAACAGCTGATCATGTGGACGTGTTGTTGTGCAAAAGAAGTCTTCTGGAATAATTAGTGCATCCCCTAGAAGAGCAGTTCTGCTCCATTTCCTAATACAGACAAGTCCTAAGATCAACCACGATCAACAGAATTAAGGAATATGTCATAATGCAAGACAGAAGTGATGCGACGCTTGAGAGGCTCATCCTTGAAGCCATTTTCACCGACAACTGGGCACTTACGGCACACAAGGTATCTGATCTCCAGCTCATTGTCAACAAGTTTGCTGATGACACTCGCCTCTTTGGTTTGACAATCAGCCTAGGAAAGGCCGAGGTGCTGTTTCAACCTGCTCCAGGATCTGCTGTTCTCACCGCTTCAATCTTCATTGAAGGAACAGAGTTAAAAACAGGAGAGGAGTTCAAGTACCTTGGCAGTGTGATAGTCAATGATGGCTCCCTTGACAAAGAAATCAATGCCAGAATCTGCCAGGCCAGTCAGGCACTAGGACGTCTGAGAGTGCGAGTGTTGAATCAGCACAGTATCCGACAGCCCACTAAACTGAAAGTGTACAAGGCTGTAGTTGTGACCAGTCTCCTGTATGGCTGTGAAACCTGAACCTTGTACTGAAAACGTGTAAAACTGCTGGAGCGCTTTCACACAGGCAGCCGAGGTCAATGCTGCACATTCGACGGCAGGGCAGAGTTACGAACCTGGAAGTCCTGGACAGAGCAGGAACCACGAGCGTCGAAGCCATGATTCTGAAAGCCCAGCTTTGCTGGACAGGGCACATCATACGAATGGAGCAGTCAAGAATCCCTAAGCAAATCCTCCATGGTGAACTCTCCCAGGGAAAAAGGAATCAAGGTAGGCCTCGCAAGAGATATAAAGACTGCATGAAGGCCAACATTGCTCATGCTGGTTTAAAACCAGATCAGCAGGAGTAGCATGCAAAAGACCAAACAAGCTGGTGTGCTCCCGTACAGCACAAGTATGGCAACTTTGAAGAGCAGGGACGCGTACGCCTCATTGATGCTTGTGAGAGGAAGAAAGCAACTGCAGCAACCGCACCAACAGAGCCAGGACAATTCCCTTGCCCCCACGGTGAACGCCCATGCCGTTCAAAGCTTGAAGTCCTCAGCCACATGTAAGTGCACAACTGCTGAGCCTGTGGAAGCTCAAAACGTCATCACCAGACACGACGGACTACCTACATAATGTAAAGAGCAGAGCTATACCAATGCACTCACCCTTAATTTTAATATTTCCTGATTTCTAAATACTAAATTACGCTACCATCATATGTCACTTGTACATAAGGTCTTGCATTTATTTTCTTGCTTTTTTAAATAAAAAGACATCAGCTGTATAAGCAGCAGACATTTGTGAGCGAAGACCAATCAATTCCTATAACCATCAGTAGTCTGCACATTTCTGTACTAAAAGATACTGGTCAGGCAAAGGTCAACTGGTGTCAATTAGTAATGATGGTTAAGTAAATACTTCCACACTTATGATCTAATATATATTTGTAATAGAATTTGTTTATTAACATTAAAATCAAAGTAACTGGTTTTCTTCACGGATTGCTTAGTTTTATGACTCAATAGAATCCATGAAATAGTGAACTGTGAAGACAATCTTTTAGGTTGTTTTAAAGCTGACGCATTCAACATTTGTGGACAGTGCTTCTTTAACTGTACACCAACATTTTTTCACTGCAATTTTCAAATGAGCGTAATGTTTTAAAAGAGAGAAAAGCAGAGAAAATATGCACAAATGCTGCAGAGTTTACCAGAATTATGGGAGAACAGGAGACATTTATAAAACTTTTCAAATTCCCAACCAGTCGGCTTTGCTGTTCTTCTTCCTAAAGGTGTGGTCAGATTTTATTTGTTTATTAATTAAAAGTTGGAAGGATGTGATTTTATTTTACACTTGACAGGTTCAAAAACAACCAAAGGATTTTACTAAAAATTTTCTATACAAACCTACACTTAACCTTGTGCATGGGACAAATATGGAAGATTTCAGCAGATGACACGTTCTGGATCATCTGAGTATAAGTAACATGGGATAGAACTGAAACACAATTTCTGTCTTAACTATCCTGGATGTGAGAAAGAGTTATCCACTGGATTTATGAAGAGGGAAGAGCTGAAGAAGAATGGACTTCAAATGGCAAGTCCAGAAGGTCATTCTGACGACATTAAATCCTTCTCTGAAAGATTTATGTGCAGCTCAAATTCCATGGTGTAAATGTCCACATAAAATAAACCAGTTGCATGGTCCATTCTACAGAATTACCTTCCTTTTCCCACCCTGTTACATGATAGAGACACCGCAGTACTTCTTCCCCTTGTGAGAACACTTATGTAGTATTACTTGCCTAGAACAGATGTATGTGTCTGCTGACTTTCAGCCTCTCACATCACATTAGAGTGGCAAAATGCACAGTATTGCTGTTTCACATTGAATTGCACGGAGAAAATGAAAAATATGAGTTAATGTTGGATTTGTATGGTAACCTATTTTGGCCTGTCCTGGCTTTTCATAGGTGGATGGTGGTGTTCCCTGAGTTAGCTTCCTCTGGTCATCAGGAAGAGAACAGATTGGTTAATAACACCAATGCACAAACACCTGTATGGACAAAATGACGGAAGAAAGAAGGCAAAGGGAAGGACAGAAAGCTGACTGATAAAGACACATAAACACCCTCCTAGCCAGCAGCTCAGACTAGGACCCAGTTTGGAACAGAACATTGTAAGGAGCAGAGGTTCTCAAAAGACTGGATTTTGGTATGGGATCATTTTACCTAACCTGATTTACCTGACCTCATGTAATGAGAGTCAACCCATCCTCTAATGGAGTTTTAGATAAAAGTATGGAATTTTTGCTGTGTCAACAGGTTCATGCTTGATATTTATCTTTCTTCTCCTCAGTAACCTAAGTCAGGCTGCAGCAAGTGACAGCACACATTCCCTATGTCTCCCAGTGTTTGGCCTGCATAGAAACACAACCACTAAAAGGCAAAACCCCAATGTGCTCATTGCATTTATGTTATCATCATGAAGGAACTGTTTGTCATGCTCTCTATCATTTGACAGATTATTAGATCAGAGTTCACATAACCTTTTTTTGAAATAGAATAGGAGTAAAACCCCATATGCTTTAAAACTATTGCACCCCCTGCAAAAGAGAACAAGTCCAGAATGATCTCCAGCACAAGATGGTTTACATGCATAGCATTTACATTTTCTTTTCTTTTTCTTTCTTTCTCCCCCCACCCCCCCTTTTTTTTAAATTGATTCACAACACTCCAAGTGACCAAGTTTCCCATCCCGGGACCCACTCAGGAGACCTCTCCTATTAGAGATATGGGAACCTGTTTGTAGCTGAGAGCTCTGTTCTCAGATGCACATGCTGTACAGAAAATACCACCCCATACAAAGAGCAAGACATACCTATTTCAACAGAAACAATGCTCCACGGATGAATAAGAGACACAAGATATTTACAGCAACGAAGGGTCCTGTGGCACCTTATAGACTAACAGAAAAGTTTTGAGCATGAGCTTTCATGAGCACAGACTCACTTCACCAGATGCTGGTCTTGGAAATCTGCAGGGATATTTACAGGTTCATTCATTGATTCTAAGACAAGAAGGGTGCATTATGCATCATAGGCTAACAGCCTGCATATCATAGGCCCAATGCAACATTAGGAACAGCTCCCCTTTCCTTTTATTTCGCTGTTCAATAAATACGGGTTGTTCTAAATGGAATGGCTTGGCACTAGGAAGCTGGCTTTGGAAGGATCCCTGGGTTCTGGGTGTTTCCAGCAGAATTCCTAAACACCTCCCAACCACCCACTTCGAAATGGCCCCTGGCTCTGAGGATTTAGGTAATTCGATTACATAAATGTCCCTTTACAACAAAAAGCAGGGAAGTCTGCTGTGTCTTGCCACTCCCTCCCCTAAGTCAATCACTTACCCCCTCTTTTCAAACATACTCTTTAAGCTAATTACGGACAATCAGAGATGCAGGCTTTCAGTGGACAACAATGAATTCCCTTTTTTAAACTCACAGCATCATTGTCTAAAAAGGACAGTCAATCTACTACTGCACTGAAGGAGCCCTGTGACTACCACAAGACCAAACAGCACCATGGAGTCTCTCCCCCAGGCCTTGCTCATATACCTCAGTACATGTAATCAAATAATAAAACAATTCTTTACACTTATTTAGCACTCAGAGATTGCATATAAAAATAGCTGTTCTTCATACTACAGACAAAGGAAACACTGAGTCTTGGCTCAAGATCAGGCAGAATGTTTAAACCAGCAAAATAAAGGGGTCCCAGTGCCAGTCACCCATGTGCTAACCGTTATTCTAGAACATCGGTGATACATAAGAAACATAGGAGGGGAAAGAACTTCCACCGTCTACCTAACTAAAAAGTGCAGGAGGCCCTTGGGAGGGATGTATTATTTTCTAATATCCTAGAAAGGTATCAAACCTCTGCGGACAAAAAATAAAACCTCCCTCTCAGCTGTCTGGTGTTCTCACTCTCAGGCTCCAAGAGCTGTATCTGTCTTATGTGTTATTTTGCCTGAGTTTAACATGTGTGAATGAAACAGGAAGAAAATCAATGCACATAGGGTAGAGAGTTCGTATAGAGCCTGGCCCATGTGGAATGTGAACTTTCAGGGTAAGCTCATTGTTTTAAAATGATAGCTCCAATAATGCAAATCACTAGAGTCCCTTATACTTAACCCCCAACTCTTTATTGCCGACTCATTAACTGCATTTACGAATATATACGAGCAGCAGGGGCTTTAGTGTTTATGACCTATTAGCAAGCACAACTTTTTCCATCTCTCTTCCGGTGCTCCTCCAAAGAACTCACCCTCCGACAGGGTTTTAGACAGTACTTCTTTTAGGGAAAAGGTCCACGTGAAAAGTAAACACTGGGCCATGAAATCCTGAAAATCTTACCTCAGCTTGTAGAAGTCTGAGGAGAGAGAGAAAATACAAGTCTAAGAATCGTCTGCCTTCTCTGAGTATATGTCTATAAAAAAAAGATCTCCTTTATTATCAAAGTGGAAAAATAATCCAAGATTGATTTTCTTTCTATAGCTATTATTAAACGTTTGTTACTGGCCAAAAATAATCAGGTTAGAAAAAATGTGCAATACATTAAAAAAAGAGGAAATAGTAATAGAAGGTGACGGAACAGAGAAAATACAGATAATTCTCCTCCAGCTAAAGTCATACTTTTACAGCTAAAGACACTCTTGGTGCACTAAGCGACGTGAGATACAACCATCAGAAAGAGATGATTTTTCAGGGACCATTATTCCAGAATTCCAAGCAACAGATATCCCCTAGGGTTAGAGAATAAAACACACCCAAAATCATGCTATTTCTAAAGGTTCACAGACTGACAAATCACACACAATTTGATTAGAAGGTATGATGTCTAGCCTCATCTTGGAGCAAGGGAAAGCATGAACGTAATTCCAGCATTGTACAAAACAATCTCTGGCCCCTCCAAAAATCTATCTTTTTTCCAAAAGGTGCACGAAGGATCACTGAATAAAATCCTCAAATAGTCAGTGTAACAGAAACCTAGGAATGAGATGCTCAAAGAATCACAGGTCCCTTCCCAAACCCTCACACTGACTTCAATGGAACAAACCATTTCTCTTAATACGTATCCTTGTTATGGCAATGTCATAGCAGGGCACATAGCAATATTTTAAACATGTTTAAAGCTCAGCCTTGTTACTTCCACCATCACAATGCAACTACTGAGTCAAAAAAACCTACCACATAGCTTATTGCACTCCTGTGACCTATGGGAAGTATTTCCAAAGCATTTATCAGGATACCGAAAGACCATCAGTTTGGGCTTGCTCAGTTTTCAACTTGCACATGCTTGCACACATGAACTAGACAGGGATATGCAAGCAACCACCCATACAGAAAAAAAAACCAACTGTCAGTCATGGTTCTTGAACCATGTTTGACAATTATTTCTGAACATGATTAAAACTAGCAAGGTTGAACCCTTAATTACAGCAGGATTATAAATCCCATCTACGTTATAAAGCAAGATCCAACTGTAAGTGTCAAATTTCCAAAACTGTAATCTAAAACGTTATTTCGAGTGATCTGGGTTAGAAATGTACCTTATAATATATGAATGTTCTATTGTGTTCTACTGTTTGGCAAATAGGTTTCTTCCTGCAGTGCAATTTTGTGTAGTTCTCTCTCCAGTGTCCAAATACTCTGCAGAAACAATAGGATGTTAAGGAACTGGACAGAGACTACTCATTTATTCTAAGCCACCAAACATCTAGTAATAGGAAAGATCTCTGGTCTTGCCTAGCCCAAGACAGATTTGAACTGATCACCAAAAAGTGAAAGACTCTACTGCAGGAAGAAATTTCATCTTCTAACTGAAAAGGTGCACTGCACTTTTGTGTTTGGAAATCTGTTTTAATGCGTTCAGTATTCTCACATGTTCTGCTCAGGTGGGCTCCTCTGTATTCAGTACTCAAAGAGGCTGCTGTGGAATACTGATGGGACAAAGAATGAAGTTTTTGGTGAAGATATAGTACCATGCACCACTGCTAAGTGAGTTTTCCATCCCTTCCTTACCTGGCTGTTAACATCAGCTGCATGCTGTAGCAGTACTGAGACCAGCTCCTTATGTCCTCGGTCACTTGCCCAGTGGAGCAAAGCTCTGCCCTAGAAATATTACCAAAAAAAAAAGAATGAAGTCAGCTGAAGCTATTGTAATGAGATGCAAAGCCCTACTACAGGAACCCTGGATGTCACAAATTACTAAAAACAGAACATTAAAAAAAGCCACAATTAGAATGGGCCATTTCATCCTTATTTGTACATTTACACCATGAGAGCAGGAGCGCCAGCCACAGAAGGGCAACACAGGCTTACTTCTGCACTCCTCTGCACCCAAAATGCCCACTCAAGTCAGTGACAGCACAAGGGAGAATGGAGAAAGCTAGAGACCAGAACATGGTTTGCCATTTAAACAGCATCAGGATTTCACTCAGCACACGTGATTTTAACAGAACAGGGTCGATCTCTAAGGCTAAAGATTTTTAAAGATGCACAAGGCATATGACTGCCCAGTTCTCAATAAAAGTAATGGTAACGAGGCATCAGAGGTGGAAAAAGTACCCCAAAAGTTACTTGAGTAAAAGTGCAGCTGCTTGGGGCAGGGGGAGGGGGGATGGATGGATGGATGGACGTAGTCAAGTACAAGTCACCGGTGTCCCTCTGGAAAATTACTTGAGTAAAAGCACACACGCACGCACATCACATTTAGAATGTACTCAAGTATCCACAAGTGAAAGCAACTGCACTTTTACTCTCATAACTTTGGGGTTACATTTCCCACCTCTGTTAGGCACCCACATCCCCTGGTGGCTTTGCAATTCTCAGCCTAAGTCACTAGGATCTGGACAACCAGGTGTCATCAGATCAGAAAAAATGTATTGAAACCTTTCTTTTGTCTGTTTTATTAATTCAGTGTGTCCCTGCATCTGAAGTCACTGGGCATAGCTCCAAAAACAATTTGTAATGACTCTGCCACCCACCTTAGTTGAGGTGATGACTAGTGGAAGTTCAGATCCATCTATTTGTCAAGGACATGGGAAATAAGTAGTCCTCTTCTGAGGACTGATTGACACACAGCTTAACATCCTGCCATGGGCAGGGCGAGGCTGTCGTGATCAGAGGATGGAACGGTTTTCCCATATGAAACTCAACGCTCTGCTTTATGCCAGTTTAAGCAGGGATTAAGCAAATGAACCGAGGCAAAAGACTGAATTAAGTCAAAGGAGCACTTCACAAAAGCCTTTTTACTCCCCTTCAAGCTCATTCCAACTCTTCCCCAATGCACATCTTTATTCACCTAATTAGAGGGGCTAGCTGGAAAACAATGTGCTCTGAAAGAGAAAGCACTCAGCAATTCAGAAGTCTTAAAAAGTTGTCCTTACTTTGTCTTTTGGTATCTCTCTACCTGTAAGAACCTGCTTCAAGTGATCAAGCACTAGATGCTGAAAGAGAGGTGGGGGAAAATGGGAGTTTGCATGGGGCAATGCAGTATGTATCGCAAAGGAGCAATTTCCTACCCTGTGTTCATCCCAACTTGCCCATCGTGCCGTGAAGTCCTGATCTGGAGCTGACCCTCATCAAAGTTTGGGGTTGTTCACATGCAGTCTTCATCTGACCCTGTAGAAGGCTAGGGACTACAGGCTGAACCTCTTGAATCAGGAACACTCTCATCTGGCAAACTCCTAATCCGGCATGATTTAAGTTAGCTGAATGATCACTTATCATGGGTGTGGCCAAGTTTCCCATAGTCCTATGAAGTTCGTTTATAGCCATCAGTGTTCTGTGCTGTAATTTAGCTGTAATTTACCCCCAAATGTCTTTTAAGAGCTGAGTAAACAGTGCAAATGTTGGTAATGTGCTAGAAAATACTGACCTCCCATCATTTGGCAAATTCTCTTGCCAGGTACCTCAGGTCCCGAGGGTGCTGGACAAGGGAAGTTCCGCTTGTACCTGCAAAATCTGAGGTGTGGCATTTCAGGTCTCTGTTTAGGCTTATATCTGAGAATCAGTTCAACACAGGACCAACCAACTGCCCAAGCTCTAAGTGCTTAAAAAAAGAGCTCGTATTTGGAAACCAAAACACAATTCTTCCATATGTTATTAGCCACAATAGCTGTGCTGTCCGCTGAGCCTAGGAAGACTTTTCTTGTTACTCACATGCACAGAATCCAAACCCACCGAAACCAATTATAGAGCCTTTTAATGAACAGCTCTAAAATGTTTCCTATCAACTATGGAAAATATTATAAATTGGCATCTTTTAGATCTTCATTTAAACAAAGAAAAAGTAGATGGTATTTTTAAATGGCATTTGTGCTGCCCCAGCGATCACTTGCACTTCCAGCATAACATGTACATTTTATAGCTGTTAACTTAAACTCCCCGTTAACATAAATTTTTCCAGATTTAATACGGTGTGTGACACGCCTGCAGAAGGGTCTTTTAAACTCATGCTGAGGTAAAGCAAGAAATCATAATGCTGCCTTATGACACTCTCACAGCAACTTGCTTCTTCCAATGTACATTTCAACGCACCTGTGGCCCTTCAGAACCAAAACAGGGTAGATACAAGCTACCCCTGACATACAGCTTCCAATGCTGCAGGAGTGAGGGCGGGGGGTAGGGATGGGGGAAACTGTCAAAGGGAGAACCTCACTCATTTATCAGTGGGAGCGGTGCGCCTGATTTCCCAGAGCTGGTGCCAAAAATTTACTAGCAGAAGGGGGACAAGACGACACCAGTGACTAAATCTCTCTCACTTTTCATATTGGATATTTTTCAGTAAGGTGGCAGATTTAGAGCATTATTTTGAGTCGGGAAATGCGATCTCAGACATTAGACACTCAGCTTTTTACCACACTTTTTGACCCAGCAAGTAATTAACTTCTGTAACACATTATTTTAATGGTACACTAATTAACCTTGAATTAGAATGAATTCCCTCACAATTACTTTCTATGGAAGTACAGATGACACTGACATCCAATATTAGTATAATTTAATGATTAATGTTCTTACACTCAATATCACAGTGGAAGTCTGAAAGGAGAAGAGTAGAATTCAACCTAGTGGGGAAATACTGATAGACAAAGTATCTTAACTTCACCTCTAATCCATGAATGCTTTAGCTGTGGGATATGCACTGGGCAGGTAAACCAAATTTTTCTGTGCTACAGACAACTAACTGTTCCAGGAACCAGAGGCACTTCATTTAAAGGGAGCAAAGTTGCCTTAACACTTCTTACATATAATATAACTGTGATTATCTAATTGCAGTGGGGTAATAAAATTACACAGTAATTATCATGCAATTAAAGGATTAAATACGATTCTTTGTATCTTTAAACCAGGGCTTTCAAACAATTAGAAATTGTGACTAATCACATAATTTTAAAAAATTAAACAATCAAGCTAGTAAACAATAACAGAATCCCATTTATTTACATCTTCAAATACACTGATTTCAGTTAGAACACAGAATACAAAAAGTGTACAGTACTCCATATTTATTTTTGATTACAAACATCTGCACTGTAAAAACCAAGAGACTTTTTCAACTCACCTGATACAAGTACTGCAGCGCAATCTCTTATCGTGAAAGGTTAATTTGAAAATGTAGAATCAGGTACCAAAAAACTGCATTCAAAAATAAAATGCTGTGAAACTTTAGAGCCTACAAATTCCACTCAGACCTACTTCTTGTTCAGCCAATCACTCAAACAAGTCTGTTTACATTTGCAGGAGATAAAGCTGCCTGCTTCTTGTTAACAATGTCACACGGGAGCGAGAACGAGCTTTCACGTGGTACTATTGTAGCTGATGTCACGAGATATTTGTGTGTGTTCTCTAAACATTCATGTGCCCCATCATGCTTCCACCATTTCTTTTATGTCCCATCCTTTGTACTCACTTAAAAGAAACTTGGTTTATTATTTTATCTAATCCAGTGTGTTTAAACTGAAGGCTGTGTCTACACGACAAAATAACTTCAAAGTTGCTAACTTCGAAGTTGAGCATCTACACATAAAAAGCTGCCCACCCTTACCTCAAAGTAGGGTCCCAGTACTTCGAAAGGAAGTATCTACACACCAATAGCTCCTATGTCCAAGTAAGAGGCCAGGAAATGAAGTAGACTGAATCGCACCCGACAAGTCCTTCTGGGCTTGCAACCCTTAAAGGGCCCCTCCCAACACCCCCCCCCCCCCCGCATGTGCTCAGGGCTACCAGGCTGGCCACTGCAAGGTAGACTGCGTGCTAGGGAGAAGACATGGACAATATACCTGGCCAGCTGCTTTCCCTGGAGGATGGATCTCCTTCACTGCTGTGGCCAGCCTGCTGGCCATGCCGCTTGCTGCCGTGTTTCAGCAGCATGCCAGGACTGGTCACATGGGCCCCGTCGTGCAGGCCCTTGGCTGGGCCATGCTGCCTTACCCCCACCCCCACCCCCTGTGATCTGGCGCTGATGGGCCTTTCCCGCCTGCACAGAATGGGGGACTGGGAGGAGGAGTGGCTGAGAAAGTTCCAAACGACCAGGCGGACACTAAAGGAGCTCTGCCACTGTCTCGCCCCAGTCCTCCAGCACCATGACACACGAATGCAGCCTGCGCGCCCCATGCAGAAGATGATGGCAAAAGCAGCGTGGAAGCTGGCCACCATTGACAACCACCAGACCCTCGGCCATCAGTTTGGGGTGGGCAAGGGCACCATTGGGGCCGTGCAGCTTGAGGTAAGGTTGGCTCAGACCACAGACCCCATCTTGTGGAGGGGGCTACTGGGCAATGGGGTGGGGGGCCCTGCCAGGCATGGGGAAGGGGACCACCCGGTCTGGCGTTCATGGACGTGTCTTCCTTCCATCCCTGAAGGTCATCCGAGCTATCAACACCGTGCTCCTTCACTGTGTCATCACCGTCGGAGACCTGGATGCCGCCTTTGCCAGGATTGAGGAAATGGGGTTCCCGAACTGTTTTGGCATGATGGATGGAACCCATGTCGTGATCCAGGCCCCAGACCACAGCGGAGATGCCTATGTGAACAGGAAGGGGTACCACTTGTTGGTCCTCCAGGCCCTGATCAATGTGAGAGGCTGCTTCATGGACATGCGTGTGAGGTGGCCGGGAAGGCCTATGATGCCCATGTGTTCTGGAATTGGTGGCTGGGACGCCGAATAGGAATGGAGTAAGGACTTCGAAGTTGGGTTCCTTTACTTCTGAGTTATCTTCGAAGTAAGGGCAAACATGTCTAGCCGCTCCTCAGGCTACTTCAAAGTAGCACCTAACGTCGAAGTTAGTTCCTAGTGTAGATGCACCTGAAGTGTATCTGAAACTCCACTCGGTGTAACAAGGTACATGCACAGTACAAAATACACGTTTCTGGGAGACAACGGAAGACTGGGAACATATTGTGGTCATCATGCAGTATAACCACGGCTGGTAAGAGCCAAGGTGTGGCTGGCTGGCAGACATTCACCCATTAAGACACACCTGGGAGTAACATACATGCTGGAGGCTGTTTGTGAACAGCCCAGGCTGGAGACTACAGCAGCAAAAAACTGTAAGGGGAACCCCAGGTTAAAGGCAGATGTGCCATAGCTACTCAGTCTGGATCGTACCTTAGGCATGTCACACTAATTATACTTTGCTTTCCTATATTTCCTCTGCAATGGTTATAATATTTTTCAGTGATTGCCCTACATGGTTTACACTGTAGCTGGCTGCTATTATAGAAACCGTCATGTTTCACTCGAGAAATGGTTGCATTCTAGTAGCAGGCAAGCAATCCCTAAATGCAGCCTGTAAAGCAGGATGGCATAATGCTGGACGAAAAGTACTATGTAAACGTACATTGTTAAAAAGACAATCATTTACTTTTGGATAAATAATTAGTGAGTGAGTGACAGAAGTACATCATTGCTACAGAAGTAGTTACAAAGGAATCCCAATATAATTACGACATAATCAAATGTATTGCCAAGGTATTTGTGAATTAAAGTGTTATCCGGAAAGCAAACTCAAAATTATGAGCATCTGGAGACGTAAAAAACAAATCAAGTTGAAACGTGAACAGCAAAAGCTAATGGATTTAACACCTAAAGAATCAAGGGAAATCTATTTACCATCTTTGACTGCAACCAAAAAAGGGTAGCAATAGATAAAGAGTTGTAGTGCTGGGCAACGGGTGAATCTTGGATATCAGCTCTGGAATCTCTAAATTCTTCTGATCTTCGCAGCCATTAATTTATGAGTCAGTAGAAGATTTGCCCAGCATTGCTCTGGTTCTTCAAGGCAGGGGGCTAGGGCTGTGGGGGGTGCAAGAAGGGGATGAGGGCAGGGAGCAAGGGTGTAGGAATCAGGGCAGAATGTTGGGTGTGGAGATGCGGGAGTCAGAGCAGAGGGTTGGGATGTGTGAGGGGTGCAGGAGTCAGGGAAGAGGTTTGGGAGGGAGGCTCCCCAGGACCGCCGGGGCAGCAGGGACTGCACTGCTTGCCTGGCAGCTGCTCCTCAGGGCAGCTTGGGCAAAGGGGGCAGCACTTAGTGGCTAGCGGCTGCTCGCCAGGGCTGGCACACTTGCTGCCCTCCTGCGGTAATTCTGGAACTGAACCAACGCTGCTATCAGAGCCCTCCCAGCTGTATAAAGCCTCCGCTCAGTCCAGTGCAACGCAGATGCAAGCTCTGGAATTTTCAGTCCTGTAACTTCTGTAAGCTTCGTAAAAGTAGCTTTGTTTTATCGATTTAGCTTTGCTCTATATTGTCATATTTTGTTTCATGAGCTTTGCTTTGAAGCAGCTGCTAGGTCTGTATTCAGTATATACGTTAGTAAGAAATTGCTTAGAGATACCTTAAGTCTGTAAGAAATCCCAGCTGTTAGAAAGTTAGATATGTTTGCAATTTCATATGAATGTATGCGCACGCAGTGGAATGAGTCCCCAAAGCCAGCCTGTCTGGACGACCAGGTGCCAGCAGCACCCTGACAGCCAGAGAATAATAGGAATGGAGGCCTGCAAAAGACCCAACCAAGAAAGAGAAAGAGGCCCCATCAAGAGACGATTGAAGTCCCATCTACTGTGAACTGATGACTCATGGTCATACAGGATCCTGAGGCAGTGGGACAGGACAAAAGCTATGAATTGAAATGCACAAAAAGAAGGGTGCAAAGCTATTGGCAAGTTTTTCTGGCCATCACCGCTCTGCAGGAGTTAGTCTTGGCTGGCTGGGGAGGCAGGAGGTGGCCAGAGCCCCTCCCCCTGTCCCCAGGATGAGCAAGCTGACAAGGTAGGGGGACAGGGGTCATACAATCACCTTGCCACCCTGGATTCATGACTTCAGGCCGACACACAGGATCCACTGTGCCTTGGCTTCCTCCACTGCTGTCCCTACGCTGCTCTTTGCCTGCATGACTTCACCTATGTAAGTGTGTGAGTGCAGAAGAGGACGAGTGTGCATGGGTGTGTGCCTGACAGCTCGCTCCCCTTTTTCTTTAAGCCAATAGGGGCGGTTAGTAAAATACACGTGTGGAATAAAGGTAACATGGAGTGGTGGTAAATGTGGGCAAAAAAGGATTAATTTGAATTTGAGCAACAGCTGACAAGGGACCAACAATCCTCTGTTCTTAGTGTTTGTAAAGCAGGGTGGACAACATGCCATTGTTTAAGGGGAAAAGTGAAAGGGCACCGTTAAGAATCTGCACCACTAAACAAACCTCAGTACTGCTCTCATTCACCCTTTGTCCAGGCTCATTCCTTGGCTGGTTCCAAAGACCTGCAACGCTCCCTTTCTGTTTGAGGAGAAGCCATCAAACCCCCGGCAAATCCTATTGTCCTGGCACAGCCAAACCCCGACCTGGCTTTAAGTTATGATAAGAGGAAGCTACATACCAAATTTGATGGTCTTAGCTCTTACTGTTTCTTCAGGAAGGAGAACAAACAGATTCACAGGTGGATGGAAGGACAGATACAAACTCTATAAAATACATAGTAAATTTTCCAGGCCTTACACATCAGGACTTCTTGGAGGGCCCCCTCCATCACTATTTCATTATGGTAGCACTGTTTATTGGACAATGCTTAAACACAGATGTGCTCAAATTGGCACAAGTAGCATTTAGAATTTGAAAATATATGCTACAGCAATGTCCTTCTTGAATTAAAATGCAAACAAAATATACGATGCATGTTAGTGGTGACGGTGGTATAGCAGCACAGCAGAGCATACGCAGTTGCTGTAGAAGTTATTAAGAGGATTCAGTCTTCTCAGTCCCTCAAATCTTGAGTAAGAGACATAAATTTAGCTCCAGTGTATTGGCCCAGCCTCTTAAATCTTCCGCTTGTTTGGATTAACACCACTAGCTTGGCCAACTTCTCTAGCAGTTTCTCAAGCCAATGGCATATAAATTTTGTTCCACCATGGTCGTATCTACACGAGCCCCAAATTTCGAAATGGCCACGCAAATGCCCATTTCAAAGTTTACTAATGAAGCGCTGAAATGCATATTCAGCGCTTCATTAGCATGCAGGCGGCTGCGGCACTTCGAAATTGACACGCCTCGCCGCTGCGCGTCTCGTCCTGACGGGGCTCCTTTTCGAAAGGACCCCGCCTACTTCAAAGTACCCTTATTCCCATGAGCTGATGGGGAATGAGGGGACTTCGAAGTAGGCGGGGTCCTTTCAAAAAGGAGCCCCGTCGGGACGAGACGCATGGAGGCGAGGCGTGTCAATTTCAAAGTGCCGCGGCTGCCCGCATGCTAATGAAGCGCTGAATATGCATTTCAGCGCTTCATTAGTAAACTTCGAAATGGCCATTTGCGTGGCCATTTCAAAGTTTGGGGCTCGTGTAGACGTAGCCCATGAGTCACACGTTGTCCAAAAAACAAAGTGAGGGAGGAGGGGTTACCTGTGAATTTATTTTTTCAAGTCCTTGTAGAAGGAGGTTGGAAAACAGTCGCAATTAACCGAGAGAAAGAAACAGGACTACAGCTAAACTAAGTGGAACAAAACTGACTTGGAATCTACGAGCTTTCATAGACCTCTAAATGGCGTGTGTTTGGGAGTGGGGTGGGGAGTAATTTTCAAACCACATTCTTTTCCCATCATTCCTAAAAATACCAGGGAACTTTTGCTGGGAGGTGGAACATGATCCTTTCACATTCAAGGCTTCCACCCCTCATGGACAATCTGATAGAGCCATGGCTACAATGACACTGCTCTCAATGCAGAAGATGGAGGTAAGCCGGTATAAAGCAGATGGGTCTTTGTTAAAAGCTTTGAATCTCATATAAACACAGTGCATAGAAATGTGTGTTTGTTTACTTGGATTTTTATTATAATATAAAAAGTGTGTTTCTGTGTGCTCTGACACAAGTTCAAAACAAACAAAATTTCAACAGCTCAGGACACATTCTAAGACGACTTGAATACCTTCCAAAACAAAAATAAAATAAAGCGGGAACTGTTTTGTTGTTAAAAAGGCATCAAAATCTCATTCTGATCAGGATATGCCATGAACTCTAAAGTGACAAAGTAGCTAAAATGTGACACTGGACCCTCTATTTTATTATTGCCACTTGCATACAACCTTGTATACAATGAAACAGTTGCTTTCATTAGGGCCTATTTCTTTTTAAACCAACACAGCCTATGTGGCTGAATTTTAGGCAATTTAGAAATAGTAAATGGGAACCTATCCATAATAATTAACATCCGGCATTTTATATAATCCTCTTGGACTTTGTTTAAATCAAACTGAAGTTTATTGTACCTGAACTATTAGCTTGTGTTCTTTCTGGAGAACTGAGAAAGAGCAACAGGTTCTTTTCTTTATGTGAGAAGAATACGTATGTAATTAGAGGTATAATTGACAAATTTACACACACACACACACACACACACACACACACACACACAAAAATACTAACCATATCTTTTTTATACTACTTTACTTAGCTACATATATATTAGATATGGTTACCATAGATATTTCAAATATATTCATATGTAGTACCCTTTTCTGAAATGGTTTTGCTTTTAATAAGTAGGAGTTTTCACATTTTATGTATGTACAACTATCTTGTACTTTTTTTTAATCTTGTATTTCCAAATTGGTAGGTATGATTTGCACAAAATGCAGAAGATATAATTATAAGCATTAGTAATACATTATGTGAGGAAAAATCTGAACAGTTTAAAAAAACTCAGTAATGTCATTATCTTACAAAAAAAGGATGTGCACAGATTCTTTACAAAATGTTGCACTGTCAGCAAACCCTATTCCATAACAACTGAATTCCTTACAAGCTGCACTTACTTGTATGTATCTGTGCTGACATATTAGTTTTGAGAGAGAGACAAGGCAGGTAATCTTTTATTGGACTAACTTCGGTTAACCAGGAAACCAGGTTTCCTCCCTCAGATCTGAAGAACAGCTCTGTGAACCTCGAAAGCTTGTCCCTTCCAACAACAGGAGTGGATGCCATAAGAACCATTAACCTAACTAGCTTTTCTCTCTTGTATCCTGGGCCTGATATGATACAACAGCATTACAAACATTTAAATGCATATCCATTTAAATCAACTGTGTCAGGTTTGTTTGGCTGCGCAAGAGAAGTACCTTTTGGACTTACCTCAATGCATTTGCACTGTAACACTGAAACGGATAATAGAAGTATAAGATTATGCCTGTATATGTACTGACGTACCAAAGGTTCAATAGATACTCTTTTCTAAAAGACTTCACCTGAGCTGCAGGACACAGAAAAATAATTTAGCCTTCTGCTTGTGGAGCAGGTTTGAACAGAGAGCAGTGGGGGCAGTGCTGACTTATTAAAAATATAGTGATACTTTGGCATTCACGAAAACAAGGGACTGATAATACTAGCTGGAAACAAGCACAACACACATGGATGCTAAGTGAACGTCATAATGCTCTGCAAAAGCACAGATATGCATACCCAATATGAAGGCCAGAAAGCCCTGGGATTTGGACCAATGGGATTTTTTCTGCGAAATTTTGTAACGTACACAAGGCTCCAGAGGGTTTCAGGATATGGTGTGGAAAACTTCTGCTGGTGATGAATAGTAGATAGTGTTTGCTGTCATATGCAAAGAGCTGTGTAATTTCTAAACACTTCTTTTCTCACTGACAGATACATCTCCTTCAAAGAAAACTACTCTGGGTTATTACACCCTCAGTAAGATATACTCACTTCACCTGGAGATGGGGCAAAGGTAGTCGTTTTGCAAAACCTAGGGCTCTTCAGCAGCTATGGAACTGTCTCACACGCCTCAGCACAACTAGAGTAGCTGTGGGGTTGATGGTCAGGCCTATGTTTTTACACTGTGCAGAAACAGACCAAGGTAAGTGTACCAAATTGTTAAAGGACTGATAAACTTTTATAATACAGGTTGAACCTCTACACTCCAACACCCTTGGGACCTGACTGGTGCCAGACGAGAGAATTTGCCAGACCACAGGAGGTCAATATTGTTAAGCACATTACCAACACTTTCACTGCACTTAGAAGAGATTTAGAAGCAAATTACAGATAAATAACACCACAGAATACCGAGAGCCAGGACTGGTGGCTGGAAGCAAACTGTATGGGACCACGGGAAACTTGGTCACACCCACAATAAGTGGTTGTCTGGGTAATTAAAATCATGCCAGATTACATGTTGGATGAGGGAGTTCCAGATTAGAGAGGTTCAACTTGTAACAAATTTCTGGCTGAGAACAAGGTTGGGAAACTGTAATCCAAAGGGGAACTTTCAGGGAGATATAAGCTTGCGGAAGAGGGGCAATGTAAGAGACTCCCCTTTCTGAGAGAATACAGCAACGCTCGTTTGACGCTATCACACACTGATCACTACATGATCTCAAGTAATTTTTTTACTCCTAAACTGCATTGTAGTTAGTGGGAGCAGTTCTGCTATTTCTGTGCTGTTTAACCTTCTAACTTGTAGTCACTGCCAGGACTGATGGAGCTGACTGGTACTATTCTTCTACTGCCTTTGCATGGCAAACAGTCTCGGTTTCTTTAATCGATGACGTGAAATTCTAACCCTGATTTTACTCCCCTCTCCCTTTTTCCCCCCCTAGAAATTAATTCACATCAATTCCTGATTAATAATAAAAGGCTGTGCCATCAGCATTCAGCACCCCAGCCGGGGCTGTCATGGCTCAGAGGGCAGAAATCTGCTCAGAGCTATAAGAGAACCCAACTGAATTTGTGGCGTCTCAGTCTATGAATGTGTAAGCACTTCATCTGTTCACCAAAGTACAATGTGCTGGGAACAGTGGGGAAAGGTATCTGGATGGATTATGGGGCAGGGCTAGGTGGCAGTGCACAAGGATTGAAACCACTGTGCTAAAGCCGGGAGATCATTAGCCACAGACCAATTGAACAACAGAACTGTGTTTGTCCAGTCGAGTGTTTGCTTTTACAGTAGATATGCGTACTGACAAACAAGACCAATTCGTAACATAGATACTCATTTTTTTCTTTATGGCTGTTGTAAAATTATTAGTCAAGACCATTATCAGAGAGGTAGCCGCGTTAGTCTGTATCTTCGAGAACAACAAGAAGCCCTGTGGCACCTTACAGACTAACAGATATTTTGGAGCATAAGCTTTTGTGGGCAAAGACCCACTTCATCAGATGCATGAGTGAGGGGGTTTCAGAGGAGTATTTAGAGAGTGGGGTCCCAGTAAAAGTGAGGGCCAGAGCTGACAAGGTCTATTCCGTCAAGGTGGAAATAGCCCATTATCAGTAGTATGTATCAAAAGAGGGAAAAACAAGTCAGATCACACAGGGGGGATGTGGCCCATTGTCAGAGTCTAATGTGGAGATCTTAAGACCCAGGGCAGAGAAGCGGCTTTTCTGAGGGGCCAGCCACTCCCAGTTTCTGTTTCATCTTTGGTTGATGAAGTCAAATTTGCAAATAAGTTGCAGCTCAGAGATTTCTCCCTTCATTTGATTTTTGAAATTTCTTTGTTTTAGGACTGCTACTTTTAAATCCGTTATTGAGTATCCAAGGAGACTGAAGTGCTTTCCCGCAGGTTTTTGTACATTACCATTCATGATGTCTGATTTATGCCCATTTATTCTTTTACGCAGAGACTGTCCAGTTTGGCCAATGTAAATTGCAGTGGGGCATTGCTGGCACATGATGGCATATATTATATTAGTAGATGTGCAGGTAAAGGAGCCCCTAATGGATGGTGGATGTTAAGTCCTGTGATGATAAGACCACGTTCGTTCTTTCCCAGTTTTGAAACCTAGTGACATTTGATTTTTGCTTCCCGGGCTTGCAAGCAGGAAAAGCACTGAACAGTGGGCACACTTTTAGTGACACTGACAAACTTAGAATTTTTCTTTCACCCTAACTGTGGAGAGACAACAACACATTCCAATCTGAAGTACCCTCCAGTCTTTCTGTCTAAGTTGGTGTAGCTTTGGAGGGAATCCCAGGTGTCCAGACTAGTTTATCTTGAATGGCCTGGCAGACAGTACTGATTGGCCAACTCCATACAATAAACCCATTGTTTTCTGCTTTTGTTATACCAGCCAGACTGAAAGCGAAAGAGCTATTGGGCACCAATGTGGCTTTTTCCAGCTCTTACTTTGAGTCCCAGATGGGGTCTTCAAGATACGCAAGAAGGAAGCATCCTGACACAGACACGGCATTATTATTAGTAAGTCCCTACTACTAAAATCTCAGCCAAGACTGGAAAGGTATTACTGTTTTTCCCCTCAATATTTGGCTATTTAGCTCCTTTCTTTTAACAATTCTAAATTGGAATTTAGAAAAAGGGGAGAGTGAATTAAAACACAAATCCAACAGAGGATCAATGGACTACTTTTTCACCATACCTCTTCATCTCTCACATTCACGTCCACTTTTTTTGACTGTATGGCTTTGGTTACATGATCAATGTTGTTTTCTCTGCAGTAATCAAATATGTTCTTGTCTTCCTCCCTGATTGGAAACAAAAGCAAAAAAAAAAAAAGATGTTGTCTTATTGGATGACACAAAGGCTGCACACGGAGGCTAGCTTTGCTGCAGACCCACTCATTTCAAGAGCAACACTGGAGTGGAATAGAATTCCAATGTTTTGCATGTAGGCTGGGTCTACACTAGAGAATTTTGTCAACAGAAGGGCCGTCTGTCCACAGATTCTCAACGGAACTCCGCACTTGCCTCGACAGTATTATTCCTCAAAAATTTGAGGCATTACTACGCGCCAGAATAATGTCAACAGAAGTGCAGTGTAGACACCTCTGTCAACAGAGCGGGCTTCCGGTTGCTGGGCAACCCTCTTTGCAGAGCTGCCATTTCGCTTTCTGGCACCAGTGAGCAGTGCAGTCTGGTAGCTCTCTGTCGACAGAACAAGTCGTGTGTAGAAGCAATCTGTTGATAGAGGTTCCGTTGAGATTTCCCTGTTGACAGTAACTTCTGTAGACAGATGCTTCTAGTATAGGCATAGCCGTAGACTGATATGTTTTCCTGATATAACACCACTCAGCCTGCTGCTCTAGAAACACGTGTTAGTTTGAACAGTATTCTGCAAGAAAAAGACATATATACTTAATTCAATAAACTCACACAAGAAATCAGGAACATGAGACTATATAAGACAAATTCAGCCTTGGCATAAATTATTGCAAATCCCAGAAATTCCACCATAGTCCTTTTTTTTGACCCTCAGTAACATAAGCAAACTCCCACATAAATGTCACACGCCTTTTCTAAACTTCTCCTCCTATCACCACCTGTGGCAAAGACAGAAAACTTTTTTTTTCTAAAATTAGCTTTCTCTCTGCCCGATTCCTTCGCTGGAGGTGTCTGGGACACTATAATTCACTACAATGGCACTGACAAATCTGGCACGAGAGGAGACTGGATATCTCTGAGAAGATTGCCTATGCACCTCTCCCTTGGCCTCCAATAACTGGAAGGGAAATTCAGTGACATTTTAATATTATTTTGGGGGGCCTCTGTCATCCCCCATACTCATCGCAACCATTTTTACAGACTTCACCTTACAGCAACACACACCATCAACCTGAAGAGGACATGGATCTGTTGGTTCACAGCAACATCAGGGTGTCAAACAGAAGACGGTATTCAGGAAAGAACCCTCACTCTTCCAAGGAAATGGGTACATCATCGCTGCCATTCAGAACAGGGGAGCCCTACAAGTCTGTAGATATCTGCTCTATATCTGAAGATACTTGCACCCCAGATGCAGACAGCCACAGACTGCTTTTATGGATTGGAAGAAGATACAAATTTTGTATCCATGCAGGGCTCTAGGCACAGGAACTGCCCACGTGACCCAAAATGAGACCATCTCTTGGACAGCTTTGCTGAAACATTTTTTAAAGCTTTCTTTGGGATAATATTTCAAAGTGATACGCAAAGACTTCCTATTTCACCCTGCAAATCCCACTGACATACAATGGGAGTGGCCCTGGTAAATCCCCAGCCGTGATTACGAGCATTTATTGCCTTAAGTCTAATGGACACCAAAGGCCCATTTGTCATCCTCTGTCATACACACCTCGCTGTTGGGCATAAAAAAGCTCTTCCATGCTGCCATGAAGGGCTGTTAAATGTCTTGTTAACTCTGTTAACAATACTGTTTCCTACTGGCTGGTAAGAAGAGAAGGTTTAATATGTTGTAACTGGCCATTGCATCCTTCCTATCATTTAGGGAGCTATTTATATAACTCAGACACTTGCAGCACCTTAATTTGTCAATTTCCCTGCACATGAATATGCATCTGCTTTCTATCGCAGAAGATGGGCATGAGCTAGTTTCAACTTGGGCCACTGATCTAAGAACAAATTGAGCTTTGTGGCAATCTCTCTGTATTGTATAAATGCAGCTAGTCATATCACGCTTAGACTCAATAAAATACAGTAGTCAAGCCACTGTGACACTACACAGATTGTGCAAAGACCTTGTCCACACGCTGAAGTTGTTCCACTTTATCTATGCCAGGGCCAGCCTCTAGTGTGGCCACAATTATGCCAACGGGAAAAGGGAACAGCTACACTGAATAAACATCTTTATACCAGTAGAACTGTGTTCACACTAGGACTGTGTCAGCATAACTAATTAGGTTAAAAAAATAAAAATCACAGCCCTTACTGAACTCTACTTCCCAAACTGCTCTGCCTCTGCTACCAGATGTTTGACTGTGCTGCAGAAATTCAAAAATGGACCTGGTTCGCTGTTCCATTACATGTGCCTAATTTCCGGCAAATTGATTTGATTGCTGTTGCAGTGTATCAGTCACCTAGAGCAAAGGTCACCAACCTGTTGATTGTGACCGACTGGTAGATTATGGAGCTTCTGTGAATTGATCACGTGATCCTCAGGTTGGCTGCCTCTCCTGGCCCCATGCTGGTCCAGGAAACAGTCAGCTACATTCTCAACAGCCTGGGAGGGCTGGGGGAGTGAGACAGCTCAGGGCTGCCCCTGCCTCCTGCATGGTCCAAACAGCTTCCATTGGCCAGGAACAGGCCAAAGGAGGAAACTGTTTCAGGCACAGGCTGCACTGCAGCCCATGGAGACCTCCTCCAACCTCTCCAGGGCCACACACAGAGGGTGAGCTTGATCTCAGCCAGCCAGCATTGCCAGGGGCAGTGCAGGGGCAGTCAGAGGCAGCTTCCTTGAGCCCCACCATGCTATGGACCAGGATGGGCTTGTGCTAAGCACCTCCCCACCACATCCTACACTCTTACTCCTGTGTCAGCCCTGAGCCAGCAGCCAAACCCCCTCCCAGAGCCCACAATGCTGATCACGTCCTGCATCCAACACTCTGCCCTAGGCTGGGGCGCCCTCCTGCACCCAAACTCCCTCCCAGCACCTACCTGCAACCTTCATCCCCTCCTCCCAGCTAGATGACAGTGAATGAGGGTGATCTTGAGTGTAAAAAGCTTGGAGACCACTGATCTAGAGGCAGAGCAATAGAATGCAACACAGCTTTCTCTTGAAGGAAGTTCTTTATGGGAAATGGAGAACTTGCAGGGGAAAGGTCATAGCCAACGAAGTTCGTTAGTTTAGGTGCCACTAATGCAGAACAGAAGATTCCGCATTCTTGTAAGACAGCTTCAGGAAGAACAATCCCATGGTGTCAGAATGCAACAGTAGTTAGTTTGTCCCTGAGCAGCACGCTGATTTGGTTAGCTCTTGGAAGACTGAAATAACCAATAATAAAGTAAAAGAAAAAATAACATTCACCTGCATTGCAGTCGAATGGGAAATGAAGAGAAGCACCGGAAACTAATGCCCTCTGACCTGGGCTCCACAAGAAATGTATGTAACAGAGCGGTGGCCGTTTCAGGCACTGGCTGCTGCAAAGACAAGTTAGGTGAAGTAGTGTCTTTCACTTGACCAATTTCTGTTTACCAGAGAGACAGGTTCTCTCACCAATACAGGTTTGTCCAGTGAAAATTATTATATCACCCAACTTGTCTCCCCAAAAGAATAGAAATATAGAGAAATTTTAATACCAGATAGGACAGCTCTGAACTCTGGGGTAATGAACTGACATGCTGAAATAGGTGTGGTCAGTACAGAACAAGCAGTGCTCCAAGGAAGCAATTTTTACTTCACTCTCTATCTTTCAGTACTTTGTTGTGAATTATGCTGGTTCCTCAGATCACAGTTCTGTTCTCCTCCCTCCATGCCAGTGAAGCATTTAAAAAAAAAATTCCATTCCTGAGCTCCTGCTGTAGAAAAATTGCCAGGACTCATTTCTCTGACCTTCTGCTCGATTTGAATGTTACCTATTTGGTATCTCTACCCTCTCTTTTGCACGCAAAGGATCCTTCCATTTACCTTGCTTGCACTGCACAGTTGTTGACTAGAAAGGTTCAGAGTCCGATAGCTCATTTACAGGTCTGGTATTTGGGAATGTTAAGATACACTGCTGACTTACGATCAAGTCTCAGATGAACAGTCTTCAGAGGTATGCTTAGCACAAATGACGACTGCTTCATTGGATAGAATTATTAAGATATCAACTTCTAACATAAATCTTATTGATAGTTGAATATCAGGTACGTTGTATATCTTCACTTGATTAATAGAAAGGCACCATTAATTTTTAATATTTTGGGTCTATCAATAGCTTTTCTCTTTGGGTCACAGAAAAGAAACTCAAAACAAAACAGCAGTCCTGTACCACTTTAAAGACTGACAAAATAATTTATCAGGTTATGAGCTTTTCTGGGGCAGACCCACTTCAGAGCAGGAAAATTCTGACCCAAGTACATTATTTTTTATGCAGTAGGTCAGGTCTAGTGTAGAAGAGTTATAATGATACAGCTGTGTCACTTAAGGTTGCCACTTCTTACCAGTATAAACTCTAGTGTGGATACAATTATACTGCTACACTTTGAACTTCTCTTGTCTGACATGCTTGGAACCTGATCTGCGCCAAACGAGAGAATTCATGAGACCATGGGAGGTCACTATTATCTAGCACATTACCAACACTTCCATGCTTACTGGGCTCTTAGAAGACATTTAGAGGTAAATTACAGCTGAACAACAGCGCAGAACACTGAGAGTCAGGACTGGTGGCTGGAAACAAACTTTATGGGACCACAGGAAATTTGGCCACACCCAAGATAAGTAATGCCTGGTTTACTAAAATCATGTTGGGTTACTAATGTTGCTGGATTACGGATGTTGCTGGATTAGAGAGGTTCAACCTGTACCTCTTATGCTGATTCTGGTAAAGACATAAGCTTTACCAGTAGATGTACTGACATAACCTCCTTAGCATGAATGCAACTTTATCTGTTTTAACAACACCAGTGGAGTTAAACCAACAAAACCTTCTAGACCAGACCACCAAAGAGCAAGTTCCCCATAAAATCTACAACTCTCCCCCAAGGATACTGAACTGCATCTACACAGAGGCTACTCACCAGAGCAGCCATTTCAGAATAGGTATCCCATAATAGCTAGCTCTATGTGATTCAGCCACTCCAGAATACCTCCTCTGTGGGAACAATTATTCCAGAATGAAGTCACTTTTATTTTGGAAAAATGTTCACATGGAAGAATTATTTTGGAATGCTGTAGCAGAATATTTCTGGAATAGCTAAGCTGGTCATTTTCCCATGTAATCATGCCCTTAGCATTTCCATTTGAATTTGACAAAAACAAGTTCAGCTCTCCACCGACCCAAAAATATACAAATGAATGATCAAAATGGTTAGAGGTCCCAGATACACATAAATGGAAGGAAGGTGTATACTAATCCCAAAGAAAACAGCAAATCTTTACTTACTCATGTTGTTTCCTGTGTGTCTTAGACATGAAAAAAGAGATCTAACCCCTATGTGTTTACATGTTTTCACAAATACAGGAAGACTTCATGTTAAAGAAGGAAAGAAGTCTAGTTTTTTAAGAAGCTGGGCTCCTGAGAGAATAATAATGGGAACCAGAGGCTCTCACCTCTGTGGCTTGAACCAAATGCAGATGAAGACTGGAATTATTAATGTGTTAAGTGGCGATATGGGGCTTGAGGTTGTAGAGGACACATATAAGGAATATGCAATGGGAGTTCCAGGTGTGGAGACTTGGAATGGTGACGATTTGGCTTTTTCTAATTATTTATTTTTACTGGAAAATAGTGTCTGAGAGAATGTGCAAACTGAGTAGCAATATGATCCCTCTTTGATGCCTGTACACGCCACAAATGACCTTGATACCTTTGGTGGCAGATTCCGCAGAGGCCAAGAAGTGAATAGCCATGGAGCCTACCGGCCAGTTGAGAAGCCAAGCACATTAGCAGAGTCAGACAGGAAATGTTTCACTGATGCTGCTGGAGTGGTACCAAGGATAAATGGAAGATTTAAAACACTACCCTGTTAATCTGACACTTTTCCCCCACATTAAGTTACAAAAGCAACAGAGAGAAAGCCATGCTAGTCTATACACTATCAAAACAAAAAAGCAGTCAAGTAGCACTTTACAGACTAACAAAATAATTTATTAGGTGATGAGCTTTCATGGGACCCACTTCTTCAGACCATAGCCAGACCAGAACAGACTCAATAATTAAGGCACAGAGAACCAAAAGAAGAAATCAAGGTGGACAAATCCGAAAAAAAATTATCAACGTGAGCAAATCAGAGAGTAGAGGGACGGGGGGGCGTGTCAAGAATGAGATTAAGTTAAGTATGCAAACGAGCCCCTATAATGACCCAGAAAATTCCCATCCCGATTCAGATCACATATTGAGTCTGTTCTGGTATGGCTATGGTCTGAAGAAGTGGGTCTGTCCCATGAAAGCTCATCACCTAATAAATTATTTTGTTAGTCTTTAAAGTGCTACTTGTCTTCTTTTTTGTTTTGATAAGTTACAAAAGTGACAGACAACACCTAATGTAAGGTAGCTACAAACTGCAAAGAACACAAAACTGAAGTTCATGGAAACACACACACGACTTATTACTGCAAAGGTGCAGACGTGATAGGGAAGCTGTGAAATGGGAGCTGAAGTTTTGCTTCCCTCCGTAAATTATATCTGTAATGTTAAAGTCACCTTTTAATTTTACTGAACCAATGAAGTCGGCTGGAATCAGTGTCTGCTTAAAATTGACCACAAAGTTGTGCTCCCATTGCTTCCTTATTATGAACAAAGGAAGCCCCACTCCTGCTACCAAAGACAGGAAAAAAGAAGGTGTTTCCCCGCACCTCTCACACCACTAACATCACCTCAGAGAACTACCAGGAATGTGGAGTCTGAATTTCCCCGAATTTGCTGGAGCATTCACTGGAGGCAGCAGATGTGGAGTGGGAACCTCCTCAGCTCTTAGAAGAGAGGATGTGGCAGGTGAACTAAATCTTAAACAGATTTTTTCTTCCATCTCTCTATAAGGTGTTTGAATTAAGCATCTGTTAAACCAAAGATTTTTGACAGCGCCTGAATACAACAATTTGTCATCAATTTATCAGACGTTGCTTCCTCATACTGGTTCTCTACTCATCCACAGAGGAAAAAAATGGAAGTCACCAACATAGCTTACGTGTAAACAGTGTAAGGAATTTCTCTTCTTCCACAGCTTTCAGACCTTTCTACATCAGAAAGCGCATCACCCAGTGACTCTCCCCCTTTGCAGGTCATCCTTAAAATAAAGCAGCAAACAGATGCCCATGTTCCACCACTGTCACTGTCCTTCTCCCTTTCGCTGACTTCATCAAAAATGGCTTTGTGCAAAAAGAGTTGGTCGAAGCACAGCACCTTGCCCAGGAAGAGTGGTGGGCGGCAAACAGGTGGCTTTGCCCAAGTGCTTGGCTCTGAGCTGCTGAGCCTACCGAAGCTCAATGAAGCACAGCGAGGAAGGAGACCATGGGAGCCAGGAGACCCTTGCAACAGTTACTATTTGAGTCAAGGCCCTTTCGCCCCAAGGGACCCATTTCCACCTAATCTATAATTATCTCTTCGCTTTAATCGCCTCATCACTTCGAAGGCTCTCCTGGGCACAGGAAGAGGAAAAGCTCATTAACTGAACCTTTTCTCCTCTCTCCAGCCACCCATCGCTTTTAATTGCTTGGTGTTGTTATTATCTATCAGTGCAACTGGGATCATTTTCATAAGAAAAGGTGGCGGGAGGAGGGGAGGCAGGCAGGCGTCCCCGAGGTATGCACCACAGAACAAACCCGGGCTTTCTCTATTATTTATGCCAGCTGAGGTTTTACAGGCTGAATAAATCCATAACTCAAGTTTATTCTGAAGAGGCAGGCTCCCCCTAGGGAGGTGTTACCCACTTGCCAGCACACTCCTAGGCTGTCCTCAGGGAGCATTCCGGACGTAATAAGACATGTGTCAGCCAATTCCCCCGCCCCTCAGAAAAATGCACGTGCAATTTTGGAGATGAGCAGCATTGCTGGATGAGGAGCAGCAGATTAAAACCCAAACAGCGCCTGCCATTTAACAGCATCTTTTCTCCCTATGACAGGGTGCCATGGCCTAAGGCAGGGGTGTGCAAAGTGGGCCCCCTCGTGAGGGGGGCATGAAATTTTGTAAGGGGGCCCAGCATGACTGGCTGCTGGGTCTCAGGTTCATCCGTCTCATTAAAAACCTTGAAATGTGTTACTCTTTTAATGTAGGTGAATTCACATTTCTATACCAATTAATACACTTTTTTACATTCTACAGACTTATTTTCATACAGGGGGTGCCAAAAGGGGGGTGATTTTTTCCCCCATATAAACACATCTGAAATTTCCATTAATTTGGATTACATTAGACAGGTTGCGGGGGGGTTCTAACTGCAGGGACGAAAAGTGGGGTCCAATGTAAAAAGTTTGCTCGTCCCCGGCCCAAGGATGTCTTTTGCTAGCTGAGTATTTGAAAACGAATTCAAGCCATGTGGGGGAGGGGGAAGAGGCAGTAAGTGGATGCACCGAAACCTAGAGCAAACCAACAGAAACGTCCATTCAATAGTCTTGTTCCAGGTAACACGTGTCACATGAAAGGGGCTGCACCAAAACAACATTAAGCCGAAAAACACCCTCAAAAGCCTGCCTGGATCTGGGGGTCTTTTGTTTCTGAATCACTGCTCTTGTTTGCAAAAGGGCCATGCATACTACTGCAGCTTGGTTGGTTTTCTCCAATCAGAGGAGCTCTTTCAGAGGGAATTTATAGCCCAACATTTGTGTGAGTGACAGCCTGCGCTGCATCCACTCTGCATGCACAAACAATACACGAGCCCTTCATTTCCAACGAACCAAGAACAGTCAGTCTCATTTTTACACTTAATTCTACAGTTTTATGATCAGATAAGATTAACGCATTCCCAAAGAAGAAAACACACACTCTTAAATCACTGGGATGTTTTCAAAATCCATTACCGGGAAGAAATAGCAACTTTACAAGCCTAGGGGGGGAAACAACTCTTTAAAATTCTGCAGGCCTTTGTGTCTGACCACAGGCAGTGACCCCTGGTATTTTCTGCCAAAACAGTTCATTTGTCTCTCAGAACAACTAATCAATTCCAGAGCCCATCAATCATTCCAGTTTTGCCCTAGCGTGGTCTGGCTCAGCGGGGGCCAGATGGCTGCCTCTGTTAGGGAGATTAATAAAATTCTGATGGTTTATGTGGCATCAGGTGTACTACTAAGCGTGATGGGGACTATCAAATCTTTGCAGTGGGGTAGGCGGGGAAAAGGAAGTAGCATTTGCTGACATTTTAGTTTTTTGTTCTACGTCCAGTTCTTACCCTTATATCTAACCCTTAAATCAGAGCCTCTTAGGAAGTACACAACACTCTACCAATGACCTTTCCTTCTGAACACACACGGCGGAGATTTTTATTAGAAAAGGGTGTCCTTCTTAAAAGAGCCCTATGAATGTTCTCCAACCTATCTATCTAGAGTTCTTCTTTTGTTGCTGGTAGGGGGTGTGTGTATAGTCTAGCACGGCTTCCTCTCTGTTACTATCTATCTAGTTTAATTATTCAGAAACGACGAATCAGGAAACTGAAGTCTGAGAAAACCAACGCTCAAGAAGCACATCTGACACAATGGCTACGTCTACACGTGAAGCCAACATCGAAATAGCTTATTTCGATGTAGCAACATCGAAATAGGCTATTTCGATGAATAACGTCTACACGTCCTCCAGGGCGGGCAACGTCGATGTTCAACTTCGACGTTGCGCGGCACCACATCGAAATAGGCGCTGCGAGGGTACGTCTACACGCCAAAGTAGCACATATCGAAATAAGGGTGCCAGGCACAGCTGCAGACAGGGTCACAGGGTGGACTCAACAGCAAGCCGCTCCCTTAAAGGGCCCCTCCCAGACACAGTTGCACTGAACAACACAAGATACACAGAGCCGACAACTGGTTGCAGACCCTGTGCCTGCAGCATGGATCCCCAGCTGCCGCAGCAGCAGCCAGAAGCCCTGGGCTAAGGGCTGCTGCCCACGGTGACCATAGAGCCCCGCAGGGGCTGGAGAGAGAGCATCTCTCAACCCCCCAGCTGATGGCCGCCATGGAGGACCCGGCAATTTCGACGTTGCAGGATGCGGATCGTCTACACGGTCCCTACTTCGATGTTGAACGTCGAAGTAGGGCGCTATTCCGATCCCCTCATGAGGTTAGCGACTTCGACGTCTCGCCGCCTAACATCGAAGTTAACTTCGAAATAGCGCCCGACGCGTGTAGCCGCGACGGGCGCTATTTCGAAGTTAGTGCCACTACTTCGAAGTAGCGTGCACGTGTAGACACAGCTAATGTGAAAAGCCCCACCTGCAGAACTATGAGGAACTACTTATTTTAAATGAAAAGAAGTGGCCACACAGCAGTATTGCATTATTTTCATATTCCTGGTTAGTCTCTGCCACAACGCTTACCTGTTGCTGGAAATACCAGATGTAAATTATTTTTGCTTATATTTAAAAAAAAAAAAATCAAACATAGCAAAAACAAAAACCCTACAGTGACTACTTTCAGTTCCATGGTATTTTTGGTGCGGTCCCTCATTTTGTATGTTACTATTTTTTTCTTGCTACTGACACAGAAGGCAACCTTACTTCAGTGTTCATTGACCAAACTTCCGAAGTTTCAGCTGCAACTTTGTTCGCAAATCAGTTCCATTATTCACCAATTCTGTACTAGCAATGTGAGTTTTAAGAAAACAGAAGATAGAAATAATGCTTGTGCTATGTGAAGGCAGGAAATATCATGACCATTTACATTATTTCACATGGCTTGGAAACAGAAAATTTTGAATCCTTCATTTAAGAGGAAACGTCAAGTTCTGCCACACTAGGACTGTGTCTACACTACAAAAATAACTTCGAAGTTGCTTACTTCAAAGAACAACTTTGAAGTAACAGACTTGGAAGTTAGGCATCTACACACATCCTACTTTGAAGTAGGGCACTACTCCATTCCCGGGAATGGAGAAAGAACTTTGAAGTTGGGCTCCCTTACTTTAACTTTGAAGTATGTGTGCAGACTCTCTGCGGGCTACTTCAAAGTAGTGCCTAGCTTAGACACACCCTAGTTGTTCTCAACCAGAAGTATATGTACCCATGGCATGTATGCAGAGCTCTTCCAGAGGGTACATTATCTCAGTGTGTCTCAATCTTTTTCATTAATAAAAATGGACTTATTTTATTGTCATCTAATTTTTTTTATTTGTGCAAAAAGGATAATCTTAAGTCCAATGGCAAGTCGATTGCCTATAAACAATTTCTTCCAACCAACCAGTCATGATTGAAGTTGTTTAAACAAATGTGTTGTAATGGTAGAAAAAAAGTGTGTCTGAAAATTGTAGGTAGTGGGGGTTCTTCTAATTACTTTTTCTTTTTTTTTTTTTTTTTTAAAAGCAGTACTTCATAAAAAAGTTTGAGAAACACTGTGCTATACCATTTAACACTGCTTATTGTTTTTCTCTAATGCCTCAACTGTGATGGGCAATTTACAAACAATGAAAAGGGGAGACAGTTCTGACCTGGAGGCTTGTGATCTCAACCACCTTACAACCTGGCGGCAACTGTTCTACGTGAGTTGGGGAGGGGCCCTCCAGATCATTACTGACACAATTATTAATGACTCCTCAGGGAGGACAATGTCATCCCCAAACAAATAAGAAGAAACCTCCTCTTGTTACTGAGGGCTGATCTATACACATTTAAATGCACTGGTTAATTGAATCTGTTTCTAAACCGATCTAGATAAGTAAGTGCAATTTCCTTGTGTGGACATTCTTAAATCAGTTTAGAAACTGGCTGAGTTAAAGCAGTTGTTATTTGTACTTGCAGACTTGGTGTAATATTTTTCTGCCTTTTTTTTTTTTCCTCATTCTGCCTCACATCTTCCCTTTGAGGAAAATCACTGAAAAAGTACCAAAGCCAAGTCCATCAACAATACCATTCTTCTAGACTCCTAGGTCCCTATCTGGCTTTAGTCCTGTACATGACAAAGATGTTGCAGAATCGCCAACATTTTCAAACTTTAAAACTGGACACGTGATTCCATACTAGACACTTAAATATGCATTTAAGCGCACAGTTTTAAACACAATTTTGAAAATGCTCTCTTTATTTCTCTAGCAGATAATCACCTGTTGATGTACAGTATTCCAGGATGAATTTGTTAGCGCTTTCAACAGCTTCCGACACAGAGAATTGCAAAGTGTCGGTGGTACATCCTCAGCTCCTTTTAGCAGCAGATGGTATTGATTTACTGTTGCTCCATTTGTTTCTTCATGAGAAGGGTTGTGGTGGGCAACTGCTCATTTTCCTGCATGGCTTTCACATGCAGGCTTTTAGGCTGTCGGGGTGCTAACTTGACTTAGTAAAAACAGCCGAATACGTGGCTTTGGTCTCCCGACCTCTGGGATAAAAACAACAAAAACCAAAACCAGAAACTGTTCCAGCACCCGTGCAGGGATTCCTTCTTGTCACTCGGTTTCTGGTCAATATGTATGTATATAGATGCTGCCAGGAGAGATTATGAGGTTTTGGACATAGGAGCCATTTGTTCAAGATACCCAGGTCCACATCTATCTTCTCATTAAATCTGGATTCCTTCATTTTCAAGCAGATTAGCAAAGTTAGGCTCTGAATAAAGGCTAGATGGCTTGTTTGGATTAATCTGAAGATGGAAAAAATACCGGCAGCAGCGTGGGTTGATTTAAATCTCAAATTTTAATCATGATTTCAATCAGAATGCCAGACGCTTTGATTTAAATAACTAATTATAATTTTGCATTGTACAGTATTGATACTTTTTAGCTATTTCCTTAAAGAAAGGCTGATTCTTGTTACCACTGGGAATGGTTACAACATATTTTCAATAGCCTAAAGTGTCTTGTACCAGCTGCACCTGACCCTGGAGACAGCAACTTTTCATTTCTCATACGGTTTCCTGGCACGTAACCAAGCCTGTGGGGCTACTGTGATGCATTCTATTTAGGACTATGTCTGAGGACCCTTCAAAGGCTTCACGGTAGAATACAGTACCTGCCTCTTAAACAAACACCAGGATTCTCCACTGGTCCTCTGTCTATTTTCGGGTACAAGTCTAGATACTGGTCATGTAAGAAGCACTGACTTCAGGTTTTGGCTCGCTCAAAAAATACCCTCTTCCCTATGTGTTCTGCAGCAATTGAATTCTGGGGAGCACACAACAGTACATTTTGAAATTCTTTGCTTCTTGTGGCCCGCAGAAACTAAGTTTTGTGACAGTCATCTTGTGACAATGATGATGGATTCAATAAAATGAATGTTCTACAGTAGGTGTCTTTTTCCCAGATGTTAGGACTCTGCAAATAAATCTGTGCTTAGTTATGAGCATGTGAATAGCCCTACCAAAGACAACTGACTAATTTATGTACTTAAATTATGTCCTTAAGTATTTGCTAGATCAGGATATTAAATTGTTCTTTCCCCTCATACAGCTCCACAGTTACAGCTCTTCCACAATAGGTTTGCATATCTTTTACTGAGAAGCACCACATTATCTAAGCCAGTATTTCTTAAACGATGTTCCACGGAACACTGGTGTTCCATGAACAATTTGCAGCTGTGCCACAGGGGTTTGGAAAAATAACTCCAAATTTTACAATAAATAACCATTTTACAATGATAACAACAACAATGGAGAATATTGAAACATAATTTTATTCCTCTATCTTCCAAAAGCGGAAGTAGTCTAGCAACACAGCTAGGTGGACTAGGGTTGTGCTAGCCTCCCCTCTCTTCTAATCTTCTTTGCCTATCTATGCAGCAGCATAGCAACTAGCAGCCACGTGCAGCAGCGCATGTATATATTTTCTGTTGTTAAAACCAGATACAATGTTACTTCGTTGCTATGATGCCTAACTGAATTACTTCATTTTGGGTTTACTGTATAGGTTTGGGTTTGTTTGGTCTGACAACCATTTTTTGAAGAAAATTTTCATAGTTATTCCACACAAAAAATATTAGTGTTTGCTGCTCTGTGGTCTCAAAGGCCCCATCTACACGGCCTGGGTCGTCAGCTCGGCTGCCCACAGAGCCATGCTAAGCCGGTTTCTGGAAATTGAAAATGGCTTCCTATTTGCATACTTGCATGACTAATTAGCACAGCTGTAAGAGATTTTGCTCTTGGCAGAGGGGTCTGTTGACAGGAAAGAGGCTGTGTAGACATGCCTCTGCCAGCTAAACCCTGCGTCACCAGTCGCTTATGCCTTTCCTGCCGGCAGACTCCTCTGTCTAGAGCTAAATCTTGCATGGCTATGCTAATTAGATGCGTGAGTATGCAAATGAGAGGCCATTTGCAATTTCCAGAAACCTGATTAGTATGGCTCTGCCAGCAGCGGAGCTGATGACCCGGGCCATGTAGATGTGGCCAAGAAGTTTAAGAAACACCACTCTAACCATAGTTCCTGACGTGACTGACTACTGCAAAGAAATTACTGCCTTTGGTGTGCAATAGGAAAATACAAATTTCACCATATAATGGCATTCACATTTTAAAAACAGGGCTTATCACTGAGCACCTGAAGCAATGGCAAGAGAACAGAACCTGTGGTTAGGAGCAAACATGGATCAGAATGTATTTTGA
Source organism: Carettochelys insculpta (assembly GCF_033958435.1). NCBI lineage: Eukaryota > Metazoa > Chordata > Testudines > Carettochelyidae > Carettochelys > Carettochelys insculpta. Next base: position 58,346,973 of record NC_134145.1, on the reverse strand, counting down.
TTCTTCCCCCTCCCATACAAGGCATCTTAAAAAGAAAAAAACCCAAGACGCTTCATAACGTGTAGTGACACCCTTGCGTGCAACTCTAGCTTATGCGCTGTTATTAGAGAGTGGCGGGAGACATTCAATCACAGCCTTAAACCCAACTATCCAACTCCTAGGGCAGGGGTCAGTAATCTTTCCAAGGCAGAATGCCGACATTTGACCTTTTGAGCTCTATATATGGTCTGAGTGCTGGTGATACTTTTAAAAGTCTCTAATAGTCCTACTTACAACAGCGTCATTAATAAATAAATAAATAAATAAATAAATAAATAGTAATAATAATAAAATTATTAAGATGCAGAGCTTTACAATTTAGGTAGCATTAGCTGGCCGTTTGTTAACCCACAGGCATCATGGCTTTGAACAAGCTCCCGGCTGCATGGGGGAGATGGGGTGGAGCTGAGCTCCTGCCTCATGTGCCGATGAAAATTGGCTCACATGCCACTCTTGGCACCCATGCCGGGGGTTGCTGACCCCTCTTCTGGGGCAAGGTGATGCTACTCTATATCCAGTGTGAACCCCACTTTACTGTGACACGTTGATAAAAATCAGTGCTCATGCTTCTATAGGTTCAGTTGCCTAGTATGCCTTTTCCTTCTTTCTTAGGCTTGGTCTATGCCAGGGATCTCAAACTCAAATACCTTAGGGCCAGCACCAGTCCTCAGATCCTCCTGGAGGGCCAGTGGACACCCACCTCTGGCAGGGCTCCTGACAGAGGTCTCTGCACGATCCCCACTTGCATGTCCCTCAGCCCTGCCTGCTGTCCCTAGGCATAAGAACATAAGAATGGCCATACTGGGTCAGACCAAAGGTCCGTCCACACCAGCAGTCTGTCTGCCAACAGTGTCCAGTGCCAGGTGCCCCAGAGAGGGTGGACCGAAGACAATAATCAAGCGATTTGTCTGCTGCCATCCATCTCCAGCCTCTGACAATCAGAGGCCAGGTACACCACTCCTAGCCCCTGGTTTATAGCCTTTTATAGACCTAACCTCCATTACTTTATCTCGCTCTTTCTTAAATTCTGTTATAGTCCTGGCCTTCACAGTCTCCTCAGGCAAGAAGTTCCACAGGTTAACTATGCACTGAGTGAAGAAGAACTTTCTTTCATTAGTTTTAAACCTGCTACCCATTAATTTCATTTGGTGTCCTCTAGTTCTTGTATTATGGGCACAAGTAAATAACTTCTCTTTATTCACCCTCTCCACACCTGTAATAATTTTATATACCTCTACCATGTCCCCCCTCAGTCTCCTCTTTTCTAAACTGAAAAGTCCCAGTCTTTTTAGCCTCTCCTCATAGGGGTTCTGTTCCAAGCCCCTAATAATTTTAGTTGCCCTTTTCTGAACCTTTTCTAGTGCCATTGTACCTTTTTTTAAGTGAGGAGACCACATCTGTACACACTATTCAAGATGTGGGTGTACCACAGATTTATATAGGGGCAGTAAGACGCTCCTTGTCTTATTTTCTCTCTCTTTTTTAATGATACCTGCTAGCACATCCTGGTGGCTCAGGAAAGGTGTATGCAGAGCCTTCCAGTCCATTACATGGATCAGGACAGCCGCCTGGAGCACTGCTCTGCCACCATCTTCCAGATGACACCAGACCAGTGCACAGGCTGCTGCATCGCTCTACTTCCCTACGGCTTCTGCCACTGCAGTGAGTGCGGGAGGGGAGTTCTCCAGTAATCCCCTGAGGCCACATCCATTGGGGAAGGGGGCTTCATGGAAGGGATGTGAAGGCAGGGGGAGAGGATAGAGCAGGGGCAGGAAGAGGCAGGGTGGTGGTGGAGCAGGGGATGGGCTTAGAGGAAGGGTAGGGACAGCATCCCTCGCCCTCCAGGGCTGCAGGGACTCACATGCTGGCAGCTCCATGGGGGCCAGATTGTGGGCCATGAGTTTGAGAGCTCTGGTCTACCCATAGTTTTTGTACTGGCAAAACTATGCCACTTATGAGTATGATTTCTGACCAATGTAATTATACCTATACAATCCCCAGGTGGATGCTGCTTTCCTGCTATGCATGTGATTATACCTAGATAATTTATGCCCATATACAAAGAGAAATAATACACCAGTATAACTATGCCCGCTCTTGGAGCTGTACTACTTTAACAAGACCAGAATAACAAAAATGGTACAACTTGTGCATGTAGACAAGGTCTTAGAGTGCAAAGAACAAAAATGTTCTGTAGAAGGTCCAGGAGAACATTCAGGCAGCTCAGCCACTAGCATGCTGATTACTACACACGTACTGCAGAAAATGTTCCTCCGACTACTGAAACCACCTAGAATTATATTTTCTGCTACCACCATACTTGCTGCGCAACAAGAATAAGAGGGGAGAGAGGCACTAACCCATGCAGCCATGGACTCTGACAGGATAATGGAGTTAAACATACTTGAAGATCAACATCCAGCACTGACTAGTCTGTTTCAGAGTCTAACGTGCCACTGTGGCTCAGTCAGCAGCATTTTTATCTCCGCGTCAGGTGGTTCTGAGTTCAAGGACCCGGGTTCAGACCTAACGTTGGCAGTACAAGGTAGAACAGAGATGGGCAACCTAGGCTAGCGAGTGGGTCACATGAGTGGCCCTCCATCTGAGTGTGCCGCAAGATTGTAACAACCAAGACGGTCCCCTGGGATAGGGTAGTTCTGTTTACTGCGCGTGCGTACCTAGAATTTGCGAGGTGCAACGACTGAACCACAGCAGCGCTCTGACTGGATGAGAAGGGAGCACACAGCTCTCACAGTCAACGTTGAGTGCAGCCAGTACAGGCCTCACTTCACGTGCCCTTGATTTTGAATACATGTCGCTTTAGTAAATACCAGTAGGGGAAAAAAAAACATGCAGACAGAAACCAGAGGAAACTGGCAACCCTGCCATGGGCAACAATAAACAAAATGTCTTGCGGGCCACACTTAGAACCCTGATCGGCCACATGAGGCCCGCGGGTTGCAGGTTCCCCACCACTGAGATAGGAGGAGGAGAGTTTGCTGGCATCTAGAGCTGCTGTTCTGCAGATGATATGCAAAACCAAGGTCACATCTGCCCATCTTTGGGGACTGTTCAAATGGAAGTTAAAGATCTGTTGGCCCTGAGGCACAGGCTAGAGAGGTAACTGTGGAGTCCTGGCCAGCTCCTCCAGTCCTCAGTAAAATAAGATGCTATGCCCAAAGAAGTGTTTGAAGCACAAAATCGTTGCTGTGTTTGCTAGTTAAGAAAAAAAAAAGCACTATCAATACCCAGCTCAGGGCCCTGTACAGAACCTTAGAACCATCTATTGATGATTTATTTTCACTGCAAGTCACACAAAGGCCATGTCACTGATGAACTCTAAGATACTTCCCACCAAGCGTGGGATATTTTAGAAAGTCAAAGTTTACTTATATTTTGATTCCGAGATCAGAATGATGCAAGACACATAACACAGGAAGAGAAAACACACACAGCCACATGTCTGCAACACGAGAGAGCAACAACTGCTCTAAGAGCCTTTAATTTTCCATTTGCTGATTTTTTTCAAAGGGACAGGTCATATTAGCATGTAGCTTCACAAACAAATAAGCAGTCCTGTATTACCATGAAGACTAATAATTTTATTTATTAGGTAATGAGCTTGTGTGGGTTTTATGATGAAAGGTCATCACCTAATAAATAAAACTGTTAGTCTTTAAGATGCTACAGGACTGCTTGCTTTTTTGTGACTTTTTCCAGTTTACCTGATATTTTAATGCTTCAGTCTTATCTATTTTACATTGAAATTTCTTTTATATTTTAGTTCAGAAGAAGCATCTGAGCTATCAAACAGCAGCCATTCTCGCTTAGTAGTTTTTGCTGTGCAAGCTGGAAAAGGGAAAAAATTAAATCAGATACATGACAGACCTCCTAAATGAAGGTGCCCAGTGTCCATTTATAAAATACGAATTGCTACACATAAATTTGAAATTATTAACGGAAACAACTGTAAGTGAAAATAAAACCTTTTTGGATAACTGCGGATAAACAGACAGTGCCCTCTGTAGCTGTGTAACAGCCAAGTCAGAAGACACATTCTTTCCTCTACACCTCAAGCTGGGAAAAGTTAGCACCTGACAGTGATACAGATTGTATTGATTTATATGACCACAGACCTGGAAAGTTCTTTTCCGTTCTTATCCTGCCGGAGTTGACACCACGTCTGTTTGAGGTTAAAAACATGCTTAGGAAATTTCAAGGAAGTGAAACTGAAAACATATTACTGATAAAAGACGAAAGAGTCACCTGATGGTTTCCTCCTGATACAGCGAGCTGACCACTGGGCCTCCAAAGCCACTTTTTCCTTCCTTTCCTTTCTTCTCTGGGATCTGAAAGACAAAAACAGAGTGTGACATGGCTTTCGGACTTCTTCTGCCTCATGCTGCAACTGTTTCTTAGGGGGCAGGGCATGGTTCTCTAGGGTCCTCTCTCTCGCTTCCCCACCACCAGGCTCAAACACTTCACGTTCCTGTGACATCTCAGGGCTTCAAAAATCAATCTGTGCTCTTCTGAGTACCATTCAGAGGAAGTCTCCTGAGAGGCCCAACGAAGCACCTTTTCTCCCCCTCCCACCTCACAAGAATGAGTGCACTGCCGGCACAGCGTTCTCGGCCTTGACCACTTAGGCTAATCCTTTGGGAGGTACCATGTCAGATTACGAGACTGAAAAGCTCACCTTTATAAATCTATTTAATACAGAATTAAATTACATCGTATAACGGGTAGCATTTCCAAGCGATTTCCAGAACTACCCTCCCTTTGATGGCTAGGAACCTTCATCTAATTTCAAGCTTAAACTTGTTGATGGCCAGTTTATAACCATTTGGTTTTGTGCCCACATTGGCGCTTAACTTAAATAACTCCTCTTCTTCCATGGTACTCATGCCTTTGAAGTATTTATAGAGACAAGTAACAGAGGGGTAGCCGAGTTAGTCTACCTTCAAAAACAACAAGAAGTCCTGTGGCACCTTATAGACTAACAGATCATTTGAGGCATAAGCTTTCACGGGCAAAGACCCGCTTCATCAGATGTCTGACAAAGCAGGTCTTTGCCCATGAAAGCTTATGCTCCAAATGATCTATTAGTCTATAAGGTGCCACAGGACTTCTTGTTATATTTATAGAGAGAAATCTTATATCCCCTCAGCCTTTCTTTGGCTGGGTAAAGCGAAGTAATCCCTTTGAGCAGTCTCTCATAAGCTAGAGGTTTTCCATTCCTTAGATGGGGGTGAGCGAAGCAAGGGGTGGGCCGGCTCAGAGTGGTGTGAAACTTCATATGTTACTCCTTTTATGTCTGTGTGCTCACATTAATAAAGGTTTTACATTCTATATCCTTATTTTCTTACACACGCCAAAAGGTTGTTTGTTTGTTTTATTTTTTTCATATGAACATAAGTGAAGTTTCCATTGGTTTAGATTACATTAGACAGGCTGAGGGGCCTTGCTAACTGTAGGGATGAAAAGTGGGGCCCAACAAGAAAAGTTTGCTCATCTCTGCCTTAGATCATCCTAACAGCCCTTCTCTGCACCAGCTTCAATCAGAATTCATCATCCTTCTGAAATGTAAGAGACCAGGACTGCACACACTGTTTCAGGTGAGGCCTTATTATGGCCCTGGTTTCTTAGATCATTGTGTTCCTTTTGTTAAAAACAGTAACTATACAAACATTTCTCCAGTCAAAGGGTATGACCCCTGAATTTACAGATTTATTAAAAAGTGAAATATCTGAAGTCCAGGTTTATTTCCCTCTATTGCTACCAGCACGTTAGATTAGTTAAAATGAAAATTTTAAAAATCTAGTTTACTTTTAATTGCATGTTTCCTTTCTGCATTCCTCTGAGTATGGACTAGTTCGTTTCAATTTCAGGCTCTCCTATCCCATCACAATACTGCCATGTTGTGTTGCAAACACTACGGACATGCTTGTTTAGAAAAAATAAATGGCAAGGAAGCATTTCCATTGGCTTTCAGTTTGTAAAAAAATATTTTCACGATGTTGAAATTTGGGTCAAATTTTATTCAATGTCAGGCTAACTCCATCTTATACAAAGAATCCCATTGAAATTAATAACACTACTCATGTAACTTTTCTGTTGTTCCTTGAATGTGTGATACGGAGACAACACTGGAGAGTGAACACACAACAGTTAACAGATGGAAATGCCTCTGATTTTCCCTATAGGTTATCAAAAGACATTTTCTAATAAATTCTTTCCTGTTATTTGTCATCCGGCTACAGCTGTCACCGTGTTTGCATACTGTTAAAAACTACTTAGCCAATGTATCGAACATACAGTGATAGTCTGTGCGTCAAAGGGGTCTTGCATCAGAGGAGTAGCCGTGTTAGTCTGTATCCACAAAACCAAGAAGTCCTGTAGCACCTTACAGGCTAACAGATTTATTGGCGCATAAGCTTTCGTGGGCAAAGATCCACTTCGCCAGATGCATCTGATGAAGTGGGTTTTTGCACATGAAAGCTTATGTTCCAATAAAGGGGTCTTAATACCCTGGAAGCCGAAGTCCTGGTATGAGTCTACAAGCTCCAGCATTTTAGACGAGGCACAAGAACACTATCAATGAAGCTAATCTGCACAGCATGTAACTATCCATTGTTTTAGAAGGACAATTGTCACTTTTTCAAGCATTTTGAATAAACAGTGTTCCAAGTTCAGACTAAAGCACAAGACACTCATCTTGCAGCACTCCATGTTGAACAGTCTCTAGAAACCTGCATCCTGAAAGAATTATAAGAAGCTAGTTTAATAATCAGCATGTTTAAGATTATTTATATTTCTCTGTTGGTTGCAATGATTCACGCAATTATTCATTCATGTAAGTAGTGACTGTTATCACAAATTTTGCCTGTCTTTTTAATGGTCTCAGTTCAGTAGGGAACATAAACATATGCCCAACTTTCACATATATGGATAGTCCCCTTGATTTTAATGTATTTAAGACTACTCACATGCTTAAAGAACCTTGCTGAATCATGATCTTATTTTCTTAAGGCAGGCTTTGAGGTAAGGACTTCTGCTATCTTCTTTAAATATGTTTCACAAAGACAAGTTCCCTCTGGACTTGTAAGGTTTTAAAGGACTGGGACATAAAGCACTGTGTTAATAATGATTACGCTTAGTCCACGACAGTGAGATCATTGTTCACCCTCCGTAGATCATTTAGGGTGGAAATAAAGTTGAATAGTTAGTCCTTTTTAATTGAATGGTTAGACCTATTCGTACACAGCCTGAGCTTCTCTTTTTCCAGGCTTCCCTAACTGCAGCTTGAAGAGTATTTACTTTCGCTGTTACTATTTAACACTTCATCCCTTTTCTACTTTCAACCGCCAACCAGTATGGTGTTTCCTCCTTTCTGTTTGTAAGAGTCCAGTTTTGCAAACAGTTTTCCTTCCTGCTCCGAAGTGCTGTGTGATGATCTGTGTGAAGGAAGAAGCTATACAAAATGCCTTTTGTGTGCGAGAAAGGAAAATCTGTGAATGGGTAGTAATGAGAAGATAACATGAGATGTGTATTATATGTTCTCTCTCTTCTCTCCCAAATTGCATACACAGTTATTTATTCTGGATTCTCATGCGTCAATAACATAGCCACAGAAACACATATGAAGATGGAAATTGTATTTTTAAAGAAACAATTTGTCAATTGTGGACTAAAATGTTTAAATGAAATTGGAGAGACAAGGTAGGGGAAGTAATATCTTTTATTGGACTAACTTCTGTTGACATGAGAGAGAAATAAATTGGTTAAGGGTATCTTATGGCTTTTGTGAAAGTATATATACGGTGCTGTTTCTGCAAGGATTTCCATCACTGGCCCACCTTAAACCTGGTCTTTGACCAAAAAAATGTAGCTGGCTTTGGGAAGTTACTGAAAGATAGCTACAAAATCATGGAGTATGAGTAAGGGTTATGCAAACTATTCAAATATGTCACAAAGTGCTCCTAGAACTACAGTAGCAAAGTGATACAACACGTTTTCCTGGAACCACAAGATTTTAGCTTCTTTACTTCCCTTTAAAAAGTCTTTCACACAAAACCTCACATTTATATACCATCCATCAATTACTTCTACAATAATGATGAAAATTAATTTCAGCTCATCAGCTAATAAATGCAAGAGCTCTTTCTATAACATGATGCTATGTACAGCCAGCCTCTCCCCTCCGATGCTGATAAAGGACAGCAATCATTTGTCTATGTTTCTTGGAAGGAATAAAGAAAAAAAAGTAACTCTGATAGATTTGTTTCTTCCCACACAGTTTTTTGGCTTACTGCAGTCACACACACAAAACACTTAAGAAAATACATCACCTTTTTCACACCTCAGAAAACTCTTTGGGCTAAACGAATCACAACTGCAACCCCAGAGCAACCAATCAAGTTACAACACAGAGTAATTTGTCACAAAGGGTAGTAACTTATCAGGACACTAATAAGGGCCTCCTTATATATGTGTGTGAGAGAGAGCGAGAGAGCCCCAATTTGTCTGAATTTATTCTTAGAATAATTCGGGAAGTACATTAGGAGAGAGCTATTTAGACAAACTTATATGTAGCCCATGACTATTCAATGAACTTGCAAACTATGTGCCTCTTCATATCCATTCACACGAAGGAAAAAAGTGTATGAACCACATGCAGCAGGAAAAGCCTCAGTTCTACTCAGAATACTTTGTTAAATGTGCTTTTGGTCTGTGTGGTGATAAAAATGGCACTGTGGAGCTCCATTATTTATTGTCCCTAGATTTTTTTTAAAAAGTTTTTCTCCCTGACTGACAGCTCCATTACCACAGCCTAGGCTCAGATACAAGATACATTCTTCCCATCGCAGCCTTACTGAAAACCCTATACCCCCCCATCTCTCCCTCAATTATCTCCACTCTACTGTATGTGAAACCCCAGTGTCTTCAAGGGACTTGCACAGGTTTAACTAAGTACATCTTAGCAAACTATTGTGATAATGTAGACGATGGGACAGAAACTGTAGCTCATGCTCTCTAAATTACATCAGACCTGCAGTACGAACAAGTTATGTTTGTAAAAAACAGCGAGGAGTCCTGTAGCACCACAGAGACTAACGGATTTATTAGGGCATAAGCTTTCATGGGTAAAACCTACTTCAACAGCTGAAATGGAGTGGAAATACAAGGCAGGTGTATATATTAGAAAATTACTGCAAAAGAAGGAAGTTACTAGCCATTGTAAATTAGGGTGATCAGCCCAGGGGGGTTAAAGTGCCCCCCTACATGTTTATGTATATTCCTTTTCTTGATGTCTGATCTGTGCCTGTTTATCCTTTGATGCAGAGACTGTCCGGTTTGTCCAATATACATAGCAGAGAGGCATTGCTGGCACTTCATGGCACGTACCATGTTAGTATATGTGCAGGTCTACAAGCCCCGATGTTGTAGCTTATGTGGTTAGGTCCTGTGATGGTGTCGCCTGTATTGTTAGGCTTATCCTAAAGAAGGTAAATTCTGGTGTTTTTTTCTTCACTTCTCCAGGTGGTTGTTTAAGTTTTAAGAATGCCTGATAAAGATCTCGTAGGTATTTGTCTCTGTCTGAGAGTTTGGAGCTGATCCAGTTGTATCTTAGGGCTTGGCTGTAAACAATGGATCATGTGACATGTCGTGGATGGAAGCTCAAGGAATACAGGCAGGAATAGCGGTCAGTATGTTTTATGCTATAGGGTGATACTTACGTGACCATCATTTATTTGTACTGTAATGTCTAGGAAATGGATCTCTTATGTGGACTAGTCCCGGCCGAGGTTGATAGTGGGGAGGAAATTGTTGAAATCCCAGTGGAATTCTTCATGGTTCTCCTTTCCACGGGTCCATATGATGATGATGATGTCATCAACGTAGCACAAGTAGAGGAGGGGGTACTAGGGTCCAGGTGCTAAAGAAACATTGTTTTAGGTCAGCCATGAAGATGTTGGCAGACTGTAGGGCCATGCGGGTACCCAGAATGATGCCACTGATTTGAAGGTATAGCTCTTCTCCACAGTGGAAAAGGTTGCGGGTGAATACAAACTTGCATAGCTCAGCTGCTAGGTGTGCCATGGCATCATCAGGGATACTGTTCTTGACAGCTTGTACTCCATCCTCATGTGGAATATTGGTGTAGAGAGATTCTACATCCAAGGTGGCCAGGAGGGTGTTTTCAAGGAAGACTACCCATGCACTTTAGTGTCCTCAGAAAATCAGTGGTGTCTCAGAGAAAGCTAAGTATGCTGATAACATCAGGTCTGAGGATGAAAGCCATGTACCCAGACAGTCCCACTTTAAGGGTTCCAATTCCTGAGATGATGGGTGTCCAGGATTCCTAGGTTTTCGTATCTTGAGTGGCAGACAGACTACCCCAGGTTGGAGCTCTGGGGATGTGCTTATGTAGATTTGGTCCCGAGCTACAAGAGGGAGTTGCTTGAGTAGACAGTGTAATTTCTTTCGCTATTCCTCAGTGGGGTCAGAAGACAGTGGCCTCTAGAATGTGGTGTTGGAGAGCTTTCTGACTGTCACCCACATGAACAGACAAGGTTCCAAACACACGCAGACTCCAGCAGGCCCAATGAATCAAAAGGTGCCATTTTTACAGTTGTTCTTCATAGTAAAAATCACTCATTTTAGGCCACATCCTACACACAGAAAGGAACCCTGGTCTTCAGCTGAACGTCTGTATAAAGTAACATTACACAGTGTCCAAACCTGCTGAAAACCACCAAAAACCACAAAGTGGAAGCTCTCATTTTCCCCTTATTTTTTTCTGTCTTCAAAACCATGCATTGTTACTTCACTGGGGGTTCCCACAGAAGCCAATGGGAGTTATGCAATTCAAACGCTGTGCACTGGTAATTTTTTTTTTGTTTCTGTAACATACAGATATATCTGGAACTATGCAGTAATTTAAAAGATAACATAGCCCCAAACCTAAAAAGCCTGCAACCTAAATTCCATCCAGGCAAAAATTCCCCCAAAGAGTTGGAAACAGGTCAGAACCATAAAAGCGATAATCAGAGGAACAACAATACAACAAAGGGACGGAAAGGTGGGGAAAGGGTTATACCTGAGTCAGAAGTTTAAAAGATCTGTGTAATATGAGAGTTAGGTCATCAGACAGCTCTTGAGTCACAAGCATGGATGGACACAAAAAAGACACCCAGAAGAGACGAAGGAGATGTGTTTAGGGGGCACTGATATTTTACACTTCCATTCTGAACTCTTGTTCATTGCTCCCTAGCTTCTTAGCTGCCCTAAGTATCTGCCTTAGCTTTAAAGTGCCATGTTCTGGTCAGTTTCACCATCAGGTCTCAGAAAGTCAAAGGACAGCTTGGACTTGATTTGGTCTGCAGTTTGCACTTCTCTGCACCTCTCTGAACTAGCAAGACCCTCTGTGATGGAGTGGGGGGTGTGCATGTGTGAGTCAGGCTGGATGTGAGAGGCAAGCAGATCGGCTCCCAGTGGCTAAGGATGACCCTGGGGCTACAACTGGCAGGTAACACCTCTGCCCTGAACAAAGAGGAGGGAGGAGCCGAGCTGGGTTTTTGAATCGGGGGCGGCAGTTAGAGGCTAGGGGAAGAGGAGCTGGAAGGCAGCCAGCCTGGGGAAGGGGAAAGCTACACCCCAGAGGGGCATCCCTCGGGGTCTTCTCCCCAGGACGGGTTGGAAGGACTGTCTCTGACTGCTGTACTGTCGCTTCTGTGAGAAACTGGGCATCTGTTGCCTAATAAACCTCCTGTTGTACCTGCTGAGTGAGAGTCACTCCTGCCAGCGGACGGGGTGCAGTGCAGGGGGACCCCTGAACCCCATCACACCCTCAGTGCTCCAAGAGGGATTGCTGCTCACGGCAGGGGAAGGCAGCATTCTCACGGCCACCTTCCCTTCCGGTTCCTTTACAGAGAGGTAGTCCTACATTCCTACAGAGACTGCACTAGAGCCCTGTTGACAGAAGCTACTGCAGAGCTCATCTGCCGGTTCAACCTTCCAACACCATATTCTCCTACGAGAGCATGTTTAGTCTGTGCACACATTAAAGATGTTATACATCTCCGCCCCAGGTTGCATGTACACACACAGGCATCGTCAACTCCATTATGCCAATAAGGATCACTGTAGCACATATGCCAACCATCAAGAATTCCAGAAGCAAAGCAAGTGGTGTCTTGCAACATTAAGACAGCAACTTCTGATTCTTCTCTCAATACACTGTACAGGTCAATAAAAGACCCATTTCATTCAAGGTGCAATCAGACCTTGACTGGCTGTCACCGGCAATGCTTTCCAGAGGACTGCAGGTCTGACAGTCTCTTTCTGAATGAAATGGAAATATAGGGACTAATATTTGCTAACATCATTAATTCATTTTCTTCTCCACTCCTCCTTACTCCTTTATGCATGATGTCAAGAAGCATACCTTTAAATTGTTGTCAGCCATAAAAGAGGTGTCGGGTCCCAGTTCAGAGGTTAACATACAATGACAGACACATTAAAAACCCGGCCCAATGCCTCACTGACAATTCCAGCTCTAGCTTCTTTTCAAAGAGACACCAGCTCATATCCAGTTACAAGCTTTGACAATATGAAAGACTAATTATGACTGAAAGATAAGAGAGAGAGTATGGTTTTATCATGCTTAGCTTTCTGAAAAAGGAAGAACAAACAACATATTACACAGACATATATGCACTCTGGGAAGCCTTGGACTTTAGAGTGCACTTTCTCCTTGAAAAACTGTCCATTTGCTAACTTTGAGAGTATATAATAAAGCTAACTTATTTTTCTGAGCTTCCAGACAGTGGGATGAGAATTGGTGTATTCCAGCAGAATAGGGAGAAATGTTAAGAGGTAACTCTTTGTTTCTTAATGCCAGTTACATGGGTGAGGATAAACTGCTGGGATTTGTTATTTTTGCACAGATGTAAACAAATTAATTGAGCTCACAGCTTGAGATAAGCACTTTTATTTGGATGTACATTTTTATAACAACAAAAAAAATGCACACACATATGCAACAAAGTGGTCTATAGAGAAATTCAGCCGCCTTCTGCTGATTCAACATAAATTCAAATGTAAATCCTCCATGAAGACACAAAGTAATTGCTGCTCAATAGCTCTAAGTAATTCTGAACCTCACTGGGCACAACTCATCTGGGAACAAAAGAGGGTTCAGTGTCTTTGTCTGAGACTGAAACAGGGGCAGAGAAATCCTACCAATAGCCACGCTTAGGGAGAAAGCTTTGGCTGAAATTTACATTTATTATAAATCAGAGCTACCCAAAAAGCCACATCCCAGGAAGGAGTTAACACTATGGTCTAGCCTTTGTTCGGGACACAGTAGGAACTCTGCCAGTTTACAACATGTTTGTACAACATGAATACACATACCAAGGGCCCTATCAAATTCATGGTCCATTTTGATCAATTTCATGGTCACAGGATTTGAAAAATGGTAAATTTTATGATTTCAGCTATTTAACCTGAACTTTCATGGGTAGTAAATGTAAGACTCCTGGCCCAAAAAGGAGTTGCGGGGAGAAGGTGAAAGGTTATTGTATAGAGACTGTGGTATTGCTCCCCTCACTTCTGCGCAGTTGTTGGCAGTCACACTGCCTTAAGAACTGGACAGCTGTAGTCTGGCCAGGCAGTGATCGCTGAAAGCAGAGCTACCACCAACAGTTGTGCAGAAGTAAGGATGGCATGGTATGGTAGCCATGTTAGTCTGTAACTGTAAAAACAATCGACTGTCTGTGGCACCTTAGAGACCAGCAAATTTATTAGGTCATGAGCTTTTGAGGGTAAAACCCACTTCATCAGATGAGTTGGAGTTACAATTACAGAATACAACATATGCATAGCTGCAAAAACACAAAACAAAAAAAAACCACACAAATGAAGTTATTGCCATTAGTAGGACCCGTTAATGAAGCAAATTCAGCCGGATGTGTCTCATTAATAGCATGTGATATAGAATGCAGATACCAAATAGTGGGAAATGGCACTCGTAATGTGTTAACCTAAGTTGATGGTGTTAAATCTCTAACTGAATTCCATTTCAGATGTTCCCTTCTGTAATTGGGTGATAAAATTCTTCTGGAGAAAAATGGCTACTTTGAAAGCCATTATTGAATGTCCAGGGAGGTTAAAATATTCCCTTACAGGTTTGCGTGTGTTACCATTCCTGATGTCTGATTTGTGTCCATTTATCTCTTGGCACAGAGGCTGTCTGGTTTCACAAATATAGAAGGCAGAGGGGCCTTGTTGGCACTTGACACCATATATCATGTTAATGGATGTGCAGGTGCATATACCCCTAATGTTTTGGCTTATGTCATTGGGTCCTGTGATGGTGTCACTCGTATAGACATGTGAACAGATAGGTCATACACTGTCAATGATTAGCTGGAGGGGTTTTAGCTGTAGGAGTTCTGTTATTTTCCTTATTGGGCCTATCTTGAAGTGACTTCTGGGTACTCATCCGGCTCTATCATTCTGCTTCTGTACTAACCCAGGTTAGTTTTAAGAATGCTTGATAAAGATCTTGCAGGTGCTTGTCTCTGTCAGTATGGTATTGCCACCCTTACTTCTGCTCTGCTGCTGGCAAGGTGCTGTCTGCAAAGCTGGGCACCCAGCTACCATCAGAACCGCTCATCTGCAGTTGCCCAGCTCTGAATGGAGTGCAGTAGTAAGAAAGGCAATACCGTGACCCTGCTAAAATAATCTTGTGATCCCCCTGCAATCCCTTTTGGGTCAGGACCTCCAATTTAAGAAACACTGGTCTCCCACATGACATCTACGTCCTACAGGATAAAAGCACACCAAAGGCCAGATTTCATGATCCAGCATGCATTTTGCATGGCTGTGAATTAAGTAGGGCCCTGTGTATACCTCGGTGCAGGACAATGGCCTAGATGACCTCTCCAGGTCCCTTCCTGCCCTACATTTATATGGCTGTGATGGTGATAAAGTGCATTTAGCACATACCTTTGATTGCCTCACCTGCACTCTACCTAGTGCAGCTAAGATCACAAATCCCTGAATGGCTTCTAATGCACACTGTAAAAGAGGCGAAAAACCCTGTTAGATGTTTCCTGTTTCTCCCTCAAAACAGTAAAACCCAGCTCCTTTAGAAAATTACCCTGGAGCTGCGTCTACACGTGCACGCTACTTCGAAGTAGCGGCACCAACTTCGACGTTAGGCGGCGAGACGTCGAAGTCGCTAACCTCATGAGGAGATAGGAATAGCGCCCTACTTCGACGTTCAACGTCGAAGTAGGGACCGTGTAGAAGATCCGCGTCCCGCAACGTCGAAATTGCTGGGTCCTCCATGGCGGCCATCAGCTGGGGGGTTGAGAGATGCTCTCTCTCCAGCCCCTGCGGGGCTCTATGGTCACCGTGGGCAGCAGCCCTTAGCCCAGGGCTTCTGGCTGCTTCTGCGGCAGCTGGGGATCTATGCTGCAGGCACAGGGTCTGCAACCAGTTGTCAGCTCTGTGTATCTTGTGTTGTTTAGTGCAACTGTGTCTGGGAGGGGCCCTTTAAGGGAGCGGCTGGCTGTTGAGTCCGCCCTGTGACCCTGTCTGCAGCTGTGCCTGGCATCCCTATTTCGATGTGTGCTACTTTGACGTGTAGACGTTCCCTCGCTGCGCCTATTTCGATGTTGGGCTGAGCAACGTCGAAGTTGAACATCGACGTTGCCGGCCCTGGAGGACGTGTAGACGTTATTCATCGAAATAGACTATTTCGATGTTGGCTGCACGTGTAGACGTAGCCTGGGTGAAGGCTCTAACCTGTCAATATTCAGGCCTGCATCACTAGTATGGTCAAACGTCCAAAATCATGTGACTTTACAGGACTAAAAATGGGAGCTTTACATAAGTGAACAGGGGAGGCTCCTGGCTTTCATTTGCTTTTATCCTTGGAAGTTCCCAGCATAATGCCCAGGGAACTGAGACCCCCCCCCAACATGTCACAAAAACTCCATGCCCCACTTCTGCTGCTACATCTGGTTTTCTATAAATCCCAGGTCCAGTGGTAAGAGGAAGCAAGAAGGGCACCTACCCAGATGCCCACACTACACAGGACTCGGCAACGCTAAATTGTTTGGGCTTCTGCTTCAGTACAAGGTAGTGTGGCTTGGTGCCCTGGGCTTCAGCTCCATGGGGTGGAGTTTTGGCTTTCTGCCCTGGACTGCAGCAAGTCTAATGCTGGCCCTGCTTGGCGGAGCCCCTCAAACCTGCCTGACTGAGAATCACTAGCCTAATGTAAAGAAAAAGCTATTTTCAGAGACCTTTAGAGAGTTATTTAACACATTTGCTTTCATTGTTCTTTAAGTCCAACGTTGCTGGACTCATAGTAACCAAAGGTACCTGGGCTTTACAAGCAGAATAAGCCCCAATAAAAAAAACAAAACAAACAAAAGCCTCCAACAAAACCAAAGACAACCACAATCTTTTTCTAAAATAGTTTCCGCAGGATACAGAATATAGGATCCTGCCGCATTTTATCAGTTCCTATTTTGGATGAGCGGCGTAATTCACCTGTGGCTTTACCACTTGCCATCTGGGACCTTCTCACCCTCTTGCTGATAAAACCTGACAGAACAGACATGTTACTTTATAAATTCATAATAGATCTGTAACATCTCTGCCCACCAACCCAGGCTCGTCTTAGAACTCAGTAGTGCAGCTGCAAGACAGCTATTCTTCAATTCACCCTCAACCAATATCATAGAAAGGGAGGAAACAGCTAAGTATACCACAAACACTGCACTGAAATGATCTTAAAAATCACTCACCCTCTCAGGTAATCTTAGGATATCAGTTTCCATTTGCATGTCAATATTAGGGGCTTTCAAAAGCCTGTTTTCTTATCCAGTATGAGTGGATTTACATGGATAAGTCCTATTAGCAATAATGGCAACCCATAACACTGCCTGCACCAATTTCTCAATGTACTGAATGAGGAATTAATTCCACAATGCTGATCTAAAGCAGAGCCCTGCAACCTGTGGCATTATAATGGTAAAAATAAAATCCTGAAGTGGGCTGACAATCACAGGAAGCGTATAATGTTTAAAGGGGGCAGGAGAGCTTATGAAAAGCTTTTCACAGATTTAAATCCAGTAAGGGGGTTTCTATGCCTACTTCACTTGTTCCTCTTACTACACAATGCTCTAGCATACCTGGACACAACTTAAAAAAGGATTGTTAGAGAGGCAGCATGAACACGTACACCCTCCTGAAGTTTTAGACACTCCCTTCCTCCCTCTGTGTCATGGCCTGGCCATCCCCCAAGGAAGGAAACTTAGGCAGACACTAATTGTATTTGACAGCAGCAATTACACGCAAGGCTGGAGATTAGAAGCCCGTTAATTGTGTGTGTTGTAATTGCTGCTGTCTTTTCCTTTACTAGTTAAGGCCAATACCCAAAGAGTGAATGAGAGGAGAGTATTGCAGGTGGTCCAGGACCCAAAGCCCTCAAAGAGGGGTGTCTCTCTCTATATATGAAAGAAGGCTACCAAAACAGCAACAATGCGGGATGGTGCTTCCTTTGACAGGATGGCTAATGAAGCATGAAAAAGGAACAAATAATGTGCTATTCCACGGTATTTTCCTTCTAGTCTGCAGTGCAGGGCACTAGTGAACTTCACACTATAATACGATGTGGGTGAGGGTAAAATATTAACGCTTGGAGCTCACCACACTGAAAACCCAAAGAATCTTTACCCTTTAAAAAATCCAAGCATTGTGCGAAATGCTCCAAGAGCACTCATAAAAATCTTTCCACACCACCCACTGAAGAATCTAAACAGCTGAACACAGATTCATAACAACAAAACAAAAATACACACACACACTAAAATAGCAGCCCCCTTACAAGACTCCTCTGTAAAATCAACTTTCACGAAAGACAACTGAACCCTCCCAAACAGCTTTCTTTGTAAACATTCCATTTTAATATTGCTCTCTAAAAAAATGCTTCTAAAAAATGAGCCGCCTCAGCAAGTGAGTGCACGCATGACTCAGCACCTGGAACGTTTTCAAAAGGCCGCTGATGAGCTGTTCAATTTGAGCAAACTGTTCTCTAAACTCTCTCCCTGTTCTCCAGTACAATATACACTCATTTTATGTTATAGCAACAGTCTATTTAAGCTCTTTCAATGGTTCCATTAACCTCACCCCCCCAATTTTTCTGGTCCTTATAAAACTCACCTTGTAAACAAGAGCTAGGCCTGCATGGACTATTTTAAGCCTACATTTACAGGACAAGGGCAATATAAAAAGATAGATACTTACTAATGTCATGATTTGGAGGAGACTGTGATTCAAAAATAGCTTTGGTTTTAAAATATGACAGCCATTTCATCTTCAATGTATTCATTAACAATTGTGACGTAATCACATTTGGGGATTAGTGCTTAGCTATTCTACGGAGAAAAGGTAGTATGTCTACGACAACAGAAGTAACAAGGAGTCCTGTTGTACCTTAAAGACTAAGGCTACCTCTATGCTACAGAGATCTGTCGACAGAAGTTACTGTTGGAAGAGATCTGCCGGCAAAACTTCTGTTGACAAATCACGTCCATACACAAAAGTGGATCAAAAGAGCAATCCGCTCTGTTGACAGAGTGGCCAAACTCCCCAGCCACTCAACAGGAGGGCCAACCGGAAGCTCAGCAAACAGTAGCTGCACTCAGTGATTTCATACATCTTTGCATGGTCAAAAGCCTTGAAAATATACACACTTTGAAAAGCATCCAGAATGGAGACACAGATTAACTTACAGCAGTCAGAATATCTTGCAAAGGGAGCACAAGGCATTACTACTGGCTGACACTGGATCTAGTGCCAGTAATATTTCCCATATCCTCCATATAAATTCCCAAAATGCTGTGGCATGATGGTTGCCTTCAGAGTAGCTGTGGCTGGGTAAGTCCCAAGACAGTAAAGAGATTGGATGGGTGAGGTACTATCTTTTACTGGACCAATTTCTATTTTGCAGGCCAGATCAAAGTAATCTACCGTTAAGGGCTCATTTTCACGTACACAGATGAAGGGCTCATCTTCAAGTACATAGATGTAGCTGCACTGCTGCAGTACTTTAGAGCTAATCTACATTAAAAATTCTACAGTGATGCAGCTGTAGCCCATCTGGTGAAAATGTTCTACATTAACATCATGTTGGAGATAGCTATGTTGACAGAGGAAGCTCTAACCAAACCTACCTACATCAGAGTTAGGTTAGTATAACAATATCAGTCAGGAGCATGGATTTGTCAAACCCCTGAGTGATGTAATTACACAGAAATAAATTTGAAGTTTCAACCTGGGCTCAGTTTGTTTTTACAACTATCCACACAACTATGACAACTTAGATTCTGAATAGTAACAGAGAGGTAGCCATGTTTGTGCAACAAGAAATGGATTCTATAGGAAATTCCATGACCACAGGATCACAGACTATATGGAGGCTCTGCTAATAATTCTCTGTGCTAATTTAATCAGATGTGATACTTGTGACCAGCTATAAGAAAACAAACAAAACAAAACATACTTCAACAGTTTCTTGCTTTAAATGTACAAGAAGTTTAAAAACCAGAACCGATGTAAATTTTTATCAAGTTTATATCACTAGATGCCAGCATCTTGAATGTCTTCCTTCACAGACACATACAATTGTGTATTTTGGGCAAAAGCAGACAATCTCTGCACACAGTGTAGAAAATTAGACTTGCCACTATTTTAAAAACAAAACTTCATCAATGGCCAAACACTTCAACACCCACAGCCTTTTGCCTATGTCGAACTAAAAAGAAAAAAGGCTTCAACAATTATTGTAGATACAAAACAACTTTTGTATGTATCAGCTTAAAAAGTATCTCCTGTTGGATGTGCCAGAAAAGCACTGTTACACACTTCCACGGAACCTGGCATGCAGCAAAACCTCTTGTGTAGACATAGCCTGAAAGACTTATTTGGGCATATGCTTTCACGGGCAAAAAATGCATTTAAGAGTAGCTGATGCACTCAGTAATTTCATACAGAAATTTCACTGTTTAAGACTTCTGCTGTCTGTTCCTTTTATTTTAATTTAGTCTTCAGATTCACAAACATTAACAACTTTTCTACAAATACATGGAGAGACCAAAAGGAAAGATAAAGATTCAGTGGAATCTTGCACTTATCAGCAGCTATATGGGGGCGGGGGGAGGAACTACACCTGGATGCAAGAGAGTGGCAGATTAAGACCCTCTGTAGAACATAGGGCTCTTCTGAGTTAAACTAGATCCAGATATTAAAATGTTAAATTGTAATTCATGGCAATTACTGCTGAGCCACCTAAAAAGTGGTTCCACTTATCTCAAACACAGAATACAAAGGACAATCTTCAGGTTAAATAGAGGAAGAACATCGTGACACTGTGCTCAGCATTAAGACGTCACAAGAACGCCGCCATTTTTAAACTGTTATTAAAATATATTATAGGGGGTACATGATACCTTTAGTAATTAACGAGATCAAGCAACACAAGTGAATTCACTAGATCATTCAACTAGGAAAAAAATGAACATTTCTACTATTAGTTTATTAAAGTCGTCACCACAATAACACACAGTTTTTGGAGTACCATTGAGACAACTCATCGTCTGCCATGCAACACGCTTCCAGGCAAGATCTGATAGGATTTACTAGGTTATTTTCTTCTCTCTAAACGATTTCATGTGTAGTTAGTCTTATCTTTGCTACCTCTCCAAAGAGCCAACTAAGATTTTTAATTCCCAAGGAAGTGGACTTCTATAATTAGTTTCAGAACACGGTAAGTAAAAGAACCAATATACAAGAGCAGAACTTTAACAAAGCAAGTTTCCAGCCGTCTTGATCTGGACAAGCATTTGTACCGCTAGTTTGCTTTCTTCCAAATTTACACCTTTATAAAACACATGCTATAAATTGACAGTGTTTTATTTCAATCAACAGCCTGAAAGAGGACTGCAATGTCATAAATAAAATGGAGAAACGATAAATTTCTAAGGAGACATAAAATCAAAGACAACACAAAACAGCCCACAAATTCATGCAGTACAGTATACCGGGACCGATTCTGATTGTTTATATTTACTGTATAAGATACTACCTCTGCATTTAAGTCCTCCTGTCTATCTGGAATTTGGGGTTACAACCAGATTTCAGAGAAACAGGAACTCCTACTCCAAGTCTAGCTTTTTGTTTCTACACTTCCTTGTAAATTGTGGCTCCAGTGACAGCAGGCAAGGAAAGCCACCTAGAACAGCACTGCTGACAGCCCCACAAATATTAGCATTCAGGGCATATGACAATATTTACTAGCTAGAACAGTGCATTCTCAGCCCAAGGTACGGCACTTTAGATACCTCCATCTCAGACTACAGATTCAGGCAGGATAATTGCCAGATTGTCACAGAGACATCTGTCAGTGGAAGACAAAAACAAAAGAAAAACCATTCTACTATTCTTTTTCGCTCTTCCATTTATTGGTGTATCATGTTCATAGTAGTATATTAAGGCTTTTGTTGTCCATTATTAAGTGGTCACTAATCTGCATTAGTTTGTTTTAAAACTAGCATGCATGAGACAGGAGACAATTTACTTTTAAAAAGGGATGTTTTCAACCTGTAAGTTAAAGAGCTGTAGCTGCTACCATTTAACTTGAAATTTAATTGAATTCAGGTGGGTAACATGACATCTCATATCTGGAAAGAATTACAGCTTAAACTAATCATGAACACAATGCAGTTGCATATAATGAAGAATGGTCCAGTCAGACAACTGATGGACTCTGCGTGCAGCTCTGTTTATGAGTAGGACCTACAAAAAGTTGTGGTTGGTTTTTTTTTTAAAACATTATTCAGACCTGGAAGGATTAATTTAAAATTGAAAAGTTATACTAGACATTCCCTAAGATAAGGTTCAACTTCACAGTAGCTATCCTATTTCTGGCCAATAATTGGAATCAGACGTTTAACTTTTTTGTCACTAGCGGGTTAGACAGGGTTCTTGCAGCAGCACCAGTACCTCAACAATAAGATCCGCACCCCACAGTGGTGAGAAAACTAAGGGAGGTGCTACGTATAAGTCCATGTCATCCACCAGATTGTAGCAGCCTAATCTTGGGGATGACATAGGCTCCTTCTCTGTAATCTCTCTCTTACTTCCCCACCACAAAGATGGGCATGACGACTTTGGACCCTTCCTTGCATGGGTGTTATGAGTATAGCTAGTACTTCTGAAGTGGTGTTATGTTGCTTCATAAAACTGCGTAAATGGGCATCCCCCTCATTAATGATTTAGAAATTGTTTTTATTAAAGTATATTTTCAATCAAATTGGTAAAGGTCCATAAATGCTTAACCTGTACATATAATAAACCAAATCGGTCATGACAGTTCTTTTGGGCTCCCACAAATCACTACAGAAACACTGCCCTAAGACCAAGAAAAGTACTTTCAGGAGTATCTATAGTAACACGTACTACTATTCTTACAACCAAAAGCACCTTACTTCACAGTTAGGATTTTAAAACAACAAGTACTCACTGGGCAGAGCCAACTCAAACGTTACAGAACCTGCAGCTGCAGGGGTTCATGAGATCTCCAGCCCAGCAGCTGAAATGTTAGTATATAATGTGTACTAATGTTCTAAAGCTGTGTGCTGACAAAGAACTGATAGGAGGTCTATGGTCAGGATCATCTGCTTTATTTCATCCGCATTTTGTGTGCATTTTAGATTCTTACAAGAGGAAACCCTCCATTTATTCCCTACACACACATTTTCAGAGACATTCTTCCTTAACTACCAGGGTATGAATGCTCCCTCTTCCAACTGGCATAAAAATAATGAGGCTGAAGAATCTCACTGTATACTAAAAATCTCGTGCCTTGCAGCAGATAATCCAACTGAATGGATTCATGGTGTCGAATCACAAAAATACCAGTCCATAAATCTGCCTGAACACTGGAGGATGGGAGCAAAACCTTAGCTATGAATCAGCTTGTCAAACAGCCAGCACTAAAAAGTATGGTGTGGGCTGGAACTGCAGTACCAGTTATAACACCACATTTACGAGTGTGCCGCTGGATTCCATTATAAACCTTGTACTGGAAGGATTCATAACACAACCATTCTAATTTACATTGGGGGTGAAATCTGCCACATATCAATCCAGATGTAAATTTAAAACACACCTTACAAGATGGCTAAAAATGAGATCATAGAGTGGGATGATGGTGAACGCAGTCATTTTTTATAGCTTCTGGTGCTTCCCATCCAGCACTGCCACTCCCAAGTACCAATTGAAGCAATTTTTTAAAAAATAATTACTGTTAGTTTTTGGAGGGTTTTGGCATTAATATGAGTTATTTAACTTTAAAAGACAGCTATTAAGTATTTTCCTGTTGAAAGTGTATGTGTTTTTTCAATACCCCAATAACAGATTCTGATATTTTACTTAAGGACCAATTTAATTTTCAGGTAAAAGCCACAAAAGGCGGTATCGCCATAAAAAAGTCAATTAAAACACAAAGACAAAATCCAAGCAGTTCAGAACTGTATCTGAAATCCATCCTTAAGTTCAGATTTGCAGGGATCTGAGAGACAAGGGAACTCCACCTACCCAATTATATTTGCCACAACAGCAAGGCAGAAAGCAGTGAGTTAACCAAAAAGGTGTCAGACCTAATTCTGACATTTCAATTACATTGTTATTTAAAAAAAAAAAAAGCAAAAACAAAATGGACTTGCAATTTTCCAAAGGCTTTACATGCATGGAATGCTAAAGGTGGCTTAGTTCTCGGAAGGGAGCTAGTTTTTCCTGTCGGATGGTAAACCACAAATAGAGATATTTACATCTCAGCAAAAATATAAGAGAATGTAATCAATGGTATTTTCACATTAGGCACAGACCCAGCACATCTTTTGCATACTCTCTCCACCCCCATTGTAATCCTTCCCAAATCACTCTGCTTTTCACTCCCGACTGTAAACTGCGGCTGCTTGGCCAGATTAACAAGGTGACATCTGTTTGAGTGATGGAAAAGCTCAGAAGGCATGATCAGTGCTCTGGTGTTGTTTATGGGCCACAGCTTCTTCAATAAAATTTACTTAAGTTATTTGCTTAAATTCTTCCACTACAGCAGTTCTCTCTACCTTGGACACCAAGTAACATGCTTGTAGATTCAGAGGAATAACATGAGCCTGATCTACCACCCCCCCTTGTTAATAAAAACATTAGACAAGAGCCCAATATAAAACCGCAAATCTGAATTTGTTGTTCAAAACTCCCTCTAACAAGCCACATTTAAGCACCAAGCTCTGTAAATCCTCTGGTTTGGATTTCATACTCAAAGTTTTGGGATATTTGGATACAGAAAGTTCTGATTTGGGTCATTACGGAGGTTCTGAGTTTGGAGTCGGGAGTTTTAGTTCATACCAACATCTAAGAAATATGAAATACTAACCAATTTAAAACAAGCTGTATTCACTTCTTGATTATTTCCTTAGTATAACATCAAGCTCCATCTGAGGGACCTAGAGTCATAGTATAGGACAAGATTTTTGTGCTTAAGAAACGGATTCTCCAGACTTTCACAGTATACTTGAATTGTGAATTTTCTCTTATGCGTTTTAGGTACAAGCAAGTGAGGAATAACATTTTAAACGTGGTGTAGAAAGGCTATTTCAACAGTGACAGGAACCCATTCAAACCTATTAACATCATAATGGCCAGCTGCCATGTTATGAAATACTGCCCCCTGCAGACCATTCTGCAGAAACAGAGTTCAACCAAAAACCCATTCATTCCAAACAAGCGGTTTTACAGATCCACTCTCTGCCTGTAGAAACAATATGTTACTCCCAAAACCTCACTTGCTTTCAAGCTTGTTGGGTTTTTATCAGAAGGGATGTATAGTGTCTCCAGTGATCCACAGGTGGCTGCTTTCAATTCTGGGCTCTGCGCTTGCTCATTAACCAAGACAGCACTTGTCCTTTACTGATGTCAATTAGTCATCATAAAGTACATTGGAAGAGTTTAAAAACAGCACAGCCTTAAATATAACTGTGCATTTGTTCCCCGAAAATCTCGGCATTGGAATTGGAAGGCCCAGAAGGGCTCAGAAAGGGGGATTAGGGTTGCCCACGCTCCTTGTTTCAGTGGGGGTCAAAGAACCTGGCTCTATTTCCCAGAGTCTACTGAAGCCAAACCAGGAAATTTTAGGCCATTTACAAGTCCAGTGGCTCAGCAGGGCTCAGGCAGGCTTCCTGTCTTCCCCAAAAGCAGCCAACATGTCCCTGCGGCCCCTAGCAGGCAGACTGGGGAGGTGTCTCTGTGTGCTGCCCCTGTCCCGAGTGCCAACTCTGCAACCTCCAGTGGCTAGGAACTGCAGGCAATGGATGCTGCAGGGGAGGTGCCTGCAGCCACAAGCAGCTCAGAGCCCTCTCACCCTGTTGGCTGCAAGGACATGCCAGCTGCTTCTGGAAGCGGTGCAGAGCCAAGACAGCAGGGAGTGCACTCCTCAGCTCTTCCTGTACCTCAGCTCTGGCCCCCCTCACCAGCCCTGACCCCCTCTAACAGCCAGCACCCTCCTACCCCGTCCCATATCCTACAGCCCCTCTTGCGACTGAGGCCCTCTGCCCCATCCCTGAATCCCCAGCAGCACCCAAACACTCTCAAAGAACTTGCACTCCACACCCTCTCTTGCAACCCAATCTTCTGCCTCAGGCTCAGCCTGGAACCACCCTCCCCAACTCCAAAACCCCTCTGCCCCAGCCCAGAGCCTATACCCCCTCCCACAGCCCCGTGAAAGTGAGTGACGGTGGGGAAGAACAAGTGATGGAGGGAGGGAGGGAGGATGGGATGAGCAGACAGGGGTGTTTGTATGTGTATGATAAGGCAGCTGGCAATGTTAAGGGGGACACGAATCTAGTCTCAGCAAGATCTGGAAATCCTGGGGCCCCTCTGGAATCAAGAGCTCTCTTCTTCCTTTGCCTGGCTGGTGTGCAGACATTGCCCTGGCCTTAGATGACCCGACTCCTTATTACACATGAAGAATTCCAGGTTTTGCGTTATCGGTCAAGCTAGTAAACCGCAAGTGACATAAAAAACTGGCAGAGTTCCATTACAAAGGGAAAATGCGTTGATGTTTCTTTGGGCCTTTACATTTCCCTGTCAAATGTTCCACTGCTCCATGCTGCAAAAAATAAGCCAGGTAAATGCTTCTCTCAGTGCAGTAATAGATTCTGGACGCAGGGAAATGTGATCATGCTTCCTGTTCCTAGTAAGAGGCATGCAGCAGTGGAGACCTGAGGCCACACAGAAATGAACTTTGCATTGGCTCAAGAAGGAAGAAAGGCTGGGAGGAAGATTGAACAAAGATGGAAATAAGCCTATGCTGAATGTAGGAAGACCTGCAGTGATGACAACAGACAGATTTGCAAGCTAAGAACGGGAAGGAGGAGAATTGAGAGCCATGAAGTGCCAAAGTTTCAGCCAATTGAGGCAAATGGAAGGCCTGAACTGAAGAAAGAGCTGAAAGAAATTGAGTTATTTACATTATTTATTTTTATTGCATGAACTGTGTGCCAAGCACTTAACGTGCTGATATTCATCTCGGTATGAGAAGCAATAACCCAGAATGTACCCTAACTTTGCTTGCAGCCAGACTCTGGTCTGTCCCTCTGTGCATTGCAGATTTGTGGGGAATAAATAATTCCATATAAAGTCTAGTCAATTAAAGAGACAGACAGATATAATTGACTACACCAGCACAAAAAGGAACCTCTGCCAGCCTTCCCTGCTGCAGCCCTCATCACTCTGTACCTGAGAACTATGGAGTCTCTGAATACTTGTACCATAGTTTTTTTAAAATTGTAAGACAAGCGTTGAGTTTTAAATCTGAAAGGAGCTTTTGTGATGGCATCAGAAATCCCCTGAGAACAAAGGTTGTATTTTTACAACGTTTTTATAAAATTAAGTGGAAAATGCATATAAACATCAGGAAAGTGTTGCTGATAATGAAACATACTACACTGTGGACCTACGGTCTGCAACCTGAGGCTCCGGAGCCACATGCAGCTCTTTAAGGACTTCTTTGGGTCTCCTGATGCTATAACTGCAAAGTAAAAAAACCCTCCTGATTATTTCCAATGTTTTGGCAAACATCTAAAAGCCCAACAATGAGCAACTCATATCTAAATAGCAAACAACACGTGATCTCAAAACATTAGATAACACCCCCCTTAATGTGCGCACTGGATTGTGGGATGTGTGCACTGTTCTTAAAACAGATGTTACAGAAAGTATGGTTTGATGTTATTTTTAAGGACCATCTCATATTCACATGCATTGCAGCTGTTAAATTATTGAGTTTTTTTTTACTAAATTTGAAAAAAAACGGCTTTTCTTCCACTTTTGGTTGTCGACCCCTGGAACAGACTCTCAAGGGAAGTTTATAACCTGATAGTGCTATTTTTAAAATATAAAGCTGGCATTTTTAATCCCGCTTGGACAGCTGAACTTCTCAGATTCCTAATAAGATACCTTGCCTTTTCTTCTCCAAAAAGCCCATAAGATGCACACAACTATTGTTTCTGATTCACAATCTATTTAGAATGGAAACCAACCGAAGAGTGCAGACCTACCAGCTGACCATGTAAGGAGGAAAAAGATAGTGACAGAGACTAAGTATCTTGTACCATATGCACACATCTTTCTTAAACTCTATTTAAATTTGAAGACTATAATGACGATTATTTTACCACCTGTCCATGAAAAATATACCTTAGCAATTATGATGACAGAGCTCCCTCTTGTGGCTGCAGGACAGTAGCCTTGGTGCAACAAAATGAAACTGTACAGAGAACATGGGATCAGCCCCCCAGAGAGGAAAGAAGGGGAGGGCTGGTTCATTCGTGTGCCATTACTAACTTGGTTAAACAACAGACAATTAATGGAAAACAACATGGGCACAAAAGACTGCTGTTTAATGTATTAATTCATAATTCTCTCCTTCTTAACTGTGGTTTAAAAATCACCTTCTCCCTGCACAAGTTCTGCAGAACGTAGCAACTTTCTCTTCTCCCCCATTCTATTTTTGGCTACTTTCCTCCAATGCTGAACCTCCCTGCCTTGTTCAGCTGATTGCTGGTTCGCTCACAAGGGGTGTGCAAAGCAACAGACACAACCAGGATATAAATTTAGGGTACAAGCTATGGGGAATGCACGCCAAGCCAGATGACTTACATTATCATCATTATATTATTTTCATTGTCATCATATTTAGAATTCTGAAAGCAAGTAGAAAACGCTTATTATCGCTGAAGCTTTGACAAGGAAATTCACAGCTGCATATGTGACCATCTAAAACACTCAAGTCTGCTGAAGTATGATAGCAAAATACCTACTGAAAAGGAAATCCACACAGCCTCAACCATCCGCTTTTGTGGTTTCAAAGATATAGGACCGCTAAAATCTCTTGGAGAGAGGCACTTACTCCTGCATAAAATTAGCAAAGTAAGACAAGATGGGTCCTACCTGCCTTAAGAGTGACCCACTTCCAAACCCCTCAAACAAACTTTTCTATGAAATGGAGAAAGAAGAATGCATGGAGAAATGTGAAATTCCCAACAAACAAGTCTGCATGCTACTGCTTTGACCTACGATACAGACCAAACTGGTCTGCCGCCTGACACACCTGTCAAAGTTGCATGGCATTTAACAAATGCAATTTGCAAAGTGTCACACCACTGTATTTTTGGGCTTTGATCTCAATTTACCTCCTAGTGGACAAGGGTGCAAAATGGAAAAAATCACTATTGCTATTAGTAGCCTCACAGGCACCCAGGATTAAATGAGGTTGAGGACTGAGCTCCCCTCTAGGTCAATAGGCAGGGTGGAGAACAATGCCAGCTCTCCATATGAATAGAGGAGTTCAACCATTCAGCACTCTTTCCCAATATGAAATTTATATGCTTTTAAAACATAAATTTGAAGAGAAACAAAAGAAAATGCCGCAATTAACTCCTCAAGGAAAGAACTCTGAACTGGCACAATCAAGGCAGGTCCATTTTTAAGTCCAGCGCTTTTGACAGTGTCCTTTTAACTCTTCACCTCCCAAACACTGCAATCAAGGAAACCACCTCCAACAGCTGTATTAGCATGGCCAGAACATACCCTGGCTTCTGCTTATCCACCTTTCCCCGAGGAGTCAAGGGGGCAGAATGCATAGTGCAGGACACTGGGGGGTTAATCATGCTTGGACACATTCATTCTTTGCTAGGAAAACCAGCCAGATTTCCAGCTCCTTTATTTGCTGCAGAGAATTACCACGCATTTCAGAACCGGCCACTAACAGAGGATGAGCCTGCCGCATTCCACGACATTTCTGTGGGAAGACTTCTATGTATCAAGAGAAACTGAATTACAGTGATTGCATCTATAAGCTATGGAAAGGGTCTTCCCCCCCCATTTTATGAGAAATACTTGAGCTGCAAGGTGGTTTTGTTCATTCAGGCTTTTAACTGATCAATATTTATTGGATTTTTTTCCTTATTTTGCATAGCTTTTTCAGATCAGACAAGATTTTATGTGAGGTAGAGGATGGCAAATCACTTTGACATTTGTATGTTAATGGGATTGTACAGAGCATAGTTACTTTTCTAGAGATGTTCTATAATGCTTTTCATCCTCCAGACACTTTGCAAATATTAGGTAATTTGCACAACATGCTTCTAAGACAAGGGAACATTAGTATCCCCATTTTACAGACAAGGAAGCTGAGGCACAGAAATGCTGCATCTACTGTAAAGCTAAAGGAGGCGTCAAAACCAGAATTAGAACTCAAGTCTTATACTCAGACAAGAACTCTCTTTCCTAAGGTAGAGGAGTAACAAAACCACAAGTTTTCTATTGTCATAAAATCAAGATGTAAAAGAGCAAGTAGACATTCCATAGTGCCTCTGTAATTCTAAGTCACACACCATACAAAAGACTATTTTGATGCTGTAATGGTGCCCAGTTAAAGGAGATACCGGTTAAAAGAACAGTTCTCTTAAAATGAGACAATGCCCATACACCAGAGAGTCTATGAAACCTTTATATATCTAAGTGACAAACCTGGGGGCTGAAATACTACTTAACTTTTTAGATGGAGTAGTTTTAAGTTTCCTCTGCAGTGAATTACATCTTCCTGGCACCCTCTTAGATATGCAAAAAGATGTGTGTTTACTTGATTTCTGCATACTATTTATTTCGATTGATCCTACCTGAGGATTCCAGCCGGGATCCAGTTTTTTCACTGTGGCAATATATTCTTGCATTGCTTGATGTGGACTTGAATTTCCCAACGCTTTCCATGCTTCCCTGGGTTCAGAGCAAAACATAAATGACCCACTCAGTGGAACGGATACATCCAGCTCTTACTCATTGTCACCAATGAAACACAGTGATCAGGCCTAATGCAAGCCTACCTACATACACCAAGAAACGGGAAGACATTTTTTACCCAGTTTTGAAGCCATCAATCCTTTAGACAGGTTTAGGAAAAAAACCTCTTTCACCCACTCATGTTTATTTGTTGCTGATTTACAACCCAACCCAACAGTAAATTAGCAGAACAGCAACACCAATTTAATAATTCCCTAAAGGATTATTGTAATCATTAGTCGTGAGAGTAAGAGAGATACATGCAAAGAAATATTCTAGTTCAAGCAGTCTAAAAGATACGACATAAAATTGGAAATTGTTAGGAATTGCAAGGATTTCTACTTACCATTTCTGCCTCCCTTCAAAATCAAAGAAGCTGGGCTTGGGAGTATTACAGTTTCCAAATTTGACCTAAAGAAGAAAAAGATTAGTTGTTACAATGAATAGTAGAGAGAGATAAAGTTTAATTTATCATTATAATTTATTAATCAATTCATATCATCAGATATCCAGATCTGCACTGTGGGACATGATACTGTATCAGTGTTTCGATCGGCTTGCTAATAAAGTCGCATTCACATGGACTGTGGTTTGTGAATTACTGAGTTTTTTACTGCATTTGAAAAAAATGGCTCTTCTTGCTATTTTGGTTGCTGACCACTTGTAATAGGGTTTTCTTTTTTTTTTTTTAAAAACGAAAAGTTTTCTAAAATATTTGATTTACTGTTTCATGGTAAATGTTATTCATTTGAATCACATCTCTCAGCTGTCCTTCAGAGCAAGGTATTTGGTTAAAACAGGTTTTTGTTGATGGGGAGTTGGATATAATTTCATTAAACTGTTGTCAACCCTATCTTATGAAGACTTTGATGTAGATTGTGCTTTAAACATTTTCTCTGGCTGGCCTTTAACTCAAGCTGTACAGGCACCTACACTCAGCTCTAGGGGGCCCAGTTTCCAGGTTAGATAAATGTCTATCAGCGATGGTCTAGACAATACTTGGTCCTGCCATGAGGGAAGGGGGCTGGACTCGATGACCTCTCAAGGTCCCTACCAGTCTATGATTCTCCTGCCCTCTGAGGTACTGAGTAGATACTTATAGAAACAGATAAATTTAAATAAAATATGACCTACCATAAAAGTAACGTACCTCAACCTGGCTATCCTATAGCCCAATATCCCAATTGCACACAAAACAGTCTGAGAAACATTCATGTACTTTTCCTAATATTTTAATAATTATTTACTCAGGGTTCGTCAACACTTCTGCGAAGATCAGGGTCGATCTTCTAGAGTTTGATTTCATGCGTTTGGTAGAGACGCACAAAATCGATCTGTCTGGGGTCTGACGACCACCCCTCTACTCCTCGCTATCCTGAGGAGTAAGGGAGGTCAACGGGAGAAACACTCCTGTTGATCTGCCTTAGCGAAAACGGTCACAAAAGTTGATTTCCGATACATCAATTCTAGCTACGTAATTGCTGTAGCTAGAATTTTGTATTTGAAATTGAGTTTCAGGTCTAGTGTAGACCTAGCCTAAGAGCCTCTTCAAAACATGGTAATAGTTTCCTCACTTTAAATTTGGCATTTATTGCCTCCCTCCACCTGTACAATAGCAACAGCATGACTGATATCAACACAGATATAGGACTTCAAAACGATCTGCAAAAGGAAAAAATGTGGTGTTGATCTCAGGTATTAGGACATGTTAAGAATCATGGAATCAATCACAGAATCATAGAATAAATACTAGGACTGGAAGGGATCTCGAGAGGCCATCGAGTCCAGACCCTTGCCCCAATGGCAGGACCAAGCACTGTCTAAACCATCCCTGATAGACATCTATCTAACCCGTTCTTAAATATCTCCAGCGATGGAGATTCCACAACCTCCCTTGGCAATTTATTCCACTGTTTGACCACCCTGACAGTTAGGAACTTTTTCCTAATGTCCAACCTAAACCTCCCTTGCTGCAGTTTAAAAAATCTAAACTGCCCAAGAACCTTGAAAGGCCTCGTGAAGGACTGAATACGCAACCCTAGGCTTACAAAGCTAGTGCTCTAACCACTAAGCTATCCCTCCCCTTAAGTTGGCTTACAGGAGTTATGTCCAATAACAAGACAGGGGATGAGCATGAAGAGGGCACTGCCTGATTTGTTTTACGCTAAAATCAGGTCTTTACTTCTCACATTTTGCTTTTCAACTCCCTGGAGAACTAGTAGGCTTCTGACATTACACGAGGCTGAAACCAGAGCAGCCGAGAACAGAAGAACTTTTAGTTGAGTGTTTAACTCAAATTCCTGGCAAACAATTGTGAGAAAACAATTTGTGAAAAATTCAGCTTTTTTGCCCTTAAAACTGAAGGCTAAGAATGCTTCTGGTACAGAGCTAGCAGAAAAACATGAGCTCCAAATATTGTTTCAAGTCAGAGGTTCCTACACCATTGTCCATGGACGACTGATTGGTCACTTGTTGCTGGCCCACCTTGTTTAAAGTTGATAAACTGCATTAAAAGATGGCCCAAATACATTAACGATTTCCCTAATATCACTTTTCAATGCTGGCAATTTTCATACTTGTCACAGCCCTGTTGCGTGATAGTCAGTCCTGGGGAGATGACCCACACAATTCTGAATGGAAGGGATTTATGGAAGTCTCTATTAAGCCATGGTCCTTGCCATGAAGAAGCCAGAAGCTCCAATTTACGTCAAACAATCATGCTCTGTGATCTGTTTTCTTCACATTACTCAGCAAATGAAATAAACAGTAAAGCAGCTGATCTCCAGACTTCAGGTTATCAGCTCACATCCACCAAATTGCTTGAGGTTAGTCAATCTTGCACCCAAGATTCAGAATTTGGTAGCACAGCTTTAAAGGTAGTCTTAAACGATAATGGGACCATCTCCATGCAAGCAGCCTGCAAACTGGCAAGTACTGGTATGGTGAGGAGAAGGAACAGCATAAGCTACCAGCTAGGAAGGATCCTAAACCCTGAAAGCCAGAGAGGCATGAGGTGGTGACATGGTGCTCCCCCTTTAGATCACAAGGAGAATGATGTCACTCAGACTGACCCAGACCCAGCATAAAAGCAGTGCTACAGTATACTTTACAATTAAAAAACACACTACACCCGAGAGTCAGTGCAATCTTGTGGTTTAACCATGCTTTATTACATCTGAAAAATTAACACATGAAAAAGTAAACTCTTCTTCTGAGCCTGTGTGCAGAAAATGACCTAATGATTACCAACA
Source organism: Carettochelys insculpta (assembly GCF_033958435.1). Classification (NCBI taxonomy): domain Eukaryota; kingdom Metazoa; phylum Chordata; order Testudines; family Carettochelyidae; genus Carettochelys; species Carettochelys insculpta. Next base: position 58,313,197 of record NC_134145.1, on the reverse strand, counting down.
CTCTCTTCAGGCACGCCAATAAATACAAGACCATTTGGATTCACCTGAGATCAAAACAGTGGCACCCGATGGATTATGTCATCAGTCACAGGCGAGACATTTGTGATGTTAAGATCACCAGGGCCAGGGGGTGAGCTGGGTGCTGGACTGATCAAAGACTCATCAGATCTGTCCTTGTGCTGCATATCACACCACTGCACCACAAGAAGTTCAAGGTTGTCAGACTCTCCTTCAGCATCAGGAAGCTGCAACATATTGGTCATCATGAGCAATTTGCAGCCTGCCTTGACAACGTGCTGCCATCCCATGGACCTCTGACTGAAGACCTAATACAAAAGTGGGGCCAGTTTAAAACCCTGGTGACAGAGTCAGCCAAGTCGACTCGACACTAGGACTAAAAAAAGAGAGTTCACCAGGACATTTTGACGAAAATGACAAAACTATCACGAAGATCTTAGAGGAAAAACAGAACATTTCTGTTATGGTAAAACAGTCAGTCCTCAATCTCCAAACATGACCATTTCAAGCTCCTTCGGAGCCAGGTACAGACTGCACTTCATAAAACGTAAGATGAGTGGTGGGAGAGAAAAGCTGAAGTCCAATACTGCGCTGACACCAAGAACTCCAAAATGTTCTTCAGTGCTATCAAAGCTGTATATGGACCATCAAAGCCAAGTACTGCACCTCTCCTGTCTGCAGATGACATGACCCTCCTGAGGGAGAAGCATCAACAATAGGTGGAGAGAGCACTTCAGCAACCTTCTCAACAGACCCTCCATTGTCGACCCTGCAGCCCTAGACCAGATCCCTCAGAAATCCACGAAAGACAGTCTTGACCTGCCCCTACAACAGACGAGGTCAAAAAAGCAATCAGAAAAACCAGCTCTGGCAAAGCCCCTTGGATGGACGGTAAGGTAACCCTGCTGAAATTTTCAAGGCAGCAAGACCAGTGTCACTTGAAGCCTCTCACAGCATTTTGACCAGCATCGGGGAAGAAGACCTGCCCAAAGACTTTGCAGGTGCCACAATCATCTTGCTCTTCAAGAACAATGGCAACAAAGCTTACTGTGGAAATTACCAGGGGCATTTCCCTTCTCTCTACTGCTGGGAAGATCTTAGCTCAAGTCATCCACAACCATCTGATCACCAGCATCTCAGAGGAGAACCTACCAGTGGTGCAGTGTGGTTTCCACCCAGGCTGCAGCACCGCTGACATAATCTTTGCTGTTTGCCAGGTCCAGGAAAAATGCATAGAGCAGAACTTGGCCATCTTTATAGATCTGACCAAGGCATTTGACACCATCAACGGAGAAGCCCTGTGGATTATCCTGTCAAAATTTGGCTGCTTGAGAGGATTCATTAACCTCACATGCCTGTTCCATGATGACACGACTCGCTTGTTCTTTTGAATGTTGAGTCCTCAGATCCATTTGAGATATCCAATGGTGTGAAACAAGGGTGGAAAGAGCACTGATGGTCCAGGAGCAAGGATCTGCCTGGGTGCATCCATGCTCCCACATGGCCCTTCACTGAATGAGGGGTTCATCACCTGCACAAGGGACCTAAAGTAAGGAAAAACTAACTTGCGTTGTGCCATCAGCTGACAACGGGCGATCTCTATCTTGCTGCACCCAGCCCAATGCAACGTGGTCCATGCAGGGCTGGACAAAGGCTGAAATACCCTTCAAAGCCAGGCAGAGTACAGCAGTGTCATCCCCCAGCACTGAAGAGTTGTGAGGCAGGAAAAAGAAAAATACAAACCTCCACAATCTCCTTTATAATGGCTGAGATTTTGCAATAAATAGATGCAAGAGATCCCCACCCGCCCTTTACTATCCAGATCCAGAGCCTTTAGGGGAGTGTTTCTCAGCATTTTTTATAAACTACCCCTTTAAAAAAAAATAAGTATCCCAGCACTTCTCTTGCATACCGCTAAGGTATGAAACCACAAGCTGAGAAACACAGTGGTAAATATATAATGTATATAAATAAATATATAATATATGCCTTCATGTGCCAGCAATGCCCCACTGCAATTTACACTGGCCAAACTGGACAGTCTCTATGTAAAAGAATAAACGGACATAAATCAGACATCAGGAATGGTAATGTACAGAAGCCTGTGGGAGAACATTTCAATCTCCCTGGACACTCAGTGGCAGACTTAAGGGTGGCAGTGCTGAAACAAAGAAATTTCAAAAATCAAATGGAGAGAGAAATGTCTGACCTGCAATTTATTTGCAAATTTGACTCCATTAACCAAGGATTAAACAGAGACTGGGAGTGGCTCGCACCTTACAAAAGGAACAGAGAGGGCGCCGTGATAGTCTATATACTATCAAAACAAAAAAGCAGTCAAGTAGCACTTTAAAGACTAGCAAAATAATTTATTAGGTGAGCTTTCGTCGGACAGACCCACTTCTTCAGACCATAGCCATACTAGAACAGACTCAATACTTAAGGCACAGAGAACCAAACAGTAATCAAGGAGGACAAATCAGAAAAAAATGATCAACATGAGCAAATCAGAGAGTGGAGGGGTGGGGGGGAAGGTCAAGAATTAGATGAAGCCAAGTATGCAGATAAGCCCCTATAGTGACTCAGAAAATTCCCATCCCGGTTCAAACCACATGTTAATGTGTTGAATTTGAATATAAAAAGACAGCTCGGCCGTTTCCCTTTGAATAGCGGCACGAAAATTTTTTTTTCAGTAACACACATACTCTTAAGTCTACAAAGGGAGCTTCTCTGCCCTAGGTGTTAACATCTCCACATTAGACTGACAATCGGCCATATCCCCCTGTCTTATCTGAACTGTTTTTCCCTCTCTTCATACGTACTACTGATTATGAGCCTTTTCCACCCTGACTGAATAGACCTGGTCAGCTCCGGCCCTCCCTTTTACAGGGACCCCACTCTTTAAATACCCCTTTGAAACCACCCCCCCAATTCATGCATCTGATGAAGCGGGTCTTTGCCCACGAAAAATTATACTTCAAAATATCTATTACTCAAAAAGGTGCCACAGGACTACTTCTTGTTTTCAAAGATACAGACGAACAGGGCTACCTCTGTGGTACAGCGGTAAAGTTGATCTGAGGTCTTGAAACAAATGCCATTCAACCTTTCCAGATCACCGCACCCTTTGCAGGAGTCCCATGTGTTTTGCATGCCACCAAGTTACACCTCCCTTCAAAACGACTTCCTTAACCAAAACCTGCCAAAATCCCCCGGGAGACTCCTGCTGACTGTCCACCACCTTCTTAGGGAATACAAGCAGCGGAACAGAGGCGCTGGGCTGACGCTTCAGCGCAGGGCACACGACGCAGTACAAACAAGTCACTTCAGACCGCACTGACTTTCCCCGGGATTTCCTGGAGCGGGATGTTACGACGAGGCGCAGATCTAGCCGAGCTGCTGCACCCCTGCAAGAGCCCGGTCTGCCCAGGCAGGGCTACACGCACCCCGGCTGAGAAACGCCGCCCCGCGATGCAGTTTCCAGGCTCCTCGCTGCCAGCGGGGCGGGGGGACCACGGGACCCTGCCCTTGGCAGCCCGGCGAGGGCGCGCTTGCCCCGCCTCCGCGTGCTCGGCGCTGTACAGCGCAGCGAGCCGCGCGGGAGCCGCCCCGGCCCTTACCTGCTTGTAGCGGGCGTACAGGTAGAGCAGCTGCTCCCGGCTGGCCGCCTGCACCAGCCCCGGCAGGCGCTCGGCCGCGCGCTCGAACAGCTCCGCCAGCGCCCGGGCCTCCCCCTCCGGCCCGGCCGACTCCTCCCCGGGGCTCGGCTCCTCGCCGCTGTCGCCGGCCGACGCCGGGCACGGGGACGCCATGGGCCAGCCGGCGCCTCACTGCATGGCCCCGCCGGGAAGTGCCGGGCGCAGGGCGGCGCTGCGCTGCGAGCGGCGCGGGCGGAAACGCAGCCCCGAGCGCCAGGTTCCGCCGCGCGGGAGGGCCGGGGCCGGGGTCTCAGCGGCCTGCGGGGACCTCTGGGCCTGCCCCGCAGCAGGGGGTCTATCAGCGGTCACAGCAGGGGCCAGCGGTCCCAGTAGGGGTGCAGGAGGGGGTCCTGGTGGCGGCCAAGGCAGGCAGGGGCCAGCAGTCACAGCTGTGATGGCAATAGTGCATCCAGGTAACAGTCAGGCTCTGCAGGGGACGTTTGTCGCACAATCACAGGCGAATGAACAGCTGCCCCAAACCATCGCAGGAGCTTCAGGGCTCCCCATGGAGTTTATTTGACACTGTTGTCAATGCGTGACAAGCTTAGGCCTGTTTCAGTGGGTCAGTCCAATGTATAGTCTCTGGCGAGCCTAGAGGGTGTAGTTGATAGTAACGCCAAACGTCAGTTTACACAGCTGCCACTGAAATATAAATCATGGGGGCCTTTGAGTTCAACGCCCTCTGCAGTTTGATATAGTTATGGTCTCTTAGTGTCACTATTAATAGGGTTACCCTATTTGAACTTTCAAAGGAGAGGACACCCCTAAGAGGGGGAGTATCAGTATCTACTAAGTCACCTTGTGTTAATATTACTATAAAACATTAATACAACGTGATTTGTATTAATTAATTAATTAATTAATACAACGTGCTTTGTAGTGTGGTTTGGTAGACACTCATACACTCCCTCTCAGGGATGTTTTTTTTTGTATGGTAACCCTAACTATTAACGCCTGAAGAAATGCCATCAGCTTTCCACATAGCACCATACTTGTTTTGAAAGTGGAAAAGAAAAACCATTACAGTTGTGTAAATCAAAAAAGGCCATCCTTAAGTGGCTCCTTTGAATGCAGGTTTTGTTTTGAAAACAATCCTTTACATCACTAAATACAAATAAATATTTGCACTACATTTTAAAAAATTTCATTTTTTCTTGTGATTTAAACTTGGCCTAGTCATATCCAATTGGAATGCAACACCCTACTTCTAGGGCAGGAGAAGAAGAAACTGAAAGAGACTGGGGGGAAAAATGGTGAAACTTACCAATTTCACTTACTAATTTTACTTTCCTAACTAAGTGACATGCAACAGATAAAGGGTAGCTCCTACAATAATTTAGCAAGCTTTAAGATTGCAAGTGTGAGTAACAGGAAAGGATATAGGTTGACATTTTCAAAAGTGAAGTGATTTGGAAGCCCAAGTCGAGTCAACCAAAAAGGACCCAGATTTTCAAGCAGCACTGGACACCTCTGAAAACCACACCTCTTGAAATTGTCTGCAGGAGGACTCAGTCTGAGGTGGCACCCAGAATTGCTAAGCATTTTGGAAAGCCTTAGTCTATTTATTTTGTAATATATGCATTTCATTTGGACTATTTCCCTTGAGCAAAGTACAAATCTTACAGACGCAAGAATCCATTAACAGAATGTTTTGTTAGCAGGATAGGCCCCTGGATGCCTGGACTCAGGTGCAGTTAATGTCATGACCAGATCTCTGTCACTATGACACTAGAAGTTCCCGCTAGTGTAATTTTAATAAACGTTTTTGTTTTGCCTCTCATTTCCAGTCCTCAGTTTTAGTTACATTTCAGTCTTTTCAAACCCACACATCTGCCTCCAGGTGAGGCCAGGTTCTTCCTCATGGCCAACATCTAGGTAAGGAGCATGTTGCCTGGGGAAGTCCTTGCTACTTCTCCCACAGGATGGTGAGTTTGCTGCTCTCAATGACGTTCAGGTCTCAGACCATGCACTGGGTTACAGCATTCCCATGCCTTACTGTTGCTAAAGCTGAATAACACCAGTGTCCTTCAAGACAATTTGGCACTAAAACTCCAGAAGGTCAGTTACTCAACAGGTGAGGAGACAAATGGTTTCTGGTTCATTATTCAAATAGCATCTGTGCTGGATCTTGATTTTCTCTGCATCCTTTTACTCTACTTATTTGAGGCAGAGTAATTAAGTGTTTCTAATGGTTAGAGCAGAGGTTAGGACTCAAAGGATACCAGGTTTTAATCTGCTACGATCACAGGCTGAGAATCCTTGGACAAGGCATTTCATCCCATACTTTTAACTTGGTTTTGTATGTAGGCCTCAAAATCGAAAAAGAAGTGGTCTGTAGTCAGTGGGAACCACAGGTGCCTTTGAAAAATCAGACCACTGCTCTTTAAAAGCCGAAATATGAATTTAGGTGCTTATATTGGAAAAGTTTTCAAGATGTTCTAAAAAATTGTCATTGGGACTGTATTTTGTATCCTTACTCCTGGAAAGCCAGCTTAAGCCAGCCAGCCTTCATACCATGGGCTTAAGTGTCCAAAGTTCAGAGAGGGAGAGTAATTATAATAAACATATTTAAAAACCACTGAAATGGATCCATGTAGTAGAACCAGTTAGCTCATTTTTTTCCTGTGAGAGATTTTGGGCAAAAAAGCCTTGTTAGGAAATGTTTGGTCAAAAGTGCTGATATCCTTGAAGGAAAGATTTTAACTGATTCAAATGAACAATCTTCATTTCAAAACATTCACTTCATCTGATTTCAGACTAGCGAGGGCCTGACTCTGGGTTCCTTGCACTTTCAATTCCTACTGACTGCAAGTCAAACAATGATTGATACCATAGCAAGCTTCTTCTTAAATTCAAACAATCTCATGGGCGTCCCATGATTCCCAATCTTAGAATTAAAGAGCAGATTCTATTGGGTCCTACAAAGGAACAGACATTAATTCAGCATCCCCCCCCATCTCTAAGTGAGTTTGCACCCACAGGGAGTTTTGCTGTTCTTTAAGCCATATCTTACTCTCCATTTATTGACATCACGGCAAATAGACACTGCCGTGTACTCACATTTAACTTGAATTTGGGCCTCTAAAAAAAAAAAAAGAGAGAGAGCTAATTGTTCTGGCTTGAGCTAGGCACTGTCAGGGGTAGGCACTTTGTAAAGGTCTCACAACCAACTCTGTCCTGACCTGAAAACCCCCATTCCCAGCTTAATCCTATGCTCCTACTGAGCAGGATCTACCAGGTAGTGGCACGTGTGTTTATGGCATGGTGGGATTGAAGTCTGGATAAACACTCACTGGAGTCCTCTTTCCACTTCTGAATTAATACTATGTCCAGTCGCAAAGGGGCAAAGAGCTTTTCTTGCTTGACTTTGATACTTACAACTGTCAAACTCCTGCCCCCCCCCAGTCTGAATATTTTTCCTTTCCTTAACACATTGTCCAGCCTAGGAAACTAGGTCTCTCCCTCCATCATGCACATGTATACAGGGGTCAGAGCTGGCTGCAGACATGCCAAACAGCTGTTCATTATGTCTAAAGGGCAAGTCCCCCACCTCCTGTGCTCTCATGACAGCATGCAGAACATTGCACTTGTCTGGATGACAGCGGGTCACCTGGAATGATGCCCTTGACTCTGTTTTATAACTTTTCACTCCTTAGAAGCTATCAATAATTGAACTGTGCACTTTTATGAAGAAGCCAGAATAATCGTTCAGAAGTGGAAGATCAATTTTCAGCGCACATGCCTGAGGTGGTAAATTAGGCCAGTTATCCTCAAGCAGCACAGAGTGCAAACCCAGCGAACAGGAGGGCCTAACAGCTGAGGAAGTCCAGCTGGGGGAGCACTGGGCAGGAGCTATGCATTGAGGAGATTGGTGGGCTGCATGGGGGAAAGCCTTCAGTCATACTCCCCTGTGCAAGGGAGAAGAGCAGGAAGCTGTAAGGACGGAGTCAAAAGCAATCCAGGGAAGGAGTTGTGAGGGGTGGGAGAATAAAAGCCCAGAGCTACTACGCTATGAAGAGAAAAGTGCTGCAGCTCTGGAGGAAGTGGAGGGGGAGAGAACGAGTGAGTGGAATGACACAAATGGGAGTCAGATCAGATAGAGATAATTCCATAGATGAGCCACAAGGAGGCGCTGTTTAGTTGTGACAGGGCTTTCACCATCTCCCATTGTACAGTAAACACTTTCATATCTGGCAGCCCTGGGACCGGGAGATTGCCAGGTATTCAGATCTTCCGGATAAGAGAGGTATACCTAGCAATGCATAACACTAAGACAAACAAGATTAGATATTAAGCAACAAAAATGTATGCAGAGTACTGTTTACCAACACCAGTAGTATCGCACACTGTAAACTTATCCAGTATTTGCTGTATTTATTTGTAGTTACTTTCACTGTGCTGTACTTATGGAAAACGTAACAAATTTACTAATGGTTAAAATGCCAGTTATTTGAGAGGTCTGGATAATAGAATGCTGGATATGAAAGAGATCAGTGCATATTTTCAAGAGAGCTGATCATAGAAATGGATTTTTGTTCCTTAACAAAAAAGTCATGCAGTAAAGAGATTTTTGATTTTCATTATAAATACACAAGAAACCCCCTCAAAACGTAGTTTTCAAATTGGAACATATCAGACCTGTGTGTGAGTGTGAGTGAAATGAAGGACCAAAAAGCCATTTTTCACTGGGAAAAAACATATCAGACAAAAACCTCTCACCTGTGGGTATTTCTCTTCCTCTTGTGGCCTGCAGCCCCGGGGCTGTATTTTCTCCTGGCCGCTTTGCAGTTCGGTTCTGTCCTATTTACTTGCTGCCCCTCCCATTTGGGTATCAAATTTGACCACAGTCGAAGTCACTTCAGAGAAGTAAAGGAACTCGGGGAGCAGAGTCCAGGAGGAGCTTGGGTTTCGAGTTTAATTCGTCCAAGAAGCTTCTAGAACCCCAAAGAATCTCAGAACAGGTGATGATCTGCCAACTCAATGCTTCATAGTTGTCAGAGCAGCTATCCCTGGGACCGTCAGGTGTAGCATCTCCATGTACCAGCCTCAACCTGCTGTGCGTGGCAATCAATTGTCCACATAATGGAGTCGCTGGTGGCATGAGTGACATACTCCCACAGCAGCACCTGTGTTTAACCCGTCTGTCACGCCGGAGCCCCTGCCAGCGTCAAAGCAACAGCATAATGGAATGCACAGCATGAGGGCGTGGAACTGATGTCCCTCCCATCCCTTCCCAAGCACCTGTTGGAACGGTCCATGTTCTGCTGAGAAGAGTTTCTAGGCAGGAGAGCAGCACTGAGAAGTCCCTCTAACAGTCTAGGAGGAACTGAAGTTCCCAGGCCTCTCGGACAGCTGTGTGTGTGTGTGTGCACAGATGATGTCTCCTAAGGTTCCTGCTGGCTGACTCCCAGCAGATGTCCCTATGGGGCTGGTCCTCAAGAAGCATCATTGAGGCATTAAGGGGCTTACCCCGACATACTTCCAGATAGCTAGAGGGCTGGACCTCTGGGCTGTTCCCAAAAGGTTGAGGGAGGAGGTTTAGGTTGTTTTTTAAAATTTAAAAGCATTAAAAAACCTCTTGGCTTGGGGTAGAGTGGCCTTTGGCCTGGGGCAACTGGGTCTGGCCTCTGTGTGCCAGCTGAGAGCAGGAGACAGCACTTTGTGGAGTCCTCTGGGGTCAGGAAATGCCACGTACAGAGGAAGAACAGAGCCAATGAATAGATTATACGTCTGCAGCAAGACTGCTGGTGAGTTATAATGTATTTATGAGGGCTCCCAGGCAGCCTCTCTCTGCTCACATAAAGCGCCTTCTCTCCCTGGTTGGTGATACAGTGGCAGCTCTTTGCACCCCCCAGGCAGCTTATCAGAGCGCTGCAGAGCAATCAGAGGCAAGGACTGCAGAGCCCTCACGAGTACGTAACAAAGGGCAGCAGATTACGATATTTCTCCTTCTGTTACTGCTTCTGACGCCCCTCTGCTGTCTGGCTCTGTGCTCCTTGGCTGAGCTTTCCTTTTCGTCTTCCGCCACTGCTGAGCCACTTCATCCCACCTCACTGCCAGCTGTGTCTCCTTGCCTTCTGCGCTCTGCCTGCTCAACCAGCACTAGGGTCCAGTCGTACTTAGTGGAAGCCTATAACAGAATTACTCATCGTTGGGGTGTCTCCCTGAGGCAGTGTCTGGAAACTAGCTCCTTTCAGCTCCGACCCCACCCTTCCACTAGCTGCTCACATCCGTTGCCTCCTCATTCTCCAGGGTCCATGCTATTCTCTCCTGGCTCGGGCCAGGTCCCCACACAGTCCTGCTGGGGTTTCCAAGTCCCTCTGGATCAGCTATCCACAGACAGTCTTTGACGCCAAGGCCAGGTCCCGTGCCACTTTGCCAGTGGATCGTAGAAGAACCAGAGCCACCCATGACTCTGGATTCTGACCCAACACCACAAGCTTCTGTCTAGCAGCATCTTCAGTCTGCTTGCTCTCAGGTCCTGTTGTTATTTGCCTGGATTCCTTCCGGCTTCCCGCTTCTGTCTAGACTTCCTGGCTTCAGTGGCCCAACCCCCTGCTCCCTGGGAGTAACCACAGAGATGTGTCCTCTGACTTCTTCCCAAACTTTGTAGCCTCCAAAGAAACCTCCATTCTCCCAGGGGGTGATTACGGATTACTTCCCCTGTTGTCCCCTACCTCAGGTTCATCCCTTAATAAAAGTCCGACCTGCTCCTTCCCAGCTGAACTTCATCTTCCACTGAGCCCTGACTCTCCTTCAGGTGCATCATATAAAGGTTAATTGGCCTAATTTAACCTGCTCTGCCCCATCACACAGCCACAACCACTTCTTTGTCCATTTGCTGTTCAGCAGTTAAATTTGACCAAAGGGGCATATGGCAGATGACATTTTGTTGAAGAGGGTAATGGTTCTCCTCCCAGTTTACCTCTAACTGCACAACCTCATTCCTCAAAAGCTAACCTGAACTGATTACATGAATCCAGCATTTCAACCAGTTGTTATTTCATTTGTCAATAGAAAATGCAGCTTCCAAACTATTATTCCACCAAAAGATAATTGCATACCATCCGTGTTCTCTGCAAGCTGAGTAGTTGGGCAGCCACCCAGGAGAGAGTCAGCTCCCTCCCAGCTGATTAACAGAGCACCCATAGTCAGCAGCATGGATTTTGACTGGTGGTGCACATATGCACAGGCCTTGGTGCATATAAAATTTATTCCATCCATAGGGTGGAAAAAATTGGAGGGAACACAGCACATCATTATGGAATATGTGCTACTTTTGCTACTGCTTATAAAAACCTCTGCTCCTTAGACACTACAAGTGCTGAAGTTATGCCAAAATATCTGATGGGGCAGGCTTGCCAAAGAACAACTTAGAAACTTCAGCCAGAGAAATAACAGCAGAAGAAATTTTAGAGGCAGTAGCAAATATAAAAAGTGGTCAAACTCCAAGACATCTTGCTTTCCAGCAGAATGTTATGATGTATTGGGGGGAGAAACTTCCACAACTGGTGAAAGGAGCTACTGCTTCTATTCTCCCAAAAGATGGAAAAGACCTTAACTTATCCAGCTCTTATAGCCCCATTCAATGCTTAATCATGACAAGATTTTAGCAAAAACATTAGCTGGCTGGTTGCACTCTGTGCTCTCATTTTCTATAAATCCAGCTCCAACTGGATTCATTAAGAATAAACGAGTGTTGGACAAAATTCAGGGTGTACTTGGAATCACCCATAATGTCAGATCCAAAAAAAAAAATGTGTTTTTTTTTTATCACTAGCTGCAGAGAAAGCTGCTGGTAGAATAGAGTGAAACATTCAATTTCAAGCCATGTTCCATACGGACATTGATTCCCTGTCCCTTAAATGGATAACGGGTCTTTGTCCCAGTCCAAAAGCAGCTGTGTGAGTTAATGTGACGAAGCTAAATGGCCTCTTCCAGTCAGCAGTGAATGCTATAATAGGTTCTGGTGGCCAGACAAGTTCAGAATGGAGATAAGATGTAAATTTTTAATTGAGGATAATTAAGCAATGGAACAATTTTCCCAGGCTCATGGTGGATCCTCCCTCACTGGAACTTTCCAAGTCAGGAGGGGATATTTTCCTAACAGAGATGGGCTAAGTATTACCTTGGAGCAGTACTATGTCTCGTGTTACCCCAGAACTCGGACTCCACAATCGGAGTGGCCCCTTCTGGCCATGCAACCAAGGAATCTCCTCTCTTTGAAGTACAAGGGGTTCTCAAAAGACCTCGGGGATAGGGACCATAATGTTGCAACTTAAAGGGAAATGACATATACTGAGGAATTTTCCTGCATAAGAAATAATGTAACTAGAGGGGGATAGGGACTGTAAGAGTGTGAATTTTGCCTGTGTGACCATTTAAAACCCTGATGCAGGGGTGAGCAAAGTGGGGGGGGCATGAAGTTTTGTAAGGGTGGGCGCAGCATGATCAGCTGCTGGGTCTCAGGTTCATCCATCTCATTCAAACTGTTGAAATATGTTCCAGTTTGTCTGTCTGTGTATTCACATTTATATACTGGTTAATAAAGTTTTTACATTCTACAGGCTTATTTTCTTACACGTGCCAAAAGGGTTTTTTTTTTTATGAATATAAGCGAAATTTCCATCCGTGTGAATTACATTAGATAGACTGGGGGACAAAGAGTGATGCCTAACGAACAAATTTTATTCACCCCTGCCCTAATCCACCACTCACCATACCAGACATTTAAAGCATTTTAAGCAACATTTAAAGAAATGATCCTAACCCAAAGTACATTTTAAACCATTTTTTATCCTATCTTCAGTGTTTTTACTTGCTGTTACTATACAAACATTTAAAGCATTTTCAGCAACATTTAAAGAAATGAGCATACCCCAAAATACATTTTTAAACCATTTTCCCCTATGTGCCTTATGAGACAGAAGAGAGTCGCAGAGGATGCTGGGAGGATATGTTAATTTTCCATTTTCTAAACCACGTAATGACTCAAGCACAGGGAATTTTTACATTGTGTTCCTCAAAGTTTCAACGGTGTAAGTGAGAAACAATGTAAATTGGAGTGGCTTTTATCGAGAACTGACTATACAACAGAAGGACTAGGCAGGGAAGTCCATTGCCTTTTTAGCTTCTTGTGCTGGCCTCGGAGCCTTTTGCACAAAGGACTACAACAACGACAACACAATCGATCACCAGAGTAATGTTTGCAGGAACATATCAGAACATAGCTTTACACACAGACGATGCAATCTTATTGTTATCCAACCCAAACATTTCCTGAAAAGGAGCATCTGAAAGAACCCATTACATTTGGAAAGTGTCTTGGTTTTATGGAAATTATGTCAAATCTGAAACATTAGCTATAAATTTGCCTGACTCTAGGAGTCACTCCTCCAGAAAGCAATCGGGTGCAGATGATCAACACACCTGGGAATTCAAATCTCTCATAGCCTAGAAGAGCTCTCTAAGTATCACACCATTGCCTCAGCCAATGGAGAAGGAGCTGGAGCGCTGGAGGAAGGATGGCGTTTTGTGCGTGGGAGAAACAGCCGCAGCATTTTGCCAACGATGTCTTTTCTCTTGTTCCAAAATGGTTTTGTGATCAGCCCCCACCAAACCCCAGCAAAAATACAGAGGATGTTTTAGAATACATATGGAACAAGAACAGGCCTTAAGTTAGTGCAGATCCTTTGAACTGATCCATTAAACAGGGTAGGTTAGCTATTCCAAAAATGACATGGTACTATCAAGCCAATCGCCTCAAAGCAGCAGGGACCTCAAAGCGGACTGGGGACGCTCTAACCCAGCCAAACACTGGGTCTTCACTGGAAAAGAAAATTGTGGTGGTGTGAACATTGTTAGGTTAATAGGCATTGATTAAAGCTTTCATGCTCTCTGGAAATGGATTCACATGCTTAGCAAAGGCTGCAAAAGGATGTGGCTAAATGCACCCATCTGCACACCCCACACTGTAGTACCAATCTTTGCACAAGGCATGCTTCATCAGGTACCATTTGAGAATTCATAGTTCAATGGTGAATAATATGGTTAAATATATATAGCAACATTACATGCAAAGATGTAAAGTCCCACCTGGGTGATGTGGAATTGACACGTTCAAACTTGGGCAGTGCCAGTTACGCAAGCTAAGTTAAGGAGGTCTTAGACAAAGGGATGTGTGATTAGGTCAACTCTACACATAAAATGTAAAAAAGGACATGCTCACACAAGGAAGGATGGAAGGCTGGAAACCAAGGAGATGTGCACTCCAGGGGTCAGGGCAGAGGAAAAACATCACGGGACTTTTCATAAGAAGGCTTCTTGTCTCCTGCACTCATCTGGAAGGAACTCTACCTAAAAGTCATGCTCGAGAACTTCCATTTCAACGGGGAAGAGGAACTAAAAAATGAGGGGTAAACACCCCCAGGAATCTCCCTTTCCTTCCCTGAACTTCTCTCTCAACCTGTCGTGGAACGATAGAATGTTAAGGTTAGAAGAGACCTCAGGAGGTCATTGACTCCAACCCCTGCTGAAGGCAGGACAAATCCCAACTAAACCACCCAGCCAGGGCTTTGTCAAGCCAGGTCTTAAAAACCTCTAGGGATGGAGTTTCTACCACCTCTCTAGGTAACAGATTCCAGTGCTTTGCTGCCCTCCAGAGCAGAAGATGACAAAAGAAATAGTTGTCCTACCCTCCTCCCGCCTTCCTACCTGCCCTGCGTGCCGGTGCCTCTCCTAGCTACCCCCAGCTTCATGTATTCACCATGGCTCTCCTGATAGCATGCAAGACAGGGGAGCAGTATTCCCTCAAAGCTTTTCCGTTCTTGGACGGGTTGAATTTTCTTTTGGTTGGGTTAAAATTTCTTGCGTGGAACATCAGCACTGAGGTAGTACGTGGATGTGCCCCACAAAAAATCTAGATATCAATACATATTGTAAGCAGTCCAGTGCTGTGAAAGAAAATCTATTAAAATAAGGGATAATTAACAAGGAACAATGCTTAAGATGTTTATTTAGTATGAACTGAAATAAAAAGAAAAGGAACCCTGCTCTTGCAGGGCCTGTGTTATCATCCTTTCTAGCAATTCGAGCTAGTGGACACACCAAAATGCACATTATCCACACATGGGTCAGCTTTAAGATGCTAAACAAATCGACCAGTCAATTGGAAATGAAGGGATGGAGTGCGTGAGGCTCAGGGCTGGATGCTGGGGATGTCAAGGCTGGGGTATATGAGGTGCTCAGGGTACAGGATGGGGGTGTGTAGGGAGGGTGCAGAAGTTAGGGCAGGGTGCTGGGGATGTGGGGGTGCAGGAGTCAGGGTTAAGGTATATGAGATGCTCGGGGTACAGGATTGAAATGTGCCGGGGTGCAGAAGTTAGGGCAGGGAGCTGGGGATATCAAGGTGCAGCAATCAGGACTGGGGTGCGTGAGGGGCTCAGGATGGGGGTTGCAATGTGTGGGGGTGCAGAAGTTAGTTTCAGGTGCTGGGGATGTCAGGGGACTGGGAGTAAGGGTTGGGACCTGTGAAGCTGTGGCAGAGTGCTGCATGATGAGTGCAGTGCGGGGGTAGAGACAATCCCTCACATATACAGCTGCCAACACCACCCATCCCCTGCCCTAGGTAATCCCCACCCACACTGGTAGGAGTGAGGATGTGGGTGGAGCAGGACAGTGGCAGGGTGGGCCATTGGGGGGTGCAAACTCACCCATCGCACGACCCCCACACATACCTGCCCATCTCCATCCAATTCTTTTTGCTACTGACATTTGCTAGACATGCCAACGTTGTTCAACAGGTGTAATCGGAGATTTCCCTCAATCCAATAAAAGCCCTGGAAATGACAGCCCACAGGTGTTGTAAGGACGCTCACTTTGTAACACAGTAACACTGCGGAATAGAGAAAGCAGCTGATGCTATTCCTGGATAATGGCCTTTTAAACAAAAGCTTGTGCTGCTATCAAGGGGGCTCTGAAATATCCCTGGCAAGTATTGGTAAACCTGTCACAACTTCCTAAATAAAAAATCCCATTGTTGAAAGACAGAGACTGAGGTCCCTGGGTTTGAAGACTTAAAACTTCGAGGAAAAGCAGGTTCAAATTTGGCTCCAAACCAAGTGACTGACTCCCATCTATATAGCAAGCCAATCCATAAACCCCCATCTGATCACAGAGCATGAGGCAGGAGGGTTCAAAATTAGGACCAATACTTTACAGTTTGGGTTGATCTCTAATTTCACTGGTTTATTTATTTCACTGACTATAAAAAGATAAAGAGGGGCCAGGGCAGTTTGGGACTTTTCAGTAAAAACCCCACACTCACTTCAACACCAATCAGCAGCTTGTGCATCTCCAGGGATGTCCAGGTAACATTCTCCCCATAAGCTAAGTAGCTGCACCAGAGAGTTGCTCTATTCTATGCCAGCTTTGGTGTCTAAGTAAACCTAAGGCTTCTTCTACCCAGGGACAGAAATTCGATCCCAGATATGCAATTCTAGCTATGTCATTAGTTGACCGCCAGTTAAGTGTAGGTTCAGCCTAAGTTGCAAGTCCAGTTAGTGACGGTCTAATCTCAAAGTGATAAAATTGCAGATAATAGCGCCAGGGTCTCTCTTAAGGGTATAGCTATACTTACCAGAAGATCGGTCCAATCAGGGTCGATCTTCTGGGGTTCGATTTTGTGCGCCTAGTGGGGCGTGCAAAATCAAACTATCAGGACTCGACAATCAACCCTGGTACTTCTCATTTTCACGAGGAATAAGGAAGATGGATGGGAGAGTTTCTCCCATTGGCCTTCCTTAGCGAGGGCGGCCAGATAAATCGATTCTAGATATGTCGATTCCAGCTATGCAACTGGGATTGCATATCTAGGATTGACTTTCAGGTCTGGTGTCGACCTGGCCTGAGAACTAACTAGTGACACAGAGAGGAAGCATGGTCCTACTCTAGGACCAGAAGTCAAGCTCTGCTCTGCCATAGACTTCCTGCATGAGTCACACAGCCCATCTGTAAAATGCAGATGTCACCATTTCCTAAGTCACAGAGTGGAGTGAGGGAGAATAAGTTACTAACTGTGAGACACTCAGACACAACAGTGATGGGGCGAGATAAGGAACTAGGATAAATTTCCTCATCAGGTTCATGTGATAATGGGGACTTTGTACCTTTAAGAGCCGAGCTTCCCAGAGGGAAAGTTGGGTGTGGCATGTAAAACTCTTGTGAATGTGCCTCATCAGTTGCAACTGGATGCAGAAGATCGTGGATCTCTTGCAAATGTCTTAAGCACTGAATGATCACTATACGCCACGATGCAGATTAGAAACGCCAGTCGGTAAATCGTCTAGCGGCTGCTTGGGAAAAGGTCATGCTCCAAAGTGGGTACAAACTTTATCCAAAAACAGACTGAAGAATAGTAATGGCTAACGGTATGGTAGTACCTAGAAGCTCCAGCCGAGATCAGGGCTCCCTTGTGCTGAGTGCTGTACAGACCCATTGTAAGACACGCTCCTGGCCCAGAGAACCTTACACTCTAACAGACAAGACAAACCAAGAGTACACAGAGATTCACCCAGGATGGGGTAGCATGAGGTATAGGGCACTGGAATGATTTGCTAGCCATGCCTCAGAACACAGGCTGTCCAGACAGAAAAGACCAGACATTAAAGGCTAGACATTAAAGATAATTGGAGATACACAATTCTAACTATGGCAATTGCGCAGCTAGAATTGACTGATCTGTGATCAACTTGCTTGGCTGCCCTCACAGAGGGAAGTTGACAGGAAAACCTCTCCTATCAACCTCCCTTACTCCTCATGATATTGAGGATACAGAAGTCGACTGCTGACCCAGACAGTTTGATTTTGTACATCCCCACTAGGTGCATGAAACTGAACCCCGGAAGCTCAACCCTCACTGAATCAATCTTCTGGGCAGTGAAGACATTTCTCCCGGTCATAACAAATTCAGTGCTGCCAGCTCGCCCCATGGAACTGCGAGTCATGCAACAATTGAGGATTTTCAGCTCCTGGGAACGTGCTTCCATGAGCATCTCAGCTGCCATTTTTGAGGGGAAGTTTCTAGGCCACGCCATTGCAAAGAACACCTTAAAAATGCGACTTCCCCCCCAGCTTACAAGCAAGAAGGCAAATGAAAAGAACTCAAGGGTTTTAGTTTTTCAAATCTGCTTATTTTGAAGCATATCTTCTGATTTTTGCCACCTGACTCCTACTTTCTGAAAACTTGAGCTTGGCAACGCGTGACTTTAAAGAGCATCATGCTGAGAGACTGAACAATGCGGACAAAATTCCGTCGTCAGTTACATGAGCGCACATGCGTGGGTGCCAAATGGAGTTATTTCTCTTTTACGTCAGCGTGAGAGCAGAAATAGGCCCCATGAATAATCCTGTAATAGGAGGCAGTCAAACGTAAATGACCCGTGCCTGTATTCTCTTCTAATGTCTTACTAAACAGCAGCAAATTCGGCTTTGCCATTTGTGATGGAGTGGGGGGAGTGCATGTGTGAGTCAGGCTGGATGTCTGAGGCAAGCAGCAGCTCCCAGTGGCTAAGGATGACCCTGGGGCTACAACTGGCAGGTGACACCTCTGCCTGAACAAAGAGCAGGGAGGAGCTGAGAGGGGTTTGAATTGGGGGTGGCAGGGAGAGGCTAGGAAAAGGGAGAGCTGGAAGGAAGCCAGCGGGAGGAGGGGGAAAGCTACACCCCAGAGGGGCACCCCTCGGGGTCTTCTCCCCAGGACAGGTTGGAAGGACTGTCTCTGGCTGCTATGCTGTTGCTTCTGTGAGAAACTGCACATCTGTTGCCTAATAAACCTGCTGTTGTACCTGCTGAGTGAGAGTCTCCCCTGCCAGCGGACGGGGTGCAGTGCAGGGGGACCCCTGAACCCCATCACACCATTATCTGCCTGGCTTGTCTGCCTTACCCAATTTCAAAGCAGGATGCGCTGACCTGTAATTTCTGGACATGGGTTCCCTTCCAGAGCTGCTTTTCCGGTTGCATTAAATTGTAGAAAATGAGCAGCCATAGAGGATTGCGAAAGACCTCGGAATAAGGGACCACAGCTGCCTGAGGGAGGAGAAAAAGAGCTTCTGAGGGGAAGTGGAATGGAGGGTGGTGCAGCTTTCTGGAATGAAAGCCAAAATATTTGAAGTTGCCACAAATCTTTCCTGCTTCCCCCTGAGCAGCCAGGGAGCTGGGGCTAGTTCCTTTGTCTCTTTTGCCCAATGACAAAGCTGACAGCTCTGAGAAGGAGACCACAGATGTAGGTTGCCCTCAGATAGCCAAAATTCCCAGCAGAAGGTCCCCTCAGCTCCATGTCAAGTTCTGAAGGGAAGTCCCAGCCAAATGCAGAACAGAAGCTGGTTTATATGTAGCACAATATCTATCTAATATGGAAAACATTCCTTGAGCACAGCTGTTGTTCGATCACCCTCTCCACCAGCAACCACTGGCAAATGACCGAGCCCCTCCAGCTGAGATAGCTAAAGAAATCATGGCCACCCCTTAGTGAACAAGTGTTTTAAGTCCTCTAGAAGTCCCAGTAAAATTCGTTTGCTTACTGTACCTCTTAGCAGGGGTACGTAGTGATTACCTTCCATGGGGCAAACATTCCCACATGCACCCTCACAACACCTCCAGGAACATGTGGCACAATAACCCCATTTCACAGGGGGGGAAACTGAGGCACAGATAGTCAGTAGCGTGCCCAAGACTGAGATCCATACATGGATTTTTGCACAGCTGCAATGCACTTTTTACGCTATTGCTGCATGTCCACAACCCAGCGGCTAGCGTGTGTTATAGGGCCCCACTTCACTCAAGCAGCCAAGCACGGTCCTGTTCCAGCTGTCAGCTGGAGAAGCTGGTTCTTCAGCACATGCTGTAGACACTGTTGAGATCCCCAGTTCACTCCCTGATGGTGGCCACGATGGGTGGTCAGATGTCTTACCACCTCCTTGTACTCCTGACAGTCTGAATCCATCAGTCGTCACTTGTTTCACACTTGCATTGTAAGCGCCTCGGGGCAGAACCTGTGTTTTTGTTCTGTGCTGGTGCAGCACCTGGCACGGCACGGTCCTGAGCAGTGATGAAGGCTCTGCTGCACCAAAGGTAATACAAATCACAAGGACCCCCACCGACACAGTGAGGATAAGAAGTTTTACACCCAAGGTCGGCTGTTCCAGTGTCAGAAACAGACGGGGGAGGGGGTCTTGGTTCTATGTCGTGGGCTTGGTCCAATCAGCTCACACCCCCGCCCCCTGCAATGTGCAGGACAGCGCACAGGTGTCAAGGCACTTGCAATGAATCTGCCCCCCCAGAACATGTTGGAGGGCTTCCCGTCACCCCCTGCTGCACGAGGAGAGGGCAGGGAGCCTGCACAGACACTGCTCCCATGGCAGCAGCAGGAAGCGCTTGCTCCTGACTGGGCCAGCCTTCCCACCACGTCCCCAGGGGCCTGTGGACTAGGCATGGGGCCAGCCCCCAAGTCAACCAGCACAGGTGTTCTGACCCCCACGTGCTGGCTGACAGTGGCACATTACTTCTAAGGGTGACATTCCGTGGGTGGCCGGTGTACGAGGCCAGTGGAAGCAAAGCCTTTGCTCAGTGAAGGCCATGCTCCGTCTTCTCCCTGAAGCCAGTTCAGCTCTGGCCAGAGGCCAACAGCCCAGGGCTGGGGCTCATGGGTGATCCAGCAATGGGGCTGATGCTGGAGGTGGCTGGCAGCCCAGAGACCCAGTGCTAAGGCTGCAGCTGCGGGGAGCCAGTGGTCCAGGGTAGCTCAGCTGTGGAGGAGGAGGGCATTGGATACTCTGGTGGAAAGGGCAGGCAGGTGAATATCCTGCCTAAAGAGGAGGGTCACACACCACCTATGTCATCTCCCTCCTCAGGAAGGCAAATGACTGTTTCTACACTCTACATCAGAGCTTTGAACCCCATATAACCTACATACCTAAACAGCAGTGGTTCTGGTTGTGCTTGAGAACTATCCACAGCTGTGGTTACCTGGATATGTGGAGAAAAGGGTTCCGCCAAGCACGGGGAGCAAAGATAGTGAAATAAAGAAGATGGAACATTTCATCAGCTATGTCCTTGGATGGAGGTGGGGCCTCGGGATGGCTGAGAATATTCAGTGTCCACCTGACACTCTGAAATGCTTCTCTCATTTCCGTGCTGCGTTCCCAAGGCCAGAAGGTCAGCCTGTCTGCACCACTCCTGTGCTGATTACAACCCTGTGCAAACAGTACGTGCTGCTGTGCAAGGACCCAGCCCCCTTGCTTCCCTTTAAAATCCAGTCCAGTTCTGGCCGATGCGGTCAGCTGAATTTGCACTGGAGACAGGTATTGTTGGTTGCTCTGTGCTTTGCAGGTACTGCGTATCGGTTGAAATGCTGAAGAGCAAAGCATCCCCCACCCACAGCAGCCCCCCCAGTAGTTAAGATTCTTGGCTGGGGGCGGGGAACCACGCTTTGGGGTTGTGTGCAGTGAGAAAGCGGGATCAAATCCTCTGAGCAGCTCCAAAACTGCTGGCAGCGTATTAACTGAAGTGCATGGCCTTCACTCAAGTGCTGGCTGGTCTCCATGGTGAAAGCTCCTTTGTTTCCTGTGTGTATGTCTTTGCTAAATCATTTCTAGTTAGTGTCAGCTTTCTGTCATCTTTCAAAAACCATGGGAAGGGCCTGATCCTTTCTTCTGCTGAAATTCTTGGGCATATTGCTGTGGAGTGCAACAGAAACAGGTTCCATATGAGCTGATAGCGAAGTCCGTGGGAGTTTTACTTGTGCGAGGATGTTGATACCAGGCTTGGAGATAACTATATACAGCAACCTTGTGAAGAGAAGGGCAAAGGTACAGCATTAGGCCTGAACCTGTCCTGCCCTGCTGCCTCACGTGCAGCCAGCCCTAGGCAGCTGTACACCACAGAACCATCGTGCAAAGGCTGGGTACAACCTCCCTCACGTGCAGCCAGCCCTAGGCAGCTGTACACCACAGAACCATCGTGCAAAGGCTGGGTACAACCTCCCTCACGTGCAGCCAGCCCTAGGCAGCTGTACACCACAGAACCATCGAGCAAAGGCTGGGTACAACCTCCCTCACGTGCAGCCAGCCCTAGGCAGCTGTACACCACAGAACCATCGTGCAAAGGCTGGGTACAACCTCCCTCACGTGCAGCCAGCCCTAGGCAGCTGTACACCACAGAACCATCAAGCAAAGGCTGGGTACAACCTCCCTCACGTGCAGCCAGCCCTAGGCAGCTGTACACCACAGAACCATCGTGCAAAGGCTGGGTACAACCTCCCTCAGAAAGTCCTGTGCTTTACAGCAGAAAGCAATGCAGAGTGAGAAGCACATTCTGTTGTGTTCAGTTTTGGTGCTATAAAGCTGGATTAAACGCCACTGACTTTAAGAGAAAAGCTACGTTAACCTCAGGGTCGATCAATGCAGAATTTGGCCCCGAGCAATAAAGTACGCGAGATCAGCGCAATCATGTCCGAGATTAAACCACAAATAAAATCAATGACTCTTGCCAACAGCTATTCAGGAACAGTTTATCGCACTACTTTTGGGGGGGAGGCAGCCTTAGCTCTGGGGCCCCCGAGGCAAAAATCAACAGACACCCATCCTGGTTCCTTCAAACCCAGGCTCTAACAGCCTCAGACCTTAGAGGGCCAGATGGGCCTTTCGGTAGAGAACACAAAACACCACGCTGCCTGGGATCCACTGAGTTAAGGCCTTAAAACAAGCGGACAAAGCTATGATTTGGATGTTGTGCTGGATGCTGGGTCTGGAAGAGGGAGAACTCTCCCATGGGTCTGTCACCTCAGAAACACGTCAGGTTCATCAGCTAGGTGATCAGTTTTCTAAACCGCCAAATCAGAGCTAGTTTGTACAGAATGACTTCAATACCAGTCCTCTCTGAGGGGCTCAGATTTCCAGTGCTAGGATCTCAGCAAGGCTACAATAGGGTAACCATCCATCCCGTTTTGGCCAGGACAGCCCCGTATTTTGGGTGCCAGAAAGGCATCCTGGTTTATTTTAATGAAGGGGCTCTGTATTCAGGCCCCCTGCACAGGCACAGCACTGGAGAGCCATGCAGAAGAGTGAGCTAGCAGAGGGCCCGGCTGTTGGGGCTCAGCTGCCATCTGGTTCCCGGCTCCCCACAGCTCAGGGAAGCTGGGAACTTACTGGTGCAGCTGCCACCCAGTTTCCAGCTCCCTGCAGCTGGGGAGGAGCTGGGAGGAACATCAGCACAGCTGTTGCCTGGTTTCTGGTGCCGCAAGGCATGGGGCAGCTGGGGAGGTCCCCCATGGGGCAGCAGCCCCGTGCCCAGTGCCCCCAGGAGTGGGACAGATGGGGAGCCACTCCCTCTCCCCAAGGTGTCCTGTATTTGGGCTCGGGAAATATGGTCACTCTAGGGTGCAAGAATGGGTGAGGAGGAGCAAGGAGCAAAGTACCTTGGCATAATTAAATTCCTTAGCAGTCATCCTGGAGACCCAGCATTGCCCATTTCCGAAAGGGAGAGGAAGCCTTTTTCATCCAACACGCTGGGCAGTCACAGCAAAGTCAAAGGGGTTTCCAGACTATACATGTCCCCTGCCCACAAACAAAAGAAGAGGTTGCCAGGAGCTCAGCGTTGTTCTGTTTCAACCTCTGCTTGTTGTGCTGCAAGGGGTAGGTCACATAGAGGGAGGTGATGGCATTTGAAACACACACGTGTTCAGCAGTGTGAGCATGGGGAGCAGGGGCCTGAGCGAAACCATGGAAATTCTTACGCTTGCATTCACGCTTGTCACCTAGAGCTTTAAGCCAGGGTTAAAAAATACTCAACAGCCCTTGACTCACCCTGTGCAGATTTCCTTCCCTCCTTCCCGGCTCTCTGGTTCTTTCCCCTGCCTGTCTTGCTTGTCGCCCATCTCTTCTGTCTCTTCCACATTGCCCCCGGCCCTCCTCCACCTTCCTTAGACACTGGGGAACTTTCGGGGTAGGTCTGAGCTTCCCAAGAGCTCCACCCAGAGCCGTTGGTTTCTGCAAGATGGGACTCGCAGTGGAGATAACTGGTGGAGTAGAGTAGACAGGTGATGTGGAACTGGAGCTGACAGAGGGAGGGCTTCATGCTAAATCAACTGACATTGGGTACGGTCAGAAGGCAAGATACTGGGTTAGAGGGACTAGTGTGATGCCTTTTATGTTCACATATCTGCCGGGGAGTGTACTGGAATTGCATAGTGAGGGCTTTGGGGGGGTGGACTGGTCTGTGAATGAGAGCTCTGGGCGTCAGCAAATTAGGCATTTCCAGTCTTATATATTATTGTTATTATTATTCTCAGCCCGAGGGTCCAATTGTGGTCGTAGGTCCTTGATACGCTGATTGGCTTGGATTTATGTTTATTTGATTTCAGTACCTGGGTATGGGGATTTGCCGTGTGGTTCCATACGCCTAGGGCTTCCGGGGTGCTAAAGAAATAGCAGTCACCGGAGTTAAATTTTAAGGGTGAAATCTGCCCCACTGAAGTCAATAACACAGCTCCTGTTGCCTTCAGTTGGGCCAGGATTTTCCCTTGCATTTCTAAAAGCTGGGAGAGGAGGACGATTCGGAAAGGGGGGCATAATCCTGACATTTTATACATTTTCTAAACGGGCCTCAAGACACATCATTGAACTCAGCCCTGCTATTGATTGGCTTTCAGCTGCATCACTCAGCAATTCACAGGATTCTGCAGGAAAGTCAAAGACTTTATTGACAGCACACGGACAAAAAATATTGGCTTTGAAGGCCTTTCCTTGCATAGCGAGGAAAACATACAGCGCTCCCTGGGAGAATTGCTTTTGACCCGTGGGCCCTCACTAGTGGAATATAATTACCTAGCTTGGGTTTGGATGCTGGATGGGGTTAATTTAGGCATTGTCAAGTAGCTTAGGGCTTGTCCATACTTACCAGAAGATCAGTGTGCTGGCGGTCGATCTTCCAGAGTTCAATTTTACGCATCTGGTGAAGATGCAGCAACATCAACCTCTCTGGGCTTGGCCGTCAACGCCTGTACTCCACACTATTGCCTGGAGTAAGGGAGGCTGACACAAGACTATAGAGGGTTGATCTTCACTAGGGAAGGAAGTCAAATGCCATAGCTAGAATGGCATATCTGAAATCAACATACAGTAAACCCTCAAATTAAATGAGAAATGCAGCAACCCCCATGTAACTCAAATTTTTGTGCAAGTTGAGGGCAGATGGGAACCAGGCTGCAGCCTGGTTTCTGGCTCCCCTGGGCTTGCAGGAGCTGGGAAACTGACCAGCAGGCCTGGTTGGTTTCCTGGCTCTCACAGTGGCCGGGAACAAGGAACCATGCGGCAGCCTGGTTCCCATCTCCCCACCATTTGCTGGTTGTGGGCCCTGGGAAACTGACCAGATCACAAAGATCCACCACCAGCTGGTCAGTTTCCTGGGTCCTGCAAGTGGTGGGGAGCCGGGAGCCAGGCGGCTGCCTGGTTTCCCGCTCCCCACCCCTCCCGGGACCAGGAAACCACCCCTGTCAGGGGCGGCAGATACGCTAACCTGAGATGTGTGACCAGACTGCTCATATCTTGAGGATTTACAGTATTTCCCTTGTATAGACAGAGCCTTAGACTTAAAATGCTACAGTGCGGTGAGGAATCCTGTGTGGATTTCAGAGAAGGGCCCAATTTTTAATCTCAAATCCAAATGCCCAGGAACTTTGGAAATGACATAAATTGAACCTGCAGCTAGATCTCAGTTTTGCGCATGGCCCCTTTCTATGAAGTGGGGTAAATCAAAACGTCGAGTAAGAGCACTCAGAACTGTGGAAGGGGTTGGCAGGGACAGGACAGAGAGTTCAGCTCTGGGTCCAAGGCCACTATTCTGAGATTCTATTTGTGTTATAATAGCAGCTCTGAGAGGGTTCCCCCCGGCCTCCTTAACTACCATTTCAGTGTAATGGGCACAATATTCCCTGTTTATCTCAGAAGTCAGGTTAGCAAAATGCAGACTCAGCACAATGGCTTCTGGGACCACATGAAAAAATAAAGTCACGCAGTGTGATGCCTTAATGATGCACTCCAGGAACACAGCTCTGGTGCATTATTACTTATTGATGACGACTAAATAGGCCAAAAGAGATTGTTCAGCAACAGATGGTGCCCAAACCCAGCCCTGTGGTACTCCTCTTCAAAAGTCATAAAGCCGCCACTCTTCTTTTAAATACTCCCTTAAAACCTGCCTAGGTGGGCATACCTACAAATGATGGCAGCCTGACATTGGTTAGACAAGTGGAAATCCAAGTCCCATTTTTCTGCTGAATTCCAGTTATTTTATTACCTCTCCTACCTTCCCACTCTATTCCATTGTCTACCTGTCCTGCTCTCTGGGTCAGGGGCCATTTTCTGGGTCATCTGTCTGTGCAGTATCTAGGACAAGGGGGTTGATTGAGGTTCCTAGCCACTAATATAATCCAAACAATAAGAACAGTAAGAAGATCATTTTAAAGGCAACAGGGGACGGGCAGATCTACCCTTAAAACACTGCATGGACACAGCGATGCTAATGCAGCTGCACCACGAAGCATTTTAATGGAGACCCTCCAGGCCGACAGCATCCCCCAGATGACACATTTAATACAGAAGTAATTCTGTGGGGCAAACCTGCCCTTAGGAGCCGGAGACTGTCTGTGCTGCAGTCAGCAGGTGTGAGCACAGCAGGGGTATGCATAGGTTAGATCAAAGCTCTGGTTAGATCAAAGCTCGCTCAAGTGGGAGTGACACTGCAGCAGCGTGGACACAGACTTCCCATCGAAGGCTAAAGGGGTGTCGACTCCTGAGAGCTTCGTCTAGGCTACATTGAGCTACCTCCCATCGGCACACAGCCACTGCAGCTGTTCATTTGCTTGTGCGGGTGCATGCGTGGCTCCTTGTGTCGACAGTGTGTCCGTCCACACTGGGAGCGCTAGTACCAACCATACTCTTAGTGCTGGGAACTGTGGGTGGTTTTCTGCAGGCCGTAACAGTCAGCATAAGCAATGCAGTGTCTGTGGTAATGTTTCATTGATGTAGGGACATCAGCTGTGACTTTACACTGCCAGATGAGGTTGTGTTACCAAATCAGCCAAGAGTGGCACTTACAGCTGCAGGAGCCAAATCTGAGGCCAGGTCTACCTTAGGGGAATAAGTCAATTTCAGATACGCAAGTCTGGTTACGGCCATTGCCTCGCTAAAATCGACACATCTGAAATCGACTGACCTGACTGTCTTCATGGAGGAAGCTTGACGGGGAGTTTCTCCCGTCCACCTCCCTTACTCCTTGCGATAGCGAGGAGTACAGTGGCTGACTGCTAACCCCAGACAGATCGATTTCTCACCTCTCCACCAGATGTGCAAAATCAAACTCTGGAAGATCGACCTGACCGGGTCGATCTTCCGGGTAAGATAGACATGCATGCGCGTCCGGAGTGAGGTGATTCCCAGAGCGAAATTGACAGAAGGCAGCTTACCTTGATGGAACCCTGTAGCACAGACCAGGGCTACATCCCTTTTTAAAATGTAATCCTGGATTTGAACTTCAGCCGGACCCCACTGAACAATGAACCGAACCACAAGCTGCCACCCCAGCACCCCGACCCTTGGGAAAGGTCAGAACTGAATCTGCTGCTCAGCTCATTTCTGCAGACCCAGCCTCCCCCTCATTCCATCCCATTACTATCAAATCCCTTTCACTCTGACTAGTTGGGGAGCATACTGATGGTTAATGCAACTGTGACAGGTGCCACCTTGGCTGTGAGCTGGGACCGAACCATCAGGGCTAAACGCAAGATCTTTGCCTTGTCGCCTAGCGCGCACATGGGCATGGACCAGGCGCAGAGAGAACACACAGCAGACACGGAGCAAGATTGTAGGAGGGGCTCTACCAAACTCTGCAGAGCCTGGGGCTGGAGGCAACTTCCTGCCACAGGAGATCAGACTTGGGAAGTGATTCTTTAGTCCTTTGCTCTTACAAAATGCTTCATCGGCACAACGACTGTGAGAACCACAACTCTGGCCATATCGCCGGCAGCAAAACGGATGTGGGCCATTGAGGTCAGGGCACCTGCTGACAGCTTGGTTCTCACACTTCCATTCTGCAGCTGACTCACGTTTGTCCAGCGATGGTGCAGCCGCACTGCTGCTACTCATGCCACTAATTTAGGGCCCAGGTAGTTTTTAATCACGATCTCATCCAGTCCTGCCTAGCATGGGATTTCATGGCCTGATGGTGAAGTCCTGAGCCGTACCTCTACTGCAGTCACCCCTCACACCTAGCCCCGGGAGAGCGGCACCATTGCTGGAAATGGTGTCAGCCAGGTCCTAGCTTCTCTTGCTCGTTTTGGCCTTCAGTTAGGCACTGCGAAAGCAGAAACATCTTGAATAGGGTTTATGAAGAGCTGTGATGGGGTTCCGGGGTCCCCAAGCTCTGCACCCCATCTGCAGGCAGGAGTGACTCTCACTCAGCAGGAGAACAGCGGGTTTATTAGCCAACAGGGCACAGCGTCTTACAGGAGAGCCGGTACAGCAGGCAGAGACAGCCAGTCCAATCCATGTTGGGGAGAGGAGGCCCCCAGGGGCCCCCCAGAGCCGGGGCCTTGCCCCCTCCTTTCTCTCTCTCTCTCCCAGCCCAGATTCACGGCTTTCCAACTCCCATTTCCAATTCAAACCCCTCAGGATCCACCTCCTGCTTTGTCTGCAGTCCAGAGGTGTCACCTGGTCACCTTGGTTACCCTCAGCAGGAGCTCCACACCCTCTGTGAAACACACCCTTACACACGTATCCCCCATTACATCACCAGAGCCAAATCCTGTCCCCTGGAGGGCTGCATGGGGCTAAGGGGGAAGGAATTCTCCCACATTGCAGGGGGCCTGCAGAGGGGCCCCATTGCTGCTCCACCTCTGCCACTCCTGGACCTGTGTACTGGATTCCACCTCTGCTGCCGTCAACCCCCATTCTTCCTTCCAGCTTCTAGTTTACGTCTGCAAGGCTGTTCCCTACTCTGGCACTGAGAGCAGAAGGTGGGGACCCACAGCAGATCCCAAAAATGCCTTGCCTTTCTAGCCTTCTGCTTAAAAGCTTCCCAAGGTCACAGATTCCCTGATCCTGGGAGGTAGCTGCCACCACCCAAGTGAGAAAAACCCTCTTTGAAACCCTGGCAGACACACTTGGGATGTTTCTCTGTGGGGTAATCCCAAACTTTCAACACTCCCTTAGGAGTGAGCTTGAAAACAAAGGGGAAGAAATTAAGCTGCAATCTGACAGCTGATCTTTCAGTCTTAGGCATGTATATACACAGACCCTTCTCTGTGACACAGGAATCAAATCATTACCTTAAAAGAAGGCGATTAACAAAACAAAAGACATACATGGTAAAGCATACTTGGTTGCTAGGTGTTACAGAGCAATTTAAGAAAAAAGAAGGTAGATTAAAGCACTGAGAATTACTTCCCTGGGGGTCCAGGTTAGAAGTTACACTGTACAGAGTGGTACTTCAGCCAGCTTGACAAGTCCCACATCAAACCCAAAATAAAAAATAATCTGATTTTGTCTGACTAAACATTTCCTTTATACTTACATGTCTGTGTGCCCAGATTTTATTGTGGTCCAGATATTTACTGAATTCATGAAGCTCAGCTCAGGCTTAAAAAATTTCTCTCTCTCTCTCTCTCTCCTACAGCCACACAAAATCAAAAAATACTCTCAGCAGTTAACTGTTTCAATTTAAAAGTTCCCTCGCTCTGTTCCCAGTGGCTCACCTGGCTGGTCGGCAACAGAGAACCAAGCCTCTCTGAGTTTAACCCTTTTCAGGCATTCACTCATGACACACCCAAATCCATAGGAATACACAAGAAGCTGACAAGGTTTGGGTTCTGTGATCGATCTCCTGATTCCGCCCTACATGCAGCAGAGCTGCACTGATTCTGCTTTTGCCAGAGGCCTGACGTCAGCATAGGATTTGTCTTGAAAGAAATAAATCCTACTAATCCCACTACTATAATACAGAGACTCCAGCCCAGCCTCTAGCTTGATCACACACGGCAAAGACAGAGAACAAAACAGGGGACATTCTGCAGCAGCATCTAAGCCCTGTACCTGCTACTGTGTATTTATGGCTGGACAAGAGGTACAAGCATCTGATAAACAGAGTACTGGCACTTCTTGGCATCACACTTCCTAACAAGCCAACCTATGTTTGATTCAGAGTGCCACACTGATGCTGAAACACCCTCACTTCACACATACCCACAGATCTGCAACGAACAGATGCTCACTAACGACTGTCTGGCACCATCAGGCTTGTTAGTTAAGGACAGGTCTGCTTGTGCTTGTCTCTCTGATTGGCATTTGGAATTTTGCTATGCATATAGTTATGACCATAGCTACTGCATCCCCCTGTGTCTGTCGCAGCAGCAAGGTTTACTGCTTGTCAAGCTGGCTTTGCAACAAAAGAGGGGGATTGGGTTTCGGAGTGGTTTCCCTCTATTCTGCACAGTTTCACAATTTCCATGGAGAAAATAATCTGCACATTTTCTGTAAGTGTCTGGCATCCATTAGCGTTGCAGACAAATTTACTCGCTATCCTCTGTGACATGTTCTGGAATAGGATCAATGCTAAAGCAGTTAAATGCCCTACTGTCAAACAGGAAATTTGTTTTCAATATCTATGATACTTGTCTGGGTAAAGTGTGGTTTTGCCTGAGCTGTAAAGCATGTATTTCTTTAACTGCAATCTCCAATCCAAGCGGGAAAATCATCCCCTTGAATTATAATCAAGTCACATATGAGGGAGAATGACAGCTAGAAAATCCAGGATTGACTGGTGAAAACCTAAACAAAACCATCGAAGAGGCCAAAAATGGAGTCACCTGAAAAGTCCTGCAACCAGGCAGTTATTGTCCACAGTCCTTTCCTGCAGCTAAACATGGAGGTCGAAGCTGCTTTTCTTTCAGCGAATGGGCGGTTTCCCGAGAAGGTGTTCCCTGCATGAGACAGCCATCATGATTTTTTGTGGACAGATTCCAGTTGGGCCTGGGTGACATATTCCTGAGGTTCCCAGCTGTTTCAGTATCATGATACTCTTCAAAGAGACAAACAATTCCACGGCACACCCGTTGTTCTCAGCGGAATCGATTGCCTATAAATGTCTGTATACTTACATTTATGAATCTTACTAGAGAGGTTTACAACACAGCAGCGCACGCCACAAGCTAAACAAGGATCAAATGCACTAATGTTTCAAATACGCCACAGAATGCACTGCCTTAGACAGTGAGCACGGACACGTTTTCAAAACCTGCTCAATGCCAGGCTAGGGAGCTTGAGTAAACAAGTAACCACTGAAAGCAGCTCCCCTTCCCACCAGCCCACTGGAGCAGGATGAGGCATTTGAACTACATCCCAGCTACAGCAGGCTACCTCCTTCCCTCCCTCCCTCTCCCTTGCCACTGCAGGAAGTAAGGAGGTGTTCCCCTCCAGCTTGTTGAGGCTGGGAAGCAGCATTTCAGCTGCATCTTGGTGTGAACAAGGCCCTGCAGGGTCAGCATTTCCCCTCATGGTGGCTCTGCAAAGAACCACCATGGGGGGTGGGAGGGAGAACTGATGAACCCCATGCCATCTGGGACTCCGGAAACCTTGCTGGACAGGGGTTGCCTGCCCCTGTCCTGCCACTCTCGCCGCCGGCTCTGCAAAAAACTGCAGTGAGGGGAAAATTATGAAATTTCAGGGCACCACGGCACACTGGTTGAAAACCACCGACGTACGTAGACTTGTATGATTCGCTGTGGTTCAAGTGTACTGTGCACTTGGCTGTTTTAAAATTGCAAAGATTATTGAAAGAACTGTGCTGGGTGGTGCCTGAGTTCGCTGGGTGCAGAGGGAAATCTGTGTGGGGGGAGGGAAGATGCCACGGACCAGCGGAGATAGGAGCTCCCCACTCTTCTTGTGGAAATTAAAGATCATTGTGCGGCACATCCCCCTCTGCACAGCCTGATGGGGAACCGGTAAGGCTTTGGCCAAGGAATGTGCCTTTATAAATGTACCATGCTCTCGAAATATTTTGTAAGAGCAATAACAGGCCAGAATCTGCCTGATTCTCTGGTGGCTGTGCATTGGGAGTACAGAGCAATGCACAAGCCGTGTTCTTTGCTTCTGGAAGAGCCAGGCAGAACTGGAGAGCTACAGCCATCGCAAAATAGGCCTGGAAGCAGAGCAGTGGAATGACTCACCAGCAGAGGTCCAGGAAAAGAAAGGGATGCCTTTTCTTGGATACATGCAAACACATGCATAGCAACTCAGACTGCATGGACCAGCACAGAAGGAGGGCTACTTCTGAAAGATGGGACCAGTACAGGAGAAGAACCAGCACCCCACTATTTATGGAGTAAGTGGGAAATAGGACTGGGAGACAGAAAACTCCAGCGTGAGATTTTGAAACCACTGTGCTGGGATTCTGAAGACCTTTCTGTTGCAGCAGGGCCAGGAAAACTGGAAGCCCAGGGTGGAACAGGTTGTGACTCACCTCTGTAGTACCTCCTACTGCTAACTCAGAAGGTCTCACTTGCTGTTACCTGTTTGTTCTCTGCCACTTGTAACAGGCCCGTGTCCCTGCGAGGCGATGGTGCCCTTCCCTCAGGGTATTCTCCTAGGGCAGTGCCCCCACTGTGGGTTCCTCCTCTCCTAGGGAACCCCCAACCCTCTAAACCTACCTTGACTCAGGGACCCACTGCCAGTTGCCATCTATCCTCTTACCTTGAGGCAATCTGCTGTCTGAAATGGCCACTCACCATTGACAAGGGGGTGTGGACTGGCTACCTCTCATGCCTGGGCTGCCTTCCTGCAGCCCTAGGACCCTCAGGACATGTTTCATGCCCTGCAGACTGGAAGTGGGGTCAGGTCAGAGCTCCTGATCTCTGCCTGTCTTTCCCCAGCACTGCTCTGTCTCAGGAAGCCTCTGTAGCTTCCTTGGCAGCCTGGTCTCTCCTGCTCCACAGATAGAGCAAGAGTGTTCTCTCCTCCTGCCCTGGAGCCCCTAGTTATAGAACCCCAGCTCGGCCCTAATTGGCTGCTGGCTCCATAGTCCCAGCCCTCTCTCAGGGCTGGGTTTAACTCTTTAACCTCCTGGACCGGGATGACTGCTTTGCTGCAGAAGGAGATGCACTATATTACTCGGCAAGTGTATATGTCAGTCACGTTTCTTACCGCAGCTGGGCTGCCTGTTTGTGTATAACAAAGTAGGACCTGGAAAAATGTGAGGTGCTAGCACGATCTTTTTTTTTTTTTTAAATCATTAAGATATCAAGTCACTCCAATCATTAATTTCCTCTCCATGATGAATGCAAAGCCACGTGATAAAAGCAAGGCAGAACATATCTGAAGTATTTAAATCCAGTCACCAATATCATTGCATCTTTTCTGAAATAATAATGGTAAAACTCATCTCCCAGTGGCCAAGTACCACTCTGAGAGGGTGTGCACAGGTGTCTGGCTGGGCTAATATAAGAAATGATCTCAGTTACACCATCCTGTCTGTCCACCTGTGCAAAGGTTGCTGCGCTTCCTGCTGGCTCCACACTCCCTGGGGCAGGAATAGCCTCCCCCTGGCTTTCACATATTTATGCAACAGACTAATAAAGACTGTGCTAGTTGGTGTGTTGTCATTTCAGGTCAACAGGGATCCCCCATCTTGCATCTCTCCCCAAAGCCCATTCCAACATCCGCCTGCACCTGCTGAGTTTATACCTGAACAGCTGCCACTCTGGATTTGTGTCAGCTGGGAATGGATTTAGTAGCCCTGGCAAAAGTCACGCACGCACACAGCTTCCATCAATATCTCCTGAAGCAGTCAGTGGCCTCTGACATATTGACCTCCTAGAGTACATGTTTATGGAACGCACTCAGGGTGCCCAGCACAGCTCCACTATAACACACCAGATACCTCTCAGCCCCAAATTAATGCTTCACCAATAATCATCTTGGCTAGACAGCTTTTACAGGACAATCACTGGTCATTTACATGGAAAGCCCCTCATCATGATGGTCTATTTCTGCAGTGCTTGGGGCAGCACCCCACCAGAGAACAACACAGTCCACCTCTCCTCACTTACTCTGAAGTTTCACAAGAACAGCTGCTTATTCCATGTTTATAGACATCCTCTTTAAATACCACATGTAGCTGGCTACTTCTGATGCAGGGGGTTTGTGATCGACCTTTCCTGGTTCCCAAATGTGACTTCTTCTCCCAACTGAGCCTGACTTTGCTTTCCCCCAGCAGGGGAAGATGAAAACTGGTGGTTACAGCGGCAGCTGTCTGCAGTAACAATTGTAGTTGCAGATATAAATTGCTCTCTCCTGAGTTTTACTTCCAGACTGTCATCATGAGGCAGAACAAGCTGGGAAAATACTGAAAGTCTAAAAAGAATAGGATTCCCATATCTGACCTTTCAAAAGAGGACACCCCTGAGAGGGAGAGCATCTGTACCAGTACCTATCAACTCACCTTGTATTAAGTTATATACTAAGTGTTATAATATATATAGTACATTAATACAAGGTGAATTGGTAGATATTGATACAGTTGCATTCCCTCTCAGGGGTGTCCTCTTTTTTATATGGTAACCCTGAAAGAGAAGGGTTCACCTTTCAGCTCCATGGAAGAAGATTTGTGGAGTATGTGCCAGCAATACCCCGTGTTGTGCTCTGGCCAGGGTGAACTATTCACACGTCTCCATTTCCTGGAATCTCTCAGTACTCTCTGCAGTGAATGGCTCAGGAAATTAGTGAAGGGAAAATGAGCCTGTCATTTCCACATTACCGGCCAGGAATGCATTGAAACGAATAATGATTGAGCGTCATTACCATCCGATGACCGTTCAGCGACCTGAATGAAAAGAGCATCTGGTCTGAGTCTAATTCTGAGTGGACATGGATCCCAATCAGATACATCACCATGGCAACTGGCAGCTTCGATGGAATTCTCAGCGAAGAGGCCTTAGCATCTGATGGCTAGCACGGAGCCCTCCAGAATGGCTGTAATCAAGCCATTTTAACTCAATAGTCCTTCCACCTGCCTGTGATTTTCAGTGCTGAAAGGAGTTTTTATGGAGTGGAAATTTCATTTTGTCACAGGCAAGCTAAGAATCTCACATAGTTTCTCTCTTATTGGATCCATGTAAAGGCAAACTCTACACTGTTACATTCTGACTGCCGCTTCCTATGGGGAAGTCCAGCTGGTAATTAGTCTATTGATATTGCTGGGCCTAAGAGGATCTGAGCATGAACAACACAGGTAGGACTCTTAATTTCCCTTGCATCTTTTTTAATGGTCATCTTAAATGGTACATAGCCCATTCTCACAAAGATTTGCAAAAAATGGAAGACTACTATTAGCTCCTAAATCCATATTCAGGCACATAAATAAACCCAATCCTGTTGCTGGTGGGTAAATTCTGAAGCCCATCCATAGTCCCACTGAAGTCAATATAAATCCATGTTGAGAAGAGTAGTCTAAAGGCAGAATTTGGACCTACATTTTTCAAACTGTTCAGTCCAGCAGAAATCTTCAAATGGTCTTGAAATGAAACAAAGGCCCCACTCTTGAATACACTTAGGGAAGTGTTTAACTTTACACACCAGTAGATGCACTGATTTTAAAAACCCAGGAAACAGCTGATTGGATTGAATGAGGCTAAAACTTACAAGCACACTCATCCCATCAATGTTTGGTATTCAAGTGACAAGGCCAGAGTGAATTTTTGCTGGTGGTTATTGTTTTGGTGTTCATAATAGAAAATTCTCAGTATAAGCCTATAAATGGTTTTTATGCCATCATTTGTGATGGGATTGAGCTGAGAAAATACAAATACAGAACATGCAATCTGAAATCTCTACTGCCTTGCCAAAGATATAGGCCAAGATTTGCAAAACTGACTAGGAGTTTTGGCTCCCAAATTCTTTACGCAGCTTTGAAAATGTCCGCCATAATTCCCAAAGACTTAGGGCTTGTCAAAACTTAACGCACCGCAGCAGCTCAAGAATGCTGGGGTAGAACTTCAGTGTAGACCAGTGATCAGCAACCTTTCTGAGGCAGAGTGCCAAAAGTTGACCTGTTGACTTCTGTGTATGGTCTGAGTGCTGGTGGTGCTTTATAAAGTCACTAATGGTCCTACTTACAACAGCTTCTTTCATAAATAATAATAAATAAATGAAGATGCAGAGCTTTGCTGTTTAGATGGTGGTTGGGAGCCTTAGCTGGCCTTTTGTTAATCCACAGGCATGGCTTTGAGCAAGCTCCCGGCTGCATGGGAGAGGAGGGGTGTGCTGAGCTGAGCTCCTCTCTTGAGTGCTGATGACAAGCAGTTTGTGTGCCACTCCTGGCACCCGTATCGGGGGTTGCTGATCCTGGTGTAGACACAACCCCTGCAACAGAATGGTATCCCCCTGTTGTCATAGGCAATCCAGCTCCCCAAGTGGCAGTGGAATAATTCTTGGAAAGGAAGAATTTGTCCAATAACCTAACACTGCCTACAAGCCAATTTTAGGGGTGGGATAGTTCAGTAGTTTGAGCATTGGCCTGCTAAACCCAGAGTTGTGAGTTCAGTCCTTGAAAAGCCCATTTAAGGATTGAGGCAAATAGATGTCAGGGATGGTGCTTGGTCCTGCCAAGAGGGCAGGGGACTCGACTAGATGACCTCCCAAAGTCCCTTCCAGGTCTAGGAAATGTATATTTCCAGTTATAATTTAGGTTGGCTTAAGTATGCTGCTAAGGGGGCGTGTTTTTTCCCACCCTGACTGACCCAGTTAACCTCATTTTCCCACCCTGACTGACCTCGTTTTCTCATGTAGACCAGGCTTTAGGACTAGCGTACATTTAAAATTTTTGCCACAACACCTCTATCAGTTAGGAATGTGATTTTACCAAATTCTAGGAGCACAACTCATAGTGTGGATGCATTTATATTGGCATAAAGATGCATCATGTCAGGATAAGTTAAACCCCTTCCCATACTGGAACAGCCTTACTGATACAAAACACCTTTATACTGGTATAACTACCTCCACTGTATGGGGGTTGAACTGCTGTAACTGCAGAAGCACAGGCCTTGGGCCAAGTCCCCCTGTGTGACATATCAGTGTACAATCCAAACTAACAGGACACTGTCATCCCTGGCTGCTAACCTAGGGTGCCCTTTACAAAGCCTTGCTGCTGGGGCCTCCAGTCCAGACTGCTTACAACCAACACGTAAGTCACTCCCAGCGGCAGCCAGCCAGTAAGTGATTCCCAGCTAGCCAGCCAACCCTTGGTTCTCACCAGACTTTGTCATACTGCCAGGTGACCCCAAGGCATTCCCAGTCTTTGAGTTTCTCCCCGAAATGTACTGTACGTCCTGGTCTGCCAAGCCTTCTTCTGGACAGTACAAACATATTAAGTCCATTACTCCTTTCAGGGAATAATATGTAATCTAACTTAAATTGTTATTCACACACTTCAACATACAGGATTAGATAAAATAAGGTTAATAACTACAAAAAAGGGGTTTTAAGTCAGTACAGTTAAGGAGGCATAAGGAGCAGAAATGGTCACCAAAATAAAGATAAAATACAACTAATGCCTAACTTAACCAATTCTTATTAGAGTCAAGCAAAATTTTCACCACAAACCCCAGCAGATTACTGGCCAAACTCTAAGGTCAGGACCCTTGGTCTGAAGTCCACCAACTGCTCCTTTGTCTTTTTAGGTGCCAAGAATGTGAGGGGGAGGGGAAAGGTGGCCTGGGGTTTCTGATCTTTCTGTTTATAGTCTTTCCTTCCTCTTTGAGAAGCATTTCCAGCTGGGAGCAAGGTAACAGGCAGTCTGTGGGGAAGGAAACTCCATGTTTTTTCTTTGCCAAGGTTTGCTCCTACCCCTTTTTCCTGCTAAAGAAAGGTGGTTAAGCAGGTAATGGTCCATCAGCCTTGTTTACACCTGACTGAGGCATCAGCTTGCCCTTTGTCTTGAAGAAACTGGTTTGCTCACTCCCCAGATTTATCTAGAAAACATACAGCTAGCCCTGATCTCAGCTGGTGGTTACACGGTCACCTATAATGCCACGACGTGCATTTGCCAAGATATTATTGATCAGCAAGTCATGAGTTTTTAAATGAGACCTTACAAGGCACACTTTATACAGACATTACTACAACGGTGTGCAGAGGGTGAGCACAGGGATATATTGTGGCACTCCCACCTTTAGCTCCTGGAAAAGTCTATTGACCACAGTAAGGAGCCTTTGGAAAAATGCTACCAACCATGGGTGAGCAGAAGGACAGGAGTTAACATTTCAAGCTGTTCGCTGTTGGGGGAAGTACTAGACCCAAACAGGAGCTGGTTCTTCCTGGCTGGTTAGAGCCACCTTGTACTTTGCTATAGCACTTATCTCCCTCTAGGCAGTTTTCTTATCAGTTTTCTTAGGAAATAAAGCTAAATGACATTTTTAGGACTCGTGGCGTCAGACTTTGCTGTTTTAATCGTAGCTATTACCGCTTAATGACTAAAATATCTAAATCACTTTTGATAAACTGGGTTAGTTCAATTGATTTCCACTGTTTTCCTTATGATCTGCAAGGATCTCAGAGGTCAGCCCTGACCAAATGGGGGCTAGGTTTCCTAGCTCTGCAGGAGCTGGCTAGGGAAAGTTCTACTGGGGCTTCCACTGGTGGGTTCCATAAACTCCCAAAGCTCTGCAGCTCTTTGTTCAGAAGAGAAAATGTATCTCCTTTCTAAATGCTGGTTACCTATGTTTCCACTCTAATCCTTCCTCTCTGAAATGCAGGGTATGGACCCACTTGCTATGGAAAAATGGCTAAATTAGGATGCCAAGGTGGACTCCTTGAGCATGCCTAAAAAGTAAACGAAAAGATTTTTACAAATAAGTGATGGGAGACACAGGCTGACTGGCCCCATGCCAGCTATTAATCAACACAAGATGGAGAAGACAATAGGACAAATTCTGGGTCCGGACTGCATTGGTGCTGCCCGCTGGAGTCCCACTGATATAGCTGAGGACATGTCTGCATTACCTCAAAGATCAACCTGCTAATGGTTGCTCTTCTGGTCGATTTTGCGTGCCTTATAGAGATGCGTGAAATTGAATGATCGGGGCTCACAGTTGACCACAGTTATCACAAGGAGTAAGGGAGGTCAATGGGAGAACCTCTCCCATCAACCTCCCTTAGTGAGGAAGGCCAGGGAAGTGGATTTCAGATTGGTCCATTCTAGCTACACATTTGTTGTAGCCAGAATTGCATATCTGCCATCGACTTACCTGCCCAGTGTAGTGTAGACCAAGCCTGAGTGCAGAAGCTTCAATAACTCTCACAAACATTTTAGAAAAGAAAAGAGGAGATCTGAGGGTGTGTCTACACTTGCATTCCTCTTTCGAAAGAGGCATGCAAATGGGGCAAACCGAAAATGCAAATGAGGTATAAATTTGCATATTTATCACTCTGTTTGCATATTCTAATTTCGAAAGAGCTTCTTTTGAAAGAAGAAAGCCAGTATGGACTCTACTCTTTCAAAAGTAAACCCATCTTTGAAAGAATCCGTCTTTCCTTTATTTAATGGGAAGAAGGATTCTTTCGAAGATGGGGTTTACTTTCAAAAAAGCAGCATCTACACTGGCTTTCTTCTTTCAAAAGAAGCTCTTTTGAAATTAGAATATGCAAATGAGGTGATAACTATGCAAATTTACACCTCATTTGCATTTTGATTTGCCTCATTTGCATGCCTCTTTCAAAAGAGGAACGCAAGTGCAGACGCACCCTGAGAATGGGCACATTCACTGAAAGAAAACAGAACACAGCTGGGTAGGGAGCTGCAGAATGAGATGCAAAAACCAGTTTGAATGGAGAGACAGCACCTAAGAAACCTTTAGCTGTCAGTTCCTAATAAGTCATACTGAGGGTGTGAGAGCCAATTCAAGTGCTTCTTCCTCAGGCAAAAAGGCTCTGCAGGAGGCCGAGGGCATAAGAGGCCTGTCTAGCTTAGCTTTTGCTTTGTTCCCTCTTCAGGGGAGGAAGCTGCTCCTAGAACAAGTTAAAATTGTTCTGTAGTTCGGGGAAAGCTACAAGGTGTTCCTGCTTCTTTGCTAATTTTAGAGTTCTTTGCCTCTCTTTAGCTTTTAAAAGTTTGCGTTTGACCTGATGGAGGAGTTTATAATCCTCGCACACCAGAGAGTTTGGCAGTTCCTTTTATATAGGAAAAACTATTTTTTTTTTAAATCTCACTCTTCACATTAAATCAAAGTCAAAACCCATTTTAAAAAACATGGTCAACCCCTGATACAGCCTGGTGGTGAATTCACCACCAGTACAGCTCAGAAAACAGCAGTAGTGGTGGCAGCTGAGCTGTGTTGTAGAAGGAGCTCAGGCAGCTTGCCATTGGGATGTCTAATCCTGGTTCGAGTCAGGTTAGCTGAAACAATTCTAATGACACCTGCACTTTTTACACTACCACATCCATCACCTCTACTACTCTTTGGCTGTGTCTATGCTACTGTGATCTGTCAACAGAAGTTACTGTTGGACGAGGTCTTCCGGCAAAACTTCTGTCGACAGAGCACGTCCACACACAAAAGTGGAGTGAAAGAGCAATCCGCTCTGTCAATAAGACAGCAGCCAACTGAAGCTCAGCAAACAGGGCTGCCTGGTGAAACAGAAGCCCTGTCTGTCAACAGGGGGTGCCCCAGAGCATCTACACGTCTTTTTTGTCAACAGAAGCTGTCAACAAAGGTGCTGTTCCTGAACCCAGAGAGGCAGAATTCTCTTGGTAGAAGTGCCAAGTTCTGTTGCCAGACTGTTGAGGGAACACATTGGCCATGTCTACATGGCCCCAGAGCATAGTGCTGCAGCCAGCAGTGCTAAGCTAATGAGGTTTCTAGAAATTGCAAATGGTTCCCCATATGCACAGCCAAGTGAGATTTTTTCAGGGATAAGGGACTGGTGACAGAGGGGGCTTTAGCCAGTGGAAGTACATCCACACAGCTGCTTTACTGCCAACAGCCAGGAGCAAAATCTCACGTGGCTATGCTAATTAGCCACATGAGTATGCAAATAAGGAACCATCTGCAATTTCTAGAAACCTCAGTAGCGTCGCGCTGCCAGCAGCAGCACAATGCTCCGGGGCCGTGTAGACGTGCCCATTGTGTGTAGATGTTCGGCAGGTTTTGTCAACAAAAGCCCAGTTTTGTTGACGACACCCTCTCGTGTAGATGTAGTCTTCGTGACTTGATTTTCCTAAGGTAGTCAAGGCCCATAGAATGTGACCAGGCTTAGGTGCAACAGGTTTTGAACTTGGTTGGCTGTCTACAGCGGGATGATTTCCAGAAGAAAGCTGTTTGACACCTGATGTCAAACATGGTTCCATTTCATATACGTCAGGAAGAAGGAAGTCACAGTCACCTCAGGCTATGATGTGGGGGTGGATACTGACACCTCTGGGAGCACCAAGTAATGAGTGTCGGACTCAATGTTAGAGCAAGGGCGATTGCGGATTTATGGAGAGTCAGCTGAGGGATGTGTGCAGAGAAGGCAAACAACTTGCTCAGGATAAGGTACTGGCTGAAATGAATGATCTGTCTTTAAGCACAACTACTTTGTCACCTAACTTTTTTCTGATCAATAATTGCCCCACAGCAGGATTTTCCAGATGAGAGGCTCCTGTGACCTGAGACGAACATAGGGAAAGAACATGAGTAATGAGGAGATGATGAGTGTTGTGACCCTGTGCCTCTGCATATGTTTGTTGTGAGTCACCCCCAGCTGAAGACCAGCCTGCTTATTGTCATAACCTCGAGATTAGCACCAGACATAGTTTCCTAAAACATGACCTGCAGGGGGAACGTGGCAAGGAATGCTGGGGGGCTGTTATTTCAGCCTTCTTTCCTACATCTGTGTGATGAGCAGGCATGCTTCGACATTGGGTGTGTGGACTTTTGTTGTGCAGGATACTTCGTTGCCTCACCCTTTCTAGGTTATGAAACTGGTTCGTGTGCATCGTCTCAGAGAGATAGCTGCACCTTCACAGAAATTGCGACTGTCTTAAGCATTTCAAGGGCAATTTCTCTGTCTTTGATATTCTCAGGAACGGGCCACATCCCACTTCATATGCTTCATCTACTGGTCCTGCTAGTGACAGGTCACACCCCACTCCCCCCCTTTCCCCCTCCTTCCTCCACTCTTCTCCCGCCCCACTATATAGACCCTGGATTCTAAAGCCATGGCTACACTGTAGCCGTATCTCGAAATAACATGCAATTAGCCCACCAACCTAGGACATTCTTTCTTCCTCTCCATAGAGGGGTGACAGCTTCTTCCACTTTCCAGTCCACACAAGAAGGACCTTAACCTTTGAGGGTGTCATGTTAATTACCCAGAATGCTAACATTTCAAACTTTTCTATATGATCCCTGGTGCGACTATGGGCCTCATTCTATTTTAGCTCTGCAGGGGTATGGGGATCCAAAATGAGCGGTGCTGCCATTATCACAAACCAAAGACTTCTCTTTACTGCTTGCAGGCATTACAGACCAAGTGTGTCTCAACCTGAGATCCTAATGAAAATTCAAAGGGCAAATATGGGAACAGGGATAAGCACGGCTTTCTGGGACCACCAGTCCTGCTTCTGATGCTACTGGCTGTCTGTCAGCCACAATCTTCTGTTCAAAACCCGGCTCAGCAAGTAGCTCACTGCATGACATAGCTCAAGGCTCTCATATGCTGCGGGTCAAATGCATACCTAGTATACGTGAAGGCCAGCTCCAGTGAAGTTGGCAGAATTACCCCCACTTACACCGGGTCAGAATCTGACCCTCTCTGCATGTCTCCCACCCGCTCCACAAATGGAGATAATGACATTCACTTACCTAGTTCGGAGCAGCATTGTGCACCTATGGTTGTGACAGACAGGGCAATTTCTTGCAATAACCTGGGGGCGGCTTGTCAGATAGTCCCAGTTCTTGGCTTTCGGGGGAGGATAATACGGCTTTGAAAGCAGGAGAGGTGAATCACACCCCCAGATTGTGTTAGCCAAAATGCAAATGAGGTAGTTGACAGGGAGGGGTGTGTGTGTGTGTGTGAGTGTGTGTGGAGTCCCCTGCCAGTATCCAAGTGGCCTCATGCCCCAGGCCATGACAAGGCCCACTGTCTTGCAGGGAAGCTCTCTAAGTCCTAAAGCCCAATCAGGCAATGAAGTTCTCTGCTTGTCCTTCTCCCAGGGACAGTTCAGTGCTTGGGAGTGGCAGCGTCTCCAGCCAAGAGCAGGGACTTGGATGCACCCAGAGTGCACTGCCAATGACCCACACATACACCCCAAGGTGGAAAATGCTCAAAGAAGGATGCCCACTGCTTGGGTGATGGTAAGTCCAGTGAGAAAGGAGGGGAGATTCCTGTCTGATGGCTGGGGGGCTCCTATGATGGCTAGGGGTCTGTTAAAATGTAAAGGACATTGAGGCCAGTGAGCATGAATCTCCTTTGCCAGATCCCTCTGTTGTTAAAAGCAGCATATGGTTGCCTCTCAACCACTTTGCCTATGTTCTTTCTTCCTTTGGTCCAAAAAATGGTTGCTTGGGATCACTCCAGGAAGTAGGAAACCTAACCCCTTAGGGGTCAAAGGGACACTTCGCTCACTCCACAGAAACCTAAACCCCGCTTGCTGCAGTTTAAGCCCATTGCTTCTTGTCCTATCCTCAGAGGCTAAGAAGAACAATTTTTCTCCCTCCTCCTTGTCACACTCTCCCTCCCCTTTGTGACACTTGTCACAAGCGTGTACATTCTTTTATTGTCTCAGCGGGGTAGCCGTGTTAGTCTGCAGCTTCACAAATAACCAGTCTTGTGGCACCATAGGGACTAACAAACGTATTTGGTTCTTTTATTGTTTTTAGTGTTTGCTCTGTAACTCTTTCATTTCAAGAACAAAGATGCTTGCTTTCATAAAGCTGTGTGGTAAC
Source organism: Carettochelys insculpta (assembly GCF_033958435.1). Classification (NCBI taxonomy): domain Eukaryota; kingdom Metazoa; phylum Chordata; order Testudines; family Carettochelyidae; genus Carettochelys; species Carettochelys insculpta. The sequence continues at coordinate 58,269,454 of NC_134145.1, read as the reverse complement.
TTGTAACAATTACTTGGTTTATAGTCTCCAAGGAGTGCTTAGACCATCTGACTTCCTAAGGAATTCAGAGCACAGCAGCACTGCACAGCCTGGAAAAGTGGGGAAGACAGATTCTTGTCTCCACTCAAGAGGGATGATGTGTGGGTGTCCCTGGTGTTAGGCTGGCACGCAGGGAAATACAGGTGCAGTGGGCCTGAGCCATAACATAATTAACTTAGCTCCTGTTTACAAAGGGTTTTGATGATGTAAGACGCCTATTGTTGTTAATGGATGTTGGATCAGACCCATAAAATGCATTATTATTTCCCAGTAGCCAGTGCGATTGACTTACTTTGACCCAAGCAGATACTGGAGGGCAGTGGTTTTCCACCACTGTGCCACAAGAACTGTCCAAGGCCGTGTCTACACGTGCCCCAAACTTCAAAATGGTCACGCAAATGGCCATTTCGAAGTTTACTAATGAAGCGCTGAAATGCATATTCAGCGCTTCATTAGCGTGCGGGCGACCCCGGCACTTCAAAATTGACGCGCCTCACGGCTCGTCCCGACGGGGCTCCTTTTCGAAAAGACCCCAGCTACTTCGAAGTCCCCTACTTCGAAGTAGCTGGGGTCTTTTCGAAAAGGAGCCCCGTCGGGACGAGCCGTGAGGCGCGTCAATTTTGAAGTGCCGGGGTCGCCCGCACGCTAATGAAGCGCTGAATATGCATTTCAGCGCTTCATTAGTAAACTTCGAAATGGCCATTTGCGTGGCCATTTCGAAGTTTGGGGCACGTGTAGACATAGCCCAAGTGTCCCATGAAGTTTCATCAATTTCCCTTCACCAGGGCTCTTTGCAGAGCCACCAGGGGGAGAGTGGGGGATAGCGATGATGCCACACCAGTCAAGGCTCAAGGGACAAGGCTGCCTGAGTCCCAGCTGGTGCGGGGTCGGTCAATTTCCCCCTGCGGTGGCTCTTTGGAGAGCTGCTGGGAGGGGAAATCCCAACCCTACAGGAGACCATTCGAACCAGGAGACAGCTGAAATGCTGCTTCCTGGTCTGAAAGGGGTGGCAGGGACCCTGTCCCCCCAACAGTGGCAAGGAAGGAGGGAGGGTAGACGGTAGCCTGTTGGAGCTGGGATGTGGTTTAAATGCTGCATCCTGGCTCTGAAGGGCTGGCAGGGAGGGCATGGTGCGCATTCACTCACTCCCCTTTTTTTCGACCCGTCAAAGAGGGTCTATTCTGTGGCGGATTTGAAACATGAATACATTTGCTCCTTGTTTAGCGTGTTTTATGCGCAACTATGCTGCAAACCTCTCCAATAAGACCGTAACCATAGTAAATGTAAGTGAATGTGACATTTATGAGCAATCGATTCAGCTGAAAAATGTGGGTGTGCCGTGGAATTGTCTCATTGAAGCGTGCCGTGTTCCTGAAAAGGCTGGGAACCGCTGCAGAAGGGTACCTGCCTGCGTAAATGCACCTTATAACAAGTTCCAGACATTCTAGATCTGACATTTGTGCACTGCTGGTGTACCAGGGAACAGCAGGCCCCCTTGTTCATGGTGTTCCCCATCACACTCAGCCTCTGCAGGTGCCCAAGAAGGAGGAGGGAGTGCACATGAAATCAATAACTCCGTTTCACTCTGCCAGAGGATTTGTGCATTATGTGCTGCAGGCCATGGGAAATCTAATATATAGATCACGTTTCTTCAGAGCGGTATCGACAAAACACGCAATGGCTTGGCTAGCAGCCAACCATGTAAAGCCATGAGTGTCCCTTATAGCAGTCGACAATGCTTGTGCAGGAGGAAGCGTAAAGCTGCTGTCATATTGATCATTGCAGGCAGGACAATGCCTCTTAGGATGTGCTAAATCCTCCTGAATTTCCCGGCCAAGATCTGGGACTGACCTCCTTTGATTATTATTCCGCTGCCCATCTCTTGAACACCTGCACCTCACTTCAAGTTGAGAAATGCTTGTCTCAACAGGTAAAATCTTTCTGTGGATGCAGAGTTGTTGCTTCTACTTCTCTGATCCTTCTACTGAAATGCTCATGTAAGTGGATCCAGAACCAGGATCCACGGGGAAGGCTGCATGCATGCTGTCTTATCAATTACTTAGGAACACCTTTCATTTGACTCAGGCTGTGTTTGTGCCATCTCTAGGCCTTCATTAGGAATAGCAAGTGTTCAAAATCTCTCAGGATCAAACCTTTAAAAAAACCCTTTAATTAACCACACATTTTATTGGGCGAGAAAAAGGGGTTGTGCCCTAGGAGTGTAACACGTAGGGGAGTTACAAGAGTTGTTGAGCAATGGTCTGTGTAGCTGTGGTGTGTTTATTTCCTTGCACGCTCGTGGCGAGGCATAAGGATCCAGAGACAAGTATTTGTTTGTGCCTCTAAAATTACCTGTCCTTTACTTATCTCAAGGGTGTGTCTACATTAGGAACTAACTTCAAAATTAGGTACTGCATCAAAGTAGCCAGCAGAGAGTCTACACCCATTTTCCCTGACTTTGAAGTTAACTTCGAAGTAGGGAGCCCAATTTCGAAGTCCTTACTCCATTCCCCGGAATGGAGTAGTCCCCTACTTACTTCAAAGTAGAGTGTGTGTAGACGCTCTACATCAAAGTAAGCCGCCTTGAAGTTATTTTTGTAGTGTAGACATAGCCTCGGTGTCTTAACAACCCAGGTCCATTTGGCAGAGGTGCATTACCTACTTAATTCAAGGGTCCAAATCAGCTGAAAGTCAGCCTCTGAATAGGGTTCTGGCAGGAAAGCCAACATTCCTCCTCAGAAAGGCTTCTAGAGCAGCTTTTTTGAAAAGTGTTTCCTCCCCAGCTCTGAAGGATCTCTGCCAGTGTGAGTATTTTAAACCCCCATTCTATTTATAAGTTATTTTATATAATCTGGCCAAAAGCAAGTGCCAGACTCTGGCCTGGCAGAATGCCTACTCCTGCCTTCCTTGTTTGGTTTTAAAGCACACGGTGGTTTGGAAAAAAAAAAACAACTAGATCTGAAAATTACTCTGGAAACCTTTTATTGGGAAAAGGAAGAGGAGAAGAAAAGCACAAGGGCCAGATTCTGCGAAGGCCACCTCATACCACTCAGGAAGCTCGCGAGGGACTTCAGGTAGACAGCAATGCCTGCTTGACCAAAATTTTCCCTCCTGGGGATAGACTCCCTGAATGTGAGGGGCCATATAGGAGCATACGGCCCTATAGCTCATGGGGGCTACACTCAGAGGGGACCAGGGAATTCAGATACAGGTATCAACAGTCCTGTGGCTGCTCTAATTTACCAGCAGGACTAGGCAGGCCCCTTCGCAGCCACAGGATAGAAGGAGCACAAAGGTTGCGTGAAGACTTCCTCTCGACTTGCCCGCACTAGCCCACGAAAGGTGTCACTGAGAAGCAGGATCCTTCAGTATAAATACAGGAAACCTTGTAAGACTGTCCAAGCTGCTCCATTCAGAATCAGAGCTGAACTGTCCCAAAGTTCGGGGTGCTTGGGACTCATTTCTTAATCTTCTACAGAGCACAAAATTAAACCATGTGACCACAGTAGCCTGCTAAAGAAAGCACAGCTTGGAAACTGCAGGCACCTTCCACCTGCCCTTTGTGTTCCCCCACCACATGGGCCTGACAAGTCACTCAGACCACTGCACTGTTCCCCCTACCTCAGAGAGCCCACAAGTCCTGTATAAGTGGGTCCTTAGACCTTTTAATATTGCCCCACCTTTGCCCTGTTCATTGGGGTGTGGAATTGAATGAAAGTTGTGAAATATTTAGGCATCTACAAGGCACTGGTACAGTTCAAAAATAAAGGTCACACCAGGGAAAAAACTGAATTGAGATGGGAGTTGGTTTTTGGATGGTGGCTCTTCAGGGTCACCTGAGCTAGTGCATATTTTATAAACAGCAAGAGGGTGATTCTGTTGCATCTAGTGTAGTCATCCACTCCAGTGGAGATCCGTATAGCATAGCATTTGACACCCTGTGATGGGGCTGCACTCGCCTCTCATGAATGACCCCTGGCCAAATGCATATGCCTGCACTCTCTTTTTGTTCATGGAAGCTCTTCCGTGACTCAGCCCGCCAGCCAAGTCACAGGCAGTCTGCATGCAAATAAAAACAAACCCTTTTCTAGGGTACAAATCCAATGGGACCTTTCTTGGGGTCCTCTCTAATGTATCTCAGTTTGTTTCCACTCTGGAATAGGGCTGTGGCCACAGGGCTTCCTTCCTGGAGGCAACATCTTCGTTCTCTCAGGGCTCTTCTGGTTCTGGCCCATTGGCTGGGTCACTATAGTCCTACCCCCTCGCCCGCATCCCCAGGATACCTAAAGATTTAGGCCACTTCCCCAAGTGGCTAGCAGGGAACTGGGGAGCCTCTGTCCCACCTTCTGTTCCTGGCCCAGCCACCCTGCAGATAGCAGCTGCTTGCTACATTCGTTCCACAGCTGCTCTAATTCTTTGGGCTACTTCCCCATGGCCCTGTGCCATCTTCACCCTTAAACCTCAAGGCTTGGCCCTGCTTGCCAGGAAGTCTCCACACTAAGCTGTCTGCAGAACTGCTACCCTTCTAGCCAGCCAGCCTCCAGATATTCCCTCCCTGAGTTCCACACATCAGCTAACTACTGCTTTGTTGTACAGCTCCTTTTATATGGCCCTCCTGACCCCTGATTGGCTGCTTCCTCTTCAACTGCTCTAGTTCGCTTGGAGGACCTCTCTACTGCCCTTTTTCTGGGACAGGTTGTGGCAGGTCCACAAGGCCTCCAGCATTTATTTAAGCACTGGGAGCCCCTCCCCCAGCCTAAGGGGAGGGGCTACTGGACCCAGGATCCTACTGATTTTGTCGGACAATGGAGGAATAGAACAGGGTAGGGGTGCAGGCTACTGGTTCAAAATGAGGGAACCAGAGAAGGACACTGAACAGAGAACCCTGGACAGCGCCCACTGTTCCTTGAAGCTGTCTAGGGAGCCAGCGGATACCATCCCGAGGAACTCTGCTCAGATGCATGAGACCAGGGAGGAATGGGAATAGGCCCCACAGTTGCAGAGCACGCTTTCCTTCAGCAAGGGGCATCCGTGCCTAGTCCACCCAATAACACATCTTCATTGCACGAGTGCAAACAGTTACACAAGGTTCAGAACAATGGAAATCAGGCAGGAATTGTTTTCAGTATCCTGAAATACACAAGATACAATGAGAAGTGACACACTTATCATAAGTAGCAATTTACATGATAAATTTCACGTAACATGCACAGGAAATTAGACGAGATATCTTATAAATTGATCACCGTCCCCTGGTTCAGTTTCATGTTGTTACCGAGCACTGTGTTGTATCCAAAGGATTGAAACAGCAACTTCATATCATGACTGCCTGCTCACATGGAAGTCATTGCTGCTGATTTCTGTGGGAGCAAACTCTGGCCTTAGATGAGTTTATCTGGCACAAGTTTAACATATTCCCTTTGCAAATGTAAACCCCATTAAATGTCTGGCTAGCTGTGATAGGACTTTTTAAGGTCAGCACTGCTTGGATTGCTGAGTCTGAAGTTCCTGTTGAAGGGCTTTAAATCTATGTTCTTTAAATGGGTTTCTCCAAACATAATTAAGAGATAAGATCAGTGAGCTAGAATGTCATCACCACGGGTCTGCTGCTGCTGCTGGGTAAATCTCAATGCAAAGCTGTATGCTCCCAAATCTGGACGCTGATCCTGCGACAACATTCCACTCAATCATCTCGAATGAGTTTTGAAGATCTGATCTTGTGCACACCGAAGGCAATATTTTGCTCTGGACTTCAGTGGAAGCAGGACAGGCCCCTAAGTATGTGTCTGCCACGGTTTGGAATACAGCCACAATTTAAATGGCCCCTGAGCCACTAACCAACCCCATAATTATCTTCTAACCAGTGCAGCATTCCAACAGCTGTGATTTTATCCTGTGTCTCAACAGTATTTGGCAGTTTAAACAACTGCAACTATCACACACACATCTCCTAGAACTGGCAGGGACCTCAGGAGGTCTTCTAGCCCAGTCCCCTGCCCTCTTGGCAGGACCAAGCACCGTCCCTAACATCTATTTGCCCCAGTCCCTAAATGGCCTCCTCAAGGATTGAGCTCACAACCCTGGGTTTAGCAGGCCACTGCTGAAACCAAAGTTACTTCTAGTGCCATTTCTGTTTATTCTGACAATTGACTCAGATCCTTGGGTCTGTGCTGTAAGCCAATCATCCTACCTCCCCTGATCTGAGGAACAGCCAGAGCCTTATTTAGCCCTTGGCACAACTTAGGGCAGCTTCAGAGCAGCTGTAGATTGCACCAACTGTGAGAACCCTCACAACTCTCTGCTGGCCCAAGACAGCTGGTGCACCATGAGCTCTAGCCATACACGTCTCAGTGCTTCATCTGTCCCTGCCATGCACTCTTTTCTGCAGGTGGAGATCAGGGAGCAGGTGGTTCTGAGTAGCGACACTGGTACTACCTCACCCTGGGATTCCTCTATGCAAGTAGCGCCAGCCAGTTATCTCACTTAGGGCTGCTTTCTGGCTGCCTGAGATGTGCAAAGCAACTGGATGTGGCTAGGGTGGGACTGAGAGTCTGGACCTCAGTGTTTTAATGCATCCCTTACACTGGGTTTCATAGCCTCTGAACACTTGTAATTTACAGGCCACCAGTGCCTTCATATACACAGGGAAGACTCTTGGTTTGGACTCTGGGCCTTGCCTGTGATCTTCTCTTTGGTCAGGAAGGATCAAGGCCGATTTCCCATACCCTCTCCCTTTAAATTCCATTCTAAGAAGAAGGTTGAGTTGTTCTTTGACCAGCTGACAAGTGACACTTCTTCCCATATAGGCCTTCCCCTACCCTGACACATTTTATCCTGCCTGAATCAACAGCCTGTGTGCTCCTCCCAAGTCGTCATTATTTTCCTCCAAATACCAAATGGGCAGGCAGGAGTGACCCAGACAATATCTTTGGCACGGCTCTCAATTGCCTAGCAAAGGGGTCAGCAACAAAAATAGCTAGAAGAGCCGTTTTTTTCCAATTTGGTAAAAACCTCAATAATTTAAGAGCCACAATGCATGTGCCAGCAATGCCACACTGCAATTTACATTGGCCAAACTGGACATTCTCCCCATAAAAGAATAAATGGACATAAATCAGCCATCAGGAATGGTAATGTGCAGCAGCCTGTGGGTGAACACTTCAATCTCCCTGGACACTCAGTGGCAGATTTAAGGGTGACAGTCCTGAAACAAAGAAATTTAAAAAATCAAATGAAGAGAGAAATCTCTGAGCTGCAATTCATTTGCAAATTTGACTCCATTAACCAAGGATTAAATGGAGACTGGGAGTGGCTCACAGCTTACAAAAACAGCTTTTCTGCCCTGGTGGTTAATATCTCCCCATAAGACTCTGACAAACACTCACATCCCCCTGTCTGATCTAACTTGTTTTTTCCTCTTTTGATAAGTACTATTGATAATGGGCCATTCAATCTTGCTGAATAGATCTTTTGTCAGCTCTCGCCCTCCCTTTTACTGGGACCCCACTCTTTAAATACCCCTCTGAACCCTCTCCCCCACTCACGCATCTGATGAAGTGGGTCTTTGCCCACGAAAGCTCATGCTCCAAAATATCTGTTAGTCTATAAGGTGCCACAGGACTTCTTGTTGTTCTCGGAGCTACAGACTAACACGGCTACCTCTCTGATACAATGCATGTGAATACGAGATGGTCCTTAACTAATAACATCAAACCGTACTTTTTGTAATTCCTATTTTACGAACGGCACTCACACAATAATTTGTAACACGATACATATTTGCTGCAGGATGTTCACAAAAATTTTACATATTCTGTTTCCTCACACTTTATGTGTGTGTGTATGTTTGTACCACTGCCTCCCTGACTTTCACTCCCGAACTCTCTCTCTCTCTGGAGAGCGCTAGGAGGAGTTATCCAGCGTTTTGAGATCACATATCGTTCGCTATTTAGATATGAGTTTTTCATTTTGGGGCTTTTAGATATTCACTGTTTATCAATAGGGATTTTTTTTTTGTTAACTTTGCAGTTACTGTGTCAGGAGCCACAAAGAAGTCCTAAAGAAGACCAGGCTGAAGACCCCTGGCCTAAAAGAATGGCCTCGATTTGCCACAGCCATTTCTGTACAATCTCCTTAATTACTATCACACTACAGAGTGCAATCCTGATCAGCGAGTGGGCTGCGTCACTCTCTGCCCTGTAATCTTAGAGGTCTCACAATCTGGGCTGCCAGTAAACAGCCTATCAGCATGCATTGAACAACCTGAGTATCTGTACAACTGCAGCCCTGGTCCAAAAATTCTGACCCAAGCAGCCGGTCAGCAACACACCAACCACACTCAGGTTTTCACCAGCCATGTTTACTCTTTGGAGGGTAACTGCAATACACTCCAGTCCCAAATTTTCGCCAAAATATGTGATCTGCACTGTCCCAGTTCTCTCCAAGACTGTTTAGATATTAGAGGTCTATTGTACCCATAAGAGATCAATATCACTGAGCTAGATTAGATTAAAAAAAGTGTATTGAAAGATAGAGATTTTAAGTGAGTACAAGGAACTACAGTCAGAAATGGGTACAAGAGAAATAAACAATCACTTTCTAGTAACTAAATCTTAAGAAACTAGACTCAGTTCAAGCTAAAACCTTTACCACATGATCCTAACAACAGGGCTGAGGAAATTCTCAGGTCAGAACCTCTTCCAAAGTCAAAGGCTGGTTACTTTGTCTTTGCAGGTGAAAGAGAGAATATCTGGGTTGTTTTCACCCCTCACTTTTAGAGTGCATTCTCCCACTGAAATGCATTTCCCTAAGCATTACCCACAGATAAACAACATGCTGTCCTGTAGCACCTTAGAGACTAACAAATTTATTGGGTCATAAAGTTCCTTCCCACTGTGAAGACAGAGACATGGAGTCTCATGGTAAAAGAGGTTCCATATTGCTGTTTGTTAAAATGCTAATCACTCTGCTCCTACCTCCCTCTGTTGCCAAAGAATGGCCACTTGACCAGCGACTGCCAATCAAGTTTGAGGACATCTGGGCTAGAGGCATCACCTAGTTGTCTGTCTCTGAGGAAGAGGTTAATCCTCCTCCTCAGTCTTAACTGGTAATCACCTTTCAGTCAGAATTTCAGCTTTTGTTCATAATGTTACATATAGTTTTGCTACACATATTTCACCCTATTATTTGTTTTCAAATGATACGGCACAAGAAGCATTTTAGGGATTATTGCAATCGAGTGTAACGTGTGAAGATGGATGTGCTTTCTGTCACAGTTACAAACAGCTTTGGTAAACTGCAGACCATTGTAGTAGAAATCTATAAGCTGTACAAGTACCTAGTATTTGTCTATTATAACTCTTGGGCATTAAACATATTTAACTCACTCTTTCCCTTGCATTTTTCCTCCTCCTTTACCATTTCTTTTCCCTCACTCCAACTTATTTTACTTTTCCTCCATTTTTCTACAGTCTTATCCCTCTTTCTAATCTCCCTGCTCCACCACTCTTTTCTCTCTTCCTCTTTCCTGTACATTCTTTCTTTCTTCCCATCCATCTTCTCCCTTACAGTACATCTACATTTACCAGGAGACTGACCAGGTCAGGCTCGATCTTCCAGGGTTTGAGTTTGCACACCTAGCAGGGATGTGTGAAATCGAATTATCAGAGGTTGACAATCAGCCCCGTACTCTTCATTATTGCAAGGAGTAAGCAAGGTGGACGGGAGAGTCAACCTCCCTCAGGGCTTGTCCATTAAGTTGAAGATCGACTCAGTCAGGGTCGCTCTTCCAGAGTTTGATTTTGCACATCTGGTGAAGATGTGGCAAAATCACTCTCTCTGGGGTTGGCAGCTGATTCCTGTATTCCATGCTATTGCATGGAGTATGGGAGGTTGCCATGAGAGTACAGAGGCTAGGTCTTCTGTAGGGAAATAAGTTGATTCTGGTACATCGATTCTGGCTATGCAAATGCCACAGTTAGAATTGCATATCTGAAGTCGAGTTATTTCGCTAGTATAGATTTAGCCTCAGTGAGGGTAGCCAGATAAGTCAATCATAGAGACATGGACTCCAGCTACGCAATTGCTGTAGCTGGAACTGCATACCTGGGATTGACTTTAAGGTCTAGTGTAGACCTGTCCTTATTCTCAATCTGTTCCCTGTCCAATAGAATTTACACTCCTTTTTCACCCTCACACATGCACCCTGCCCTCTCCATCTCTTTCACATACCTTTTTCCCTCTCATGAGTGCGTCTTGTCCCCAGTGACTCACATTAGCCTTGCAGGGATAGGCCACTACCCAGGCTAAAAATGGTTAGAAGGATGGTCTGGACATCACCCACTGCACAGTGTTTATGTGGCGTAACAGGGCTGGAGAGGGAATTCATCTAGAATGACCAGATTTTCACAATTAAAAGGCAAGACAACTTTCAAATGGGGTGGGAGTGATGGGGCACAGAGGGCAGCACGTTGAGTGAACAGTGGGGAGTTATGCTTGGGAGGGTGAGAGATAGAGGTGTGCCTTCTCTGCTCTGCTACCAAGCAATCCCCTGTCCTCCTTTGCAGTGCCCCTGTGGATGCAACTGTCATTGAGGGTGGGATGCACTCATGAGAAAGTCTCCTCCAACAATTTGTGTGAAGGAAGGGGGCTCTGAAGGTTGCTGGGGGAGGAGGTGTCAACATGCAACGGGCCTGGTTTGTGGGAACGGGGGTCCTTGACACTTGTGTGGTCATCCCCCACTCATCAACTGCATGACCTCAGTTCCTGCAGATGGCCAGTTTCGGGCTGGATTTTGTAAAAATGACCAGAGTATTTCCAGCATGCAAAGATACATTGTCCCCCTTTGAGCTCACCTCCTCAGACAGGCAGAAAAAGGAACACCAGCTCTGCCCTTTTCCCACTTAGTCTTTCTCGGTGAGACTGGCCCTGGCAGAGGGCTGAGTGTCTACTCAAGCCAATCTGCTCAGCACTTGCAGTTTAGTCCTGGCTCCTGCTAAAGCAACCAGTCTACTTCCTAAGTGGTGAACGGCCTGGGAACCAAAGCCACAGGAAGCTGCTGCACTCAGAACTCAAGTGACAGCCATTCCTAGGATGCTGTAACTAACATTGGGACAAGGCAAAGAGTATAGGGAGGCACAAAAGTGGCACACGGCTCCCTGCTCCAAGCGTCAAGATCAGCTCAGATCGAATGAAGAATGAGAGAGAAAGAGAGAGGGAGAGAGCGAGTGCAGCATCTTGCCATTAAAAAATGAAAAGACAAAGTACTTTTTGCTCATCATCATGTAACATCCAATAAAGCTGCAGGATATGTGTTTGTTACTGTAATACACAGATTACTCAAGTAAGCTCAATAATATGCTCATAATTTCTGTATTTACATAGGACCTTTCACTCCAGGCTCTAAAGAACTTTGCAACCATTAATTAAATCTTGCAACACCACAGAAGGCTGGTAAGGAACAGAGGTTAAATAACTGGCAATTCCAGAGCGAGTCAGTGTCAAAGTGGAGGAACTAGACCTAGGAGCAAAGATGGTGTTCAACTACTATAGGCACAGAACTGGCTTTCCAAAGTATGCTACTTTTAAAGGGAAAACTGGTGTGTGACAGTTCTCCCTGTTAGCAGTGACTTATTAGCTGTTCAGTTAACCAGCAAAGATTATGGAAAGCGCTCCTTAAATGGTTTTATTTTTCAACTGATGACAAAAACAAAAAAAAAACAAAAAACCCAGCATAGCTACTCTCTGCACAAGCATTAGAAAGTTCACAGCACATTCATAGACTCACGCCATCATAGGGTTGGAAGAAACCTCAGGAGGCCATTGAGTCCAACCCCCTGCAGAAAGCAGGGCCAATCCCAAGTAAACCATCTGGTGAGGGCTTCGTCAAACAGGGACTTACAGGCCTCTAGGTGAGAAGATTCTGCCACCTCCTTAGTAAACCATTCCAGAGTTTCACCACGCTCATAGTGAAATAGCTTTTTCTAAGAAGCAGCCTCGACCGCACCCCCACAACTCAAAACCATTGCTCCTTGTTCTGTTTTCATAAAACGAGGCAATCCAGTGACATTGTTCAGAATGTAGTTCTCCCTCCTTGGCTAGTGCTCTGTTCTCCATTGTACTAGAGCTATCTGTACAAAAGGAGGCTGTATTTCGGTGTTCCTGGTCAGATGCCAGCTCAAGTCAGAAATCCCACTGAAGTTAATAGGAGTTTTGCCATGGTAAAGCCAGAGTGAAAATTGAGCCAGGACTGAAGCAGACAGCCTTTAGTTTATAAAGTGCTTTGAGATCCACAAGGCAGCTGCCCCTGCCCCTGCCCTTGCCCAGCTGACAGGGACCCCCAGCTACAAGTGCAGCCTCCACAGCCAAGAAGCACTGCCACAGGGTGGTTGCTCTGCTCCCTGGTGCCTCAGGGCATTAGTCCCCACTGGGAGGGAGCAGCTGCCTGGTTTCCCAGCACCCCACACTTCAGCCCCTGCTGCAAGGGAGCCCTTCCACGGGGCAGCTGCCTGTTTCCCAATGCCCCACACCGCTTGGGAGCTGTTTTCCAGGGCAGCTGCCCCCACTCCCCAGTGTGCTGCTGCCAGGGAGTCCGGCCACAAGGCAGCCGCCTCCACTGCCGAAGAACCCCTCCAAGGGAGGCAGCCGCCCTGTTCCCAGGCACCCCGAACCGCAGGGCAGCAGCCCCCCATCTCCAGAGGCCAGGTGCTCCCTCTTTGGCACAGGGAAATGTGGTCACCCTAATTGCACCAGGCAGGCCAAGCGCCTCCCCAGCACACTCTTGCAGAGACCGACCTCGCCCAGCTACACGGCCCCTGCACACCCCCGCTGCATTGCTCCGCGACCGGGGAGGCAAGTAGGCGGGACCAAAGAAACTCCTCCCCCCCCAGCCCTCTCCGCGCGGCCTTCTTTCAAGCGACGTTCGCACGGAGGGGCGGGGTTGGCTGTCCCCTGCCCCGCCCCACCCCGCTGTAGGCCCCGCCCCCGGCCGGTCTCCGAGCCGCGGCGGAGGAGGTGGGCGGCGGTTACCATGGCGATGACGTCCTGCGGGCGGCGGGTGCGGGGGGGGGGGGCAGGGTGAGCGAGGAGAGGAAGATGGCGGCGGCTGCTGCGGCGGGGCCGCAGTGGGCGGCGGGGCAGCGCTGAGGAGGGCGAGCCGGGCGGCGGGGCCCATGTGCGGCGGCGGCGGGGGCGGCAGCAGCGGCCCGCTAGCAGCAGCCGGCGCGGGGTCCCGCGGAGCCGGCTCGGGGGTAGCCGAGTGAGCGCGGCGGCCAGGCAGGGGCGGCAGGATGAAGTTCGCCGAGCACCTCTCCGCGCACATCACGCCCGAGTGGCGGAAGCAGTACATCCAGTATGAGGTACGCGGGCCGGGCGGCGCTGCCGACGGGGGGGGGCATCCAGGGCCTGACCGCCGAGCCGGCCCCCTCGGCTGCCGGCTGTGTGATCGGTGGTCGCCCCGGGTTCTCCCCGCTCAGCTGCGGCGCCGTCTACTGCCTCCCCCGGGAGCAGCCCCCCGGCTCCCCGCTGGGACACGCCATGCCCTGCTGCGGGCCTTGGCCGGAGGAGCCCAGCCCAGCCTCTCCTCCCTTTCGGGGCTCGGCTGGATCCCGTGTCACGCCCTCTGCTTCTGGGGTTCTCCCAGCCCGGCGGGCTCTCCTTCATCCCACCCGCTGGGCGCTTTTCCTGGTCGGTCTCCTGTCAGTCTTGTCTGCCCCCGCTCAGCCCGCATCTGCTGGTAGCACCCGTCGCTTTCCATCACTCCAGGTCCTGTTCAGCCTCGCCCCGCTCAGGGAGGTAAACGTCTACCCGGAGGCTCTCTCACTGCCTGGAAAGTTGGATGGGAAGATGGCCTAGAAGCGTGCCCTGAAAGACTTGGCTTTCCAAATTGAGGAAGCCAAAGGTTAAACTTCTACAAAATGGTTAAAATGTGTTTTGCTGGTGCAGCCTTTGTCCATAAAGGTGGAACTTGGACTGTTTGTTTGATTGTTTTTCTGTTTGAAACTTGATTAAATAAGTAGGTGGTGTGGCCATTTAAATAACGAAACCTTTTTGTGGCGCCAATACTTTAAAAACCAAACACTGCTATATGTATTTTAGTTGCATATGCTTGAGGGAAGGTCTGTATCCTCTCAAATAGCCAATGAGCCCTAAGGGCTGTAGTCAATACGTATTGCTAATGTGCTGTATTCGCACTTGGATCTGAGAGATTATTTTTGTGTTGGACAAGATAATCTGGCATGCTGCAGTTTCAGTTTATGTGCTTAACAGAAACATAGTACAAATCAACATGTTCATACACCTAGACAGATTTTAAGAATGAGATTGCAGCTCATGCCATCCATTGAGCTTGGGCAAAAACAACTTAAATGTGTAATGTTTAGCGGCAGCTTTGGATTTTTGCCTCTAACCTTTCTGTTAGCCGATGAGCTGAGTTCAGAAGCTTGAGGAGTAAATAAATTATTTAATAACAGTGGGGATTATTAGAGGAAACCAGTGATAATATCAAACGTGGTGGTATGTGAGAGACTGAGAATTATTTCTCCTTTGCAGTATTTTTTCTTTCTATGGGAACTTTACATAAATTAGAAGTATAGGCATTGTGGACTCGTCAAGTTATTTGTGGTGTTGTATTGTTTTATGTCCTTTCAGTTCTGGGATCCTAACAGCAACCTGGATTATGGTTCTTATTAAATTTGGTGCTGTTTTTACAGCTTCTTGTGAGCAAGTGATTTTCAGCACCACTGTCAGTTCTCTGCCTGTGGAAGCTTGGAATAGATGATCTCTTTGGCTCAGAGTTGCCTCTCGGTGAAATATGGCTCCTAAAAGCCAGAACTGAAGAGACAGATGTGGTGACTATAAAGATCTACCTGAGTGGCCCAGAACATTATAGTTTTTATAGCAACAGTTGCTTAATTTTTTAAGGTTAGTGAGGCTGTCTGTGGAAATTTGTTTTGCATTTGTCTGCTGCATGCTTGATTTTTTGGGGTAAAAAAGCCACTTAAGTTGCCAGTGTAAACCTTCATGAATACAGTACACACACGAGATTCTGATTTATTAATCATGGATTATTTTCAGAATTTAGCTTTTATTTTTTCAGGTATTACATCAGTTATGATGAGAGAATAAAAACCTTCAGAAGACATCAGTAAAATTATCTCTTGGCTAATCATAAATTGTGGTAGAAATGTTTTTTTTTTTTTTTTTAAAGGAACAAATGGGAAAGGCAGTACAGAAAGATTCAGTATTTGATTTGTATTAAACCTTAAAGGTTTGAGTACATATGAATAGAGCTTTGCAGTGTACATGTCATTATGGTTTCTTGAAATCTATGTAAGCCAACTAGCAAATATCCCATAAATTCTCATCCACCATAATGTTGGCAAAAGAAACAACAACAATAACAAATGGACTGACGTATTCTAGTGGGCTTTGTGTGTGCAAATGCATCTATCATTTGGATTTCTGCACAGATATCCATGGGAGTATTTGGCATGAAATCTGAAGGCTAACATCCTTTGTTACTCAGAGCTTTGCTGGAAAAAAATTATTAATGCTTCAGTGCACTGACACTACTTGGAAAATGTAATTTTATTCTTTGTGGAATTTTTAGGAAAGACTGTAGGCAAGTTAGCAGAGCTAGTCTTTTATATGTCTTCCTCAATTTTTGGCAACACACTCTAGAGAGAAAATAAATATTAGCACGACATTTCTTCATTCAGAAGCTTGTGTTTTCCCACTCAGTGAAGATATAGCCTATTTTGTGCTCTTGTTTTTTAGTACCATCGGTGATATTTGTTGTTGGAACTTGTGTGCTTTTATTTCTGCATCAGCTTTACATTTCCATTCATTCCAAGGTTAGGGAGGCATCCTGTAGTATTTCACTGTCTTCAGAACACTCTTGTACAGGTTGAACCTCTCTAATCTGGAACTGTCTCATCCAGCAACATACATAATCCAGCATGATTTTCGTTAGCCAAACGACCACTTATCATGGGTGAGGCCATGTTCCCTGTGGTCCCATAAAGTTTGTTTACAGCCACCAGTCATGGCTGTCAATGTTCTGTGCTGTCCTCTAAGAGCCCAGTAAGCAATGTAAGGTAATGTGTTAGGAAATATTGACCTCCTATCGTCTAGTAAATTCTCTCATCTGGCACCCTTCAGGTCTCAAGGGTGCTGGGTAAGAGAGGTTCAACTTGTATTAACTATTGCAACTTTCAGAAAGTCTTGCTGATTACTTAGTTTGAAATCTAGCTTGTGAGATTTGTTGGATGGTTCCATTTTGGCCTGAGGGAGATTGTATGTTTTTTTGTTTTTAGGTGCATACACTGATAAAAATCCCCCCCGCTTTTTTTTTTTTTTAAGAAGTTTCAGTCACAGTTGTTTCTGCCTGTGATATGTCTGATTTCTCCACAACTTGAAATGTGTGATAGACACCAGATAGCTTTATGAGACCTGTGACTAGCAACATCATCTTCTGAATTGATAGTGGCTGATTTAAAAATTTCCTGCAACTTCAGCTTTCTCTCCTGCCCGTGGGGCACTTTACATCTTAATATATTTTTAATAGGAATAACCAGAGCAGAATAATAATTATAATGTCTACTGTTTTGAGCAAGTCTACCTGTTCTCTTTGCTCCCCAGTCCTAAAGGAATTAGTCCGTGTATCTGAATACCAGTTAATAACCATCTTACTAAAAATGGTTTATGTTTCATTTGATGAGGGTAAAGTTGCCAGTTCACTGGGTAATTCGGAGAATTACGTAACCAAGTGGTGGCTATATTTCAGGTTGATATTTGTCTTCTAAAAATATCAAATTAATATTGCATTTTGCCTCTAGTAGATATTTGCTAGAAGGGTTATGGGAATCAGCAAAGGAAGACATGCCCTGAATGAGGCTGCTAGAATCATTGAAATTTCATGCTAGAAGGTTACTGAAGGGCCCTACTCCCCAGCCACGTGAACTGAGGCATGACCAAGTAAACCTGAACTATCCCTGGCTGATGTTTATCTAACCTGTTCTTAACAATGTCCAGTGAGAAAAGATTCCACAGCCTCCCTTGGATGTCTATACCAGTGCTTAAATACCCTACCAGGCAGAAAATTTTTCTTACGTTTTCCTGACTTTTTTTGTAGCCCCATTACAATCTTGAGTCATACTCATTTTGTGAGTAACTAGAATGCACAGATTTTTTTCCACCTATGGTACTGCATAATCATAACCATTTGTTCCCCATTTTGTAGTTGAGCATTTGATTTTTTTTCCTGTGTGTACTTTCAGCTTACACCAGGTGGATTTGACACCAGTTCTCTAGTTTGTCAAAAGTAACTTTCAGTTCTACTCCTGTCCTTCTGACTGGTAGTGACTCCTCCCAGCATAATGTCATCTGCAAATGCTATAAACACACTTTTCATTAGATATGTCACTAATGAAAATACTCAATAATTCTGGACTAGGATGGACACGTGGGGAACCCCATTGGACAGATCCCCCAGTTTGACTGTGAGCTATCAATCACTAATCTTAAAGTATGGTCTTTCAATTAATTATGTACCCACCTAATAATAATTTTCCTCTACCCCTCATTTCCCTAGTTTGCTTATGAAAATATTCAGTGGGATTGCTGAAAGCCTGACATATATCAAGATACATCATATCTGCTGTTTTGCCCTTCTTCTCTAGGCTAGTAATCCTCTCAAAGAAGGAAATTAGATTGATTTGACATAATTTGTCCATGACAAATATTACTTATTACCCTATTATCCTCTAGATGCTTACAGATTTATTGTTTCCTCATTGTTCCAGTAACTTTCCAGTTATTGAAGTTAGGCTGACTGGTCTATAATTCTCTCGGTCATTTTTGTTCCTCCTTTTAAAGATAGGTACCTTGTTTTTCTTTATTCCTCTGGGACCACAGAGGCTCTCTGTAAGTTCTCAGATAATTGCTAATACAGCAGTGCCTCGATTTACAGAAGGGTTGAGGTCCCACACACACTTGTGTAACTCGAATTTCATGTAAGTTGGAGGTGGCTTTTTTTTCTCCCTGTTGGAATGCACATTCTGCAGCTGGGGAAGCAGCAGGAGCTCCTTTTGTAAGGTAATTCCTCGGGCTGGGTGGGGGAGTTGGGGAAGGTTAAGCCTAGCAGTGGGTTGGGGCTGTGGGAAGGGGGCAGGCGGGTTAAGCCTGGGGTGGTTAGGGCTGCGGGGTGGCGGGGAGTTGACCTGAAGTCGCATGTGGGGGGTGAGGGGGGTTGAACCGGGGCAGGGGAAGATTGAGCTGGAGCCATCTGCGCATGGTGAGCTGGGCTGTGGGCGGTCTCAACTGGGGTCCGGGGGGGAGGTTTGAACTGGGGTGTGGGGGTGAGTCAGAGCCACGAGTGGGGGTGGTGAGCTGGGCTGGGGGCGGTTTGAGCTGGTAACTGGGGGGTCAGGACCCATCTTGCTTTAGGCCAAAGCTCGCCACATCTGTTATTTTTATTTCATTCTGTATTTCTCTAGATCACTTGTTCTTAACAGGGCATCTGAAGAAGTGGGTTTCAGCAGTGAAAGCTCATTACTTTATAAACAATTTTTAGTCTTTAAGGTGTTACAGGTCTGCTTTTTTGTGAGTTATAGAGGTACAAATATCTTGCGTAGACAAGGCCAAGAGAAAAGATAGAGTAGGGACTCCTTTTTAATCTGTAATGCTGACCTGCTCCTTGGATTATCAGAGAAGGCTTAGTGCTGCTGTAGCAAGGTTTGTTTTTTGTTTACATTTGTTTCATTATTCCTAATCTACACTGAGACTTCCATTCATTGTAAATTAATGAGTTTACTGTGGTAATTTGCTTTGGAGAAACTGGATTGAAGATGGAGACCTTATTAGGTTTTAAATGATGACTTGGCATGCATGATTTTAAAGTCTGGTCTTTAGCCTTTAGATAGTGTGTTCTGAGGAGGGAAATTTACTGCCTTTTTAGAACAGGAGAAATTGCCTTTCTCTTAATCATTTATATGGGTGTGGGGAACCTTTTTTGGGTTGGGAGTCATTGACCCACACAAGTGAGAAACATATAACGTTCTGGGGGTGGCAGTGCAGGGTCTGGGTGGGAGGTAAGGTGCAGGAGTGTGCTGGGGTAGTAGTGTGGGGTCTGGAAGGGAGTGTGAAAGGTGCAGGAATGGGATGTAGTGGTATTGTGGGAGTCTGGGAGAAAGAGAGGATGCAGGAGCGGTGTGGGAGTGGAGGTGTGGGGTTGCGGGGAGAGGGAGGATCTGGAAAGTACAGATGATTGGGGCGCCTAGCTAGCGCATCTCCTGGGGGGCACAGGTGGCTTCCTGCCACCCTGTACTGGCAGGTATCTTCCCCTCGTGCGCTGCTCCCTTCGGTCGTGATTCCTGGCCAAAAGGAGCGCCAGCATGGGTAGCCCCTGTAGGGAGCATTTCCCTGCAGTACATCAAGGTTCTTCCTTCCCCTTGCCAGGCAGAGCCCATAGGCCACATGTGGTCCATGGCTTACTTTGATTGGGCCCATGGGGGTGGGATGGGGGGACCCTTGACCCTTGCGGGCTGGATCAGGGCAAGCCACTGGCAGCCATGGGCCGTAGGTTCCCCCATTCCTGGTTCTATATGTGTCTGAGGAGATTTGGGAAGCAGTTTCCTTCTTACAGGAGGTTTCAGCTAGCCTTTTCTCCCTGCTTTATATTCCTCTTTGGCTGCATGAGTGTTGGTGCATGGAAAATGTTATAGCTAGGCAAAAATTAATAGGAAAAACAAGCACACTTTTGTCACTTGATAGACTTTGGAACCCAGGTCATATGCAGCTGACTAGCAAGAATATGAAGGCGATTCAGATGCCAAATATTTGCAGGGAATATTTTAAAAAGAAAACAGTTGAGGGGGAACATTTATTTGGCAAGGAGAGGATCAGTAAACAGTATCTTAAGTTAG
This sequence comes from Carettochelys insculpta, assembly GCF_033958435.1. Classification (NCBI taxonomy): domain Eukaryota; kingdom Metazoa; phylum Chordata; order Testudines; family Carettochelyidae; genus Carettochelys; species Carettochelys insculpta. The sequence continues at coordinate 58,249,493 of NC_134145.1, read as the reverse complement.
AAAACATAGTTACACAAATGACCCATGCTGAGACCTCTGTGTGGATTGAGGAATCAGACCTTTGGGATATGGGTTAAAATGTCTAACTTGCCATCTGTGGTACCCATCACAAAAATGTCCTTTAGACCTTGTATTTACTTTGCAAGATTATGACCACTGTGTCACCACAGTTCTGGTTTGTTTTCTCACTGCTCAGTTTGCATTTTTTTTTGCCTTGCGTAGTATTTTTTTGCGTTCATTAGTATTTGGTAGTTATGCTGTAGTGTCTTGATTTTGGAGAACTGGAGAGTGGCTCAAGAATTGGCCTTTGCATCTTGTTGGTTACAGGAGCATGGTCTCAGGATGGAGAAGGATAACCTTCAAAATGGGCAAGCTGAACACTTCAGATATCCTAAAGTGGAACTAAACAATGCAGTTCTTGTTAAAACATAATGGTTTATATGTTGAATTCACAAATCTCAGAATACAGTTGTTGTGAAAATCATAAATTAATCTCTACCACTTGCAAATTCTTCATGCATTGTTTATGGTGGATATTGTTTGCATAAACATAAGCAAAGAAATTGTTTTTCCTTACTGTTTCTGGCTGCAGTACAACAAGTCTAGCTATCATCGTCCTATCTTTATTTGTAGTTGTGTTGCGCCCAGGAGTGTATGTTATTAGACCCATTCTTGAATTGTTAGTATTGCTTGAGTAACTAGCTGAAAATCATCACATGAAGAGGATTGTAACTGCCTCACTATAGGCTTGGAACTCATGAGTTTTGGGATGATGGATTACCACTGTTGAACCCAGGTTGTGCATGTGCAATAGAATGGATTGCCATCAAGTATATGTTTAGCTGAGTGAACTCTACCACTTTTATTTGTGAAACTGCTTTCTGTACTAGAAAACGAGCGTACTGGTCTTCCTGAGCTCTTTGGTTTCTTGACTTCTGGAGCATGATACACTATGATTCCAAAGTTCTAATTAACAGTCCTCTTCTGGATAAATGTTCTCTTTTAGTTTCAAATTCAATAGAAAATAAAAAGGAAAATATGCTGATTTCTTTTGTCATGTTGTCTTCACTTTTCTAAAGAAAAGTATGTATTTTTCAGAATTTCAGAATACTGGGAAGCAGTCCCCGAGGCTCTGGCTTCCTGTGCCTTGACAGATTCCTGTTGTGTCACACCAAAGCTCTGGAACTGTCAGGTCTCTCTCTAGTAAAGTCCAGTCCTACATAATAGGAAATATTTTTCCAAATGAGAATATTTACAGATTCTGTCTTTTAGCCAGCAAGGCAACAAGTTTTAGACAAATCTGTCAGTAAACATGTAGTTTGTGTGTTTGTTGACAGGACTAAATATAATTGCCCTGACTTCACATTCCATAGCTTTATATATCAGTCTTGGGGGATTAAAATAACTTTAATTGCTATTCATTTTCAAACAGGCTTATCAGAGTGACTTATGTTTTATTTTGTTTTTCTGTTTGCTGCAGGCTTTCAAGGAGATGCTGTATGCAGCTCAGGACCAGGCCCCTTCTATAGAAGGTAAGTAAGATGTGACCTTGAGTCAGACTTGTATTGCTGAATGTTGAGTTCCGAGCACAGCTTCCTCCTGCGTGTTTCCTGAAACTGACAGACTTAATAGACCAAAAGGGAAGCAAGATCCTGGCTGCAGAATTATGCTTTTTCAGCTCTCTAAAGCCTTGTTTACTGAATCATTAGAGAACATTAAAACAGCATTTCTGTAGTCTGAGGCTTGTAACAGCTGTTTTCTTCATGTGTATAAGGACATCTCATGCAGTGGTCTTCATGTGTTGAGAGTAGTAATCTGTTCTGGTATGGCATTTCTAGTCCCCAGAAGTGGCTAATACAAAATGCTGGACAGAAATGTAGAAAATAGTCATAATGCATCTATCTAATTTCTGCAGTACTGCAATTTGCAATAATTATTTGTGATCTCAGCTGTTGGTCAATTTATACCCAGAATCATAAATCAGAGCCTCTAATTTTTATCCTGTTTTCAGCTGGTGGTGTGCTGTTCTTATTAGTATAAATGTAGAATTATTTTGATATTTTTCTTCATAAGCCATTTATATCTGTTCGCTGGCAGAGTTTCCTTGATAATGTTATGTAAAAAAGAACCTATCGGCTTTAAACTTGTTGCATTGTGAGATTAGGCTTTGTTAATCAAGCGATTACCTGTAAAACTAATTTTTCTGATAAAAATCATTATGTTTGTCTTTCATCTCCTTTGTTAAGAGAGCTACAAAATAATCCTAATCTTTAAATTGCTTGCTCCAGCCTCTAATTGATCTCCTCATAACTTTCTGACTTTTTTGCAATGAGGTGGCTTAAACTGAATGCAATATCAAAGATGAGCATTAATTATTAATAAAGTGGTACCTTTAGCCTAATCCCTATTTTAATACAGTTGTGACTTTATTTATTTACCTTTGTAGATATAAACCAGGAAAACGATGCAGTGTTGCTAACATCTGTTAGTTAATTTTGATAGTGTTTTCTGTGGTGCTGTTAAGCAGTTTTGTATCATCTATCCTTGCAGGTAAATTGTTTTATCAGTTGAAAAAAGCATAGAGCATTCCTAACTACTGGTTGGTCACTTTCATAGAGTACACTGGAACTTTGAACACTGAACATCTCTTCTCTCCCAGATGACTAAGTATGAGTTAATCTTTGCAGAAGGCTTTGAATTTTCTATTTTTTTCTTTAAAATCAGAACTCTGAAGTATTTTGTCTTTTCATTCTATAGTACTAAGTTACTTATTCACCTGCTGTGAAAAAGCAGCAATGAAAAATATGAGTGTTAAATGTTTTTTTCCCATTCTTTCTCCTTCAACCAGTCTATTCCTAAATTCCTTGCCCATAAGCCCCTTGTATTTCCGTGGTCTTTACCAGATAATACACTAAGCTTACAGCCACACTACCATGGAAGATCAGCCACAGTATGTCGTGGAAGACGGCTCAGGATTGATCTTCTGGGGTCCTGTGTGAAACAATGCTATCAGGGCTCAAAGTTGACCCTGGAACTCCTTGCAAGGTATAAGGAATAAGAAGGGTCGATGGGAGAAACGTGTGTGTCCACCTTCTTCCATATAGACAGACATCAAAGTCCACTGCCAATAGGTTGATTTTTAGCTATGCAGTTAGTGTAGATAAAATTACATGTTAATGGTTGACTTCTATGTCTAGTGCAGACATAGCCTTAGTAGCTGTGAATAGTCAGAGTTTCTAATTATGGGTTCAGTGTAACTGATGGGGAATTTTAGGTTCTTGATTCCTGCAAGTTAAACTAGACTTCCAAGATGTTACTTACTGTACCTGTTCTTTGACTGGTGAAAATAATTTTTAAGGGAAGAACATTACAAAATTATTTCTATATGTAGTGGGGACAAGTCTTAAATATATTTTTGTTTTAATTAAAGCTAATGACAAACATTTATGTAATGTACAGATTAAGAAAAGAGCACCCGTGCATCTGGGTATAATACTTAGATTATTCACAAATAGAAAGTTTTTGTTTTACAAGTCACATCATATCACATCTCATAGAACTGGAAGGGACCTTGTGAGGTCATTGAGTCCAGTCCCCTGCTCTCTTGGCAGGGCCAAGCACCATCCCTTTTTTTCCCCCAGTCTATTTGCCCCAGATTCTTAAATGGCCCCTTGAAGGACTGAGCTCACAATCCTGGGTTTAGCAGGCCAGCGTTCAAACCAGTGAGCTATCCCTCCTGATTGCGTCTCAAGTGATTGAGAATTTTGGGCAGGTTGTCCATTAGAAAATACTGTCCATCAGGAAATATCTGAGTTACTTTCCCTGTTGCACTTCTCATTGGCACTCTAGCTTGTCTGACTTGGTATGCCAGTGTCAAGTAATGTGTTCCAGGTAGATGTCCCTCAAAAGAACAAAGCTAACAGAAACCTTTCTGAAGCCTCTGGATTGTAGGGAAGTATCTTTGGAGTAGTGGAAGTATAAATCTTAGACTTATCTTAACATGATTACTTATTTTATTCTATCAGTTTTGTCAAAACAAACATACTTTTTTCTGCAAAGTACCATACCCCAGAACTGGACGTTTACAGCCAGATGGCTACAGTCTAATCATTGGGTGGACTATATGGCTTATTTTGGAAACTAAATGATTTTACATCGACATTGAAATTTTCACTCCTGTGTCCCATTTTCCTAGTGTGCATAACTGTTCAAAAATGGTCAAAATACTTTGAAGACACCATAATCTAGAAAGTTGATTAGATGCTAGTTTGGAACAGTGTTGTTTAGTCCAAATTGATTATGCACATTACTGTTAATCTGTGGGTTTTTTTTCCTGACACTAGTAGAAATCCAATGCAAATGAAATGTACGGGGACTGGATGGCTCCTGGGGTAATGATAGTATATTGTTGCCTTCCATCTCTAGGTCACTGGCTCACATGTAGCCCGTGTCTATACAGGCTTACTATTTGATGGCTGTTCAGTGGAGAGGCCAAGAATTGAGTAATCAGGAAAGGTCACAGCTAGTTTCTGAGACATAGTTTGGGCATATTGATGACAGTATGAGAAAAGTTGCATTGCTGCTGCCTGCAATATGTCTTATTTCTGTGCATGAAGACTACTCATTCTTTGCATGGGTGTTAATCCAGCACCTTTTGCCTGCTTGTAAATTTGTACAAGCTTAAATTATTTTAGTAAAGCACGAACTGAGACGAGTCATCGTTTTCCAAGTAATGGCTGAAGCTCCAGCCTTAACTCATTCTATTCTGTCTTGGTATATTATAGTGTTCTCCAAATAGTAGGTGATGTTATATGCTTGGTGTGATATTGAATGAGAGCATAGACTCTCTTTCTTGTTTTTGTTCCTGAATAGCTTAAAATATGATTTTAAAAATAACAAGGTAAGGGGTGTGGAGAGGTGTTTCAGGAAGCTAGTTCTAAATGTGATGATTAAACTTTCAGAGCTGTAACCTTGTTTTCCCTCCTGACAGTTTTAGCATAGTATCTAAATGTGCTCTGTCTTTTTGGATATGTAATTAAAACACTAATGGAAAAGGAGCAACATGTGTGTAGACCATCAGATGGCATAATATTTATATTATTTTTCTAGTTAGATGAGCTAGAGAGCTCTAATTTGTGTGTGTCTCCTGTGATGTCCTCTAAAATCGTCAAAATCCTTCCAGAAAAAGGGGTAGTTGACATCCTGATACTGTTGTTGTAAGAAAGCAAGCAGAAGTATTTATTGGAACCCAATTTTGTATGTCATAAAGGAGCAGCAAATGGTATAAATTAATATACTGAGCATTCTATTTTTAGCTCACCTTTGCTAAAAATCCCTCCGGTTATACACCATAGTGGCAAGCGTCTGCATGGGATCATTTGTTAGTAGTTGCATTCTTTTTTTTTTTTGTTGAAATAGCTCTTACGGCGGATTGGCAGGAGGATATGCCCTTCTGTCCCTCTGCCCACGTATTGCCATGGTCACCATCATATGGCCATTCTTTTGCTCAATTCTCTCCCCCTTTTGTATCTGTTTCTTTTCCATAATCTTCACACCCCACCTGTTTGTCGCTCGCAATTAGTCTCTTTTTCTCTGCTTTATTTATTTTGATTGCAGCTTCTGTTGACTTCCTTTTTATCAGTATACTGCTTGAGATGTGAAGGTGGATGTCTGATATCTCATGGAGTTCAGGTGCTCTTGTGTCTGAGCTAAGTGTTATAGGAAGAGAGAAACAACTTGTGTGGTGTTGGCTGAATTTGCATTCGTGTACATGTGGGCTGCTGCTTTGGCCAGCTGTGTTAGCAGCTGCTGAGATAACAGGGAAGGAAGGCAGGTGATGTTCAATGAAATGCAGCTTTCGGAGTGAGTTTTAGTAGCAATGGAGGAGGTTTAAGTCCTTCAAGTGCTTGTTCATGAAAACTATAATTAGGTGTGTGCTTGTGCCGTGTACACAGATGTCAGAAACTTTTCCCCAAACGGCATCCGTCCAGTCAGCCAGGAAGCTTCCTGGAGTGGTGCTGGTACGATATGCTATATATGACCCTTCTGACTTGTCTACCCGTCAGTCCATTCTGACCATCTGTGGCCGCATTGGAACAAGTGTGCCCTAGCCCAGTTCTTGTTTGCAGAATCTATCTTGTCCATTTTTGACTCCCCGTTCCACCTGAAAGATCAAGTGTGTTAGCCCTTTCGTCTATCAGAGTCCACCTACTGGCTTTTTCAGCATTTTACCCTGGGAATGGCACCCAGATGGTTCTTGTGAACCTGTTGGTTGCACACTTCCTCAAAGTATTGGAAAGGGCCTACCCCTTGGCGTGGTCCCTATCCCTACACGGGATCTGAATTTAATCTTCTCTAAGCTGATGCACCCACCCTTTGAGCCTTTAGCCACTTGCTTCCCCCTCTGCCTACTGTAGAAGGTGGCTTTTCTAGTGGCGATCACATCTGCCAGATGGGTATCAGAGCTGAGAGTGCTCACAACCAAACACCCTTATACTCTCTTTTTACAAGGGTAAGGTGCAGCTCAGGCCTGACTCAGTTCCACCTGGGTCAGAATTTCTTTCTCCTGGTCTATCCAAAGCCACGTGCCAATGTGTGGCAAGAACTGCTGCACTTGCTGGGCACTCATAAAGCCTTGGCCTTTTATATGGCCCATACAAAATCCTTCAGAAAGTCATCCCAGCTCTTTGTGGCTATGGCTGACCACCGGAGGGGCCTCCTGTTTCTTCACTATGTATCACCCCATGGCTTATGGACTGTATCCATAAATGCTACGAGTTAGCTGGTACTCCTGCACCAGTAATCACTGTACGTTCCACAAGAGTCCTAGCCTCTTCCATGGCTTTTATAGTTGAAGTGCCAAATCAGGACATTTACCGGGGTGGCCACCTGGTCCTGAATTCATACCTTCATGACACATTACGCCATGGATCAGCAGTCAAGTAGGAATCAATGTGAATAAGCACTCGAAGAAAAAATGGTCATTGAGCTTTCGTAACTGTTGTTCTTTGAGATGTGTTCTTCACATCCATGCCAAGACCTAGCTTCTTTCCCCTCTTTTGGAGTAACCAGCAAGAAGGAACCAATGAGTGGGTGGATGAGCAGGGTCATATGTGGCATGCTATATCGGTCCTACTCCATGGTGTCCCCCTGGCTAACCCCATGGATGCTGGTAGGGCAAAGTGTCAGATATATGTGCGCACAGGGCAAACACACCTAATTGGAATGCATGTGAACAACACATCTTGAAGAATAATAGTTATGAAAAGCGAATAATCATTTTATCAAGTATCTCTGTCTCTGTTTCTCTCATTCTTTTCCCTTGTGGCCTCCTGTCATGGCTGTGCTCCAGATTGAGAATCACCGACTTAATTACTAAGATAAATTTTGTCCATCTGATATGTTTGGCTGGAGTGAGGTATTTGTACCAACATTGTTATGTTGGGTCAAATTTTGGAGCAGGACAGAATAGCTGTTCACAGAGAAGCACTAATCTGCCTCTGCTCTGGTTACAGCACCCTGACACAACCTGCCCATAGATTACATGCAGAATATGTCCAGAACACCTTTCCAGTTCCTATCCTTGATGGTACTGCAAACTTCCTGGATTGTTAATAGCCAGACCAGCAGTAATCCATCACCGACTTTTTCTCCTGGTAGTGCCTATTTGATTTTGGTTTCGTGACAGTGCCTATATGAGAGATGCTGCTCTTGCCAGAATAGTGCATATTTTCTTTTTCACTGCTATTTAAACCGTTGTCCAGGATAAGCATTCTACCAGATGCCCTGTCTAAACACAGTTTGCACTGGTTTAATGGAAGAAGTTTTTCGAATTTATCTAGTTACACTGGTGCAGACTGCAGCATGGACACACATCTGATCTTTTATTTGGCTTAATATGGAGTATTAGCTTACTGGTCAAGGCTTTGTCATATCACTTGATTTAGGAGAAGTTTCAGTCTCTTTGCTTCCTTAGAACCGAGGAATTTTTTTCTCTTAATTTCCAAGTTTTTCCTACTCTGTTACAAGAACAGTGAAGAATGGACTCTTTCTTAAACTGCTGCTGTAAGCTTCTGTACATATCAAAGGGTTACATAAGTGCTTTGTTTCACCTCCAAAACACTCCCAAGAAATAATGGAACAGTGTGAAGTCTCAAAGATCTGCTCAGGCTTAACACAAATCAAAAATAATAAATAAACTGATACCTGGGGCTGACTTTTTTCCCCACTTTGGACATGGACACTGTTTTAACTTCTAAGTGACACTTAAGGAATTCAAATGATTGGTATTCTCACAACTTTCCACAAAATGTTTAAAAAGTAGTGGTGAGGACAAGCCTGGGATATGAGTAGTAATGAGCAGAGCCTGGATCGAAGTAGAGATCTTTTACTTTGCTGACTTATTGTATAGTAACACCACCTTAGGTTGTGCTAGGTTGGCTTTTGCAAGTATAAAGTGTTTTTTCCATATTGAACCTCTGAATGCTGTGAGGGTTTGATTTTAATTAAAAAAAAAAAGCGGGGATGTGAACGACCAAAATAATTTACTGGAACACCGTGCAAAAACAAACATCTTCTCCCCTTCGTCCCCTCCCTGCAATCCCATCACACACTTCTGGGGCAAATTCATGGGTATGTCTATACAGGTTGAACATCTCTTGTCTGGCACCTTTGGGATCTGACTGGTCCTGTGTGAGAGAATTTGCTGGATGATGGGAGGTCAATATTTTCTAATGTATTACCAACACTTCTACTCTGAGAAGACATTTGGGGTCAGCTAGAGCTAACTAACAGCACAGAACACTGAGACCCAGGACTGATGGCTTTGAGCAAACTTTACTGGACTACAGGAAGCTTGGTCACACCCATGGTAAGTGGTTGTCCATCTAACTGAAATCATGCCTGATTACAGAGTTTGCTGGGTGAGAGGGTTCTGGATTAGAGAGGTTTAACTTGTACTTACCAGGAGATTGACCTGATCAGGGTTGATCTTCTGGGGTTTGATTTAACACACCTAGTGGGGATGTGTGAAATCGAACTGTTGGGCTCAACAGTCAGCCCTGGTGGTACTCATTATCACAAGGAGTAAGGGAGGTTGATGGCAGAGTTTCTCCCGTCAGCCTCTCTCTGTGAGGATGGCCACATAAGTCGATTCTAGATATGATTATTCCTGCTGCACAATTGTTGCTGGACTTGCATATCCAGGGTTGACTTTCAAGTCTAGTGTAGATCTGACCCAAGTAACCTCCTGTAAATCTTGGATTATTGCCATAATATTCTCACATTCTTGTTGCTGCTTTATAATTCCTTGAGTATTCCAGTATTGAATAATGCATTCTGATTATTTTGCATCGAGGCAATGAGGATTGAAGAGGCAAGGTCATTGTATGTCTGAACACTCATGTCTTCTGTCGGAGCAATACAATACTAGCATTATGTATTTTTTTTCTGTGAATTTTGCATGAATTACACCACATGGCCTGCATACCCTCTTCTGGAAAAGTTGCTCATGCATATGTAGTTTAACTTAACTTGTTTAAAGATCCCATTTCATCCTGTGTCTTATTACCTTTCTTTTGCATAGTTTCCTTTAGACTGGCATCAGTATCTTTTTTGTGGACTTTCCCTTTATCAAAGCAATACTATATGCCTTTCTCTTATCCAAGCAGCTGCTTAGAATTATTCATTTTTGGCCATTCTAAACCACGCTTCCACATACAGGACATAAGCCAGTAAAAACAGACAAATTATATGTAATTGATTCCCATTCTTAAATGTTTTGCAAAGGAAATTACTTGAACTCCCAGGGGATTACTTGGCGTGCATATTTGCTTTATTATTGGAAATGAAACGTAATATTTTTTAGAATGAGTGGTTCATAATGGATGAATTTATGCTGTTGTAAGATTGTTCCTCCTTCAACTTTTCACAGCCCTCAGACTTGTGAAGTTGCGTAGTTTCTGATGGAAAACCTGCTCATGAGTATAAGAAGTCAGTAGAAATTGGTACTGTGTCTTTGCTGTGAGAGAAAGCGCTTAGGCAGCAGCTCCTGGTGTTCTGTGGTGAAAGTCAGGTATCATGTCTTGCTTTTTCTCAAAGGCAAAAAAGCACCCGTTGACAAATGTGTGAAATACTGGCTTCATGTAGGGTGAGTAGTGCTGTGCTTTTCTCCTGTTGTCTTCTGTCAGTTTCCTGCCCCTAGCAAAACAGGTTGCTGGACTGTCCTTGCTTGGACTTGTACTGATAATTCCACTTGGTTAGCAGATGTGTCGGTATCTCCCTAAGCTCCTTAGAATTCAACTCTTCTCAGCAGCAGCGAAGATGAAAGCATGCCTGTAAATAATTCATTCTGATTATCTGCTTGAGTGGACAGGGTCCACTCTAAATATTTTTTCCCCAGGATCTTTGTTGTTCTAAGGGATTTTGAAACTAGCTTTTAAATTTATTTTACTTCTGGTGGAATGAACTGCTCTTCCTACTCAGAACATAAATCTGTATCTCTGTAGGACATAATTTCATTGCTTTTGCCATTCTCTGAGTTTGGATCACTACATGTAAGAAGGTTAAATTGTGTATGGTGTTGAGAAAATACTCTAATTTTGCTGCTGGGATAAGTAGTAAAGGTAAAGGTGGGAAAGCTATAAAATTCAAAAGGCCAAGGGGTGGGTGGGTGGCTGGGTGGAGGTGAGAGAGAGGGAGAGGAAACAAAATAAGGATTTCTTATCGGTAAGAAGAAGAAACCTGTAATTTAGATCTTCTAAATTAGTAATAGAAATCATTCAGTTTGTGGACAAAGCAACCAGGTTTTTAGGCATGCACTTCAGAAAAGCTTGGATGTTGCGGACAATTGAGATGTAAGTATGTAAAATGGCACACGCACAAAGCTCTGTCTGAAATCAGGGTACAGGCAGGTTATTGCTTTTGTATTATTTATATCTGTTTTCTTTTTCAGTACTCTGGTGTTAGTAAATAAGATCTGTGTAAGATCAACTATCCTCAGTGAATAATGCAATATCAATTAAACTTGATCGGTTTCTTTTGGTTTAAAAATACATTCTGGGGGCAGGGAAGGAGTAGCATCATTAAAATGAGATCACATTCTGCCAGATACTGCTTGTAAGATGCTTTCAAAAAATGGCCAACTCACTTTGTTAATACCCCATGGAATCCTGATGTGGCTCTATAATACAGTAGAGGAACAAAGGATCTCTCCTCTGATAATTCCTCCGAGGCAACCTCCTTCAGTTTTCTTACATTAATCTGCTTGAACGTCACACCATGTGTTGGCTATACGAATAAGATTATAATGAGATGATGATAAGCAAGGCTCTTCTTAGGATTAAGTTTGTTTGTTTTTTTTTTTAGAGCAAACAAGAGCAGTGTTCAGAATAAAGGTAATCATTTCTGCTCTGCTTCATGTATCCTTAAAGTAAGGGATAAAAAGGGAGGACCAAATCATCATGAATTTCGAAAGAAATATTTATAGTTTAGTTGACTTAGAGAGAGAGAGAGTGTGTGTGTGTGTGTGTGTGTGTGTGTGTAAAAATCAGTTAACATTGAAAACTTTGCCTTTTTTATTTAGAACACAGAGACTGTATAGAGTCATAATTTGACCTCTTTTTACTTGAGGTGAATAAGAATTACTTTCAGATTAGGAATCTTACTTACATGTCATTAGTTCTTTAACTTCTTCCTATTGTAGAGCCTTAAATTAGCTGTTTTGTACTTTGTTTTATTTTGTGCATGCCCAACTTTCATCACCTTAGTAGTTCCATTGAAGTCCACCAGAGTCTTCATATAGATAAAGTTGCATAACTGTTTTAAGTGTTTTGCAGGATTGGAGATTTAAATTGTAATTGTCTTTTGCTTGTTGACCTATAACAATTCTGTAAAGGTCAAATAGCCAATCCAGCCAGTAGTAGCATTTAAAAAAATGAATGTGCAATCTTAGTTTATTTTTAGTCTAAAATTGCAGCAATACAGATTATATTAATTTTGCAAAGCCTCGGTACAACTTCAATCAATGATTTTTTTTATTTAAAAAAAATCCAGTGATTTAACTATTTAAATTATTCTACTTTAAATTGCTTCACTGTTAGTGTTTGACATGGCAGCTGTTCTTGTTATCTGGGTTAATATCTAATATAATGTACACATCAGACACTGAAGTAATGGTATTGTGTTCACGGTTCACGAGTGCAGTTGAAAAGATCCTTAATCTTAAAAAAACAGGAAGTCATGTAACACCTTGAAAACTAACAAATTTATCTGTTTATTGCGTTGAGTGTAATGTATGATTACCTGCCTTGTGGGCAGGTGGCTTGTGTGTGCACCTGGTGCAAGGAGCTCCTGACCCTCAGAAACCGAGTTTGGGCTTTGGAGGCCAGGCTGGCTGAGCTGGAGGAGCTAAGGGAGGCGGACAGATTTGTTGATGAGGCTTTCTGGGAGACTGTAGTGCTGTCCAGTCTGCAATGTGACAGCCTCAGCGCTGTTAAGGAGGATGAAAGGCTCAGGGGAAGAGAGCAGTCAATGGAACCAGAGGGAAACGATCCCATAGTGTGGACACTGCTTCCAAGGGATGTTATGGTATCCTCTTGCACTGAGGATACCTCTCTGGGGGAGGGAACACTAGTTGTTAGGAAGAGGCAAGTGTTAGTAGGAGGTGATTTGATCATTAGAAACATAGATAGTTGGGTTTGTGATGATCAGTAGAACTGTATGGTGACTTGCCTGCCTGCCTGTTGTGAAGGTTGCAGATCTCTTGAGATGTCCAGATAAACTTATGTGTAGTGCTAGGGAGGAGCTGGTGGTAGTGATACATGTAGGTACCAGTGACGGGGAGGTGGGGTGGGTAGAGAGATGTCCTGGAGGCCAAATTTAGGCCTGTTAGGAAAGAGACTGAAATCCAGGACCTGTACAATGACAGTCTGACAAATGCTTCCTGTTCCATGTGCAGCGCCTGGTAGGCAGGCAGAACTTCAGAGTCTCAATGCATGGATGAGATGATGGTGTAGGGAGGAGGGGTTTAGTTTTGTTAGGGACTGGGGACGCTTTTGGGATACAAGGAGACTGTACAGGAAGGATGGGCTCCACCTAAACCAAGGTGGATCCAGACTGCTGGTACTAAACATTAACAAGGTCGTAGAGCAGTTTTTAAACTAAGAGATGGGGGAAAGACGATTGGTGCGGAGGAGCACATGGATTGGATGGAGCCTTCTCTGAGAGGAAAGTCCAGTAATAGAGATTCTCTAGGTTTTAGTCAGAAAGAGAGGAGGGGAGATGATACAATATGCACCAGATCATATAGGAAACACTCACATATAAAAGAATCAAATACATCGGGGAAGGGCAGACAGATAAACAGTTGCAATTTTTTAAAGTGCTTCTGTACAAATGCTAGAAGTGTAACTAATAAGATGGTGAGCTAGAGTACCTTGTATTAAAGGAGGAGATTGACGTTAATAGGCACCACAGAAACCTGGTGGAATGAGGACAGTCAGTGGGACACAATCTTACCAGGGTATAAAATATATCAGAAGGACAGAGTAGGTTGTGCAGGTGGTGGAGTGGCACTGTATGTGAAAGATAATGTATAGAATCAAATGAAGTAAAAATCTTAAATGATTCAAAATGTTCCATAGAATCACTATGGATAGTAATACCATTCTCTAATAAGAATACAGCGGTAGGGGATGTATTATGGGCTGCCTAACCAAGGCAGTGATAGTGGCTTTGAAATATTAAGGGAGATTAGAGAGGTTATCAAAATAAAAACTCAATAGTACTAATACTACTACTACTAATAATAGGGTAGTTCAGTTATCCCAATATTGACTCAGTTCATGTTAGCTCAGGACGAGATGCAGAGATAAAGTTTCTCGATGCCTTAAATGACTGCTTCTTGGAGCAGCTAGTACAGGAACCCAATAAGGGAGAGGCAATTCTTGATTTTATTGCTTAGTGGACCACAGGATCTGGTCCAGGAGGTAGCTGTTACAGGATGGCTTGGGAACAGTAATCATAATATAGTAACCTTTAACATTCCTGTGGTGGGAAGAACACCTCAGCAGTCCAACACTGGCATTTAATTTCAAAAAAGGAAATTACACAAAAATGAGGAAGTTAGTTAAACAGAAATTAAAAGGTACAGTGACTAGACTAAAATCCCTGCAAGCTGCATGGAAAATTTTTAAGGACACCATAATAGAGGCCCAATTTAAATGCATACCCCAAATTAAAAAACATAGTGGCTGTGTCTACACTACCTCCCTACTTTGAAGGGAGGATGGTAAGCGGGGTGTCGGGAGATTATTAGTGAAGTGCTGGGCTGCATATCCAGCACTTCATTAAACTAATTCTCCCCTGCGGCAACTTCGAAATGTTAAACTTAGAAGTGCTACTGTGGCTAACACACTGGTAGTTTGAAGTGCCTGCGCAACTTCAAAGTCCCTTTACTTCTCAAAAGGCTCTTGTGTAAATTAGGTTGTTATGGGTTAAGAGGGAAGATCCTTTCATGGACTGAGAACCGGTTTAAAGACAGGAAACAAAGGGTAGGAATAAATGGTAAGTTTTCTGAATGGAGAAGTGTAACAAGTGGTGTTCCCCATAGGTTAGTCCTAGGACAAATCTTATTCGACTTATTCATAAATGATCTAGAGAAAGGGATAAGTAGTGAGGTGGTAGAGTTTATGGATTATACTAAACTGTTCAAAATAGTCAAGACAAAAGCAGATTGTGAAGAACTTCAGAAAGAGCTCACCAAACTGAGTGGTTGGGCAACAAAATGGCAAATGAAGTTTAATGTAGATAAGTGTAAAGTAATGCATGTTGGAAAATGTTACCCCAAGTATCCATTCAATATGATGGGGGCTAATTTAGCTGCAACTAATCAGGCAAGAGATCTTGGCATTATCGTTGATAGTTCTCTGAAAACATCTATGCAGTGTGCAGCAGCAGTCAAAAAAGCAAATAGGATGTTAGGAATTATTAAAAAGGGGATAGAAAATAAGACAAGAATATTTACTGCCCCTTTACATAACTATGGTATGCCCACATCTTGAATACTGTGTTCAGATGTGGTCTCCTCACTTCAAAAAAGATATTTTGGCATTAGAAAAGGTTCAGAAAAGGGCAACTAAAATGGTTAGAGTTTTGGAACAGGTCCCATATGAGGAGACATTAAAGAGACTGGGACTTTTCAGTTTAGAAAAGAGGAGACTGAGAGGGGATGTGATAGAGGTATATAAAATCATGAGCAGTATGCAGAGGGTGAATAAAGAAAAGTTATTTACATGTTCCCAAAATATAAGAACTAGAGGACACCAAATGAAATTAATGGGTAGCAAGTTTAAAACTAATAAAAAGAAAGATTTTTCACACAGCACACAGTCAACCTGTGGAACTCCTTGCCGGAGGAGGCTGTGAAGGCTACAGCTATAAGAGAGTTCAAAGAAGAGCTAGATCAATTCACGGAGGTTAGGTCCATAAAAGGCTGTTAACCAGGAGGTAGGAATGGTGTCCCTGGCCTCTGTTTGTCGGAGGCTGGAGATGAATGGCAGGAGACAAGTCGCTTGATTGTCTTTGGTCCACCCTCTCTGGGGCACCTGGCACTGGCCACTGTCAGCAGTAATGGCCATTCTTCTTCTTATGTTCTTATCTTATAGAGTGGGCCTTATCCACAAAAGCTTATAACCTAATAAATAAACTTGTTAGTCTTTAAAGTGCTACAGGACTTTGTTCTGAAACTACAGACTAACATGGCTACCCCTCTGAGACGATTTAATCTTAAAGAAATTCCACTGTGATATACTCGATGCTTTAATCATGGCATAGCTTCAAAGAAATAATGTAAAAGCTAATGGCTTGTTGGGAAAATGTTCCAAAATCTTTATCTGTAGCCAAAAGCCATGGGGTAGGCATTATGTCAGAATGTACGAATTCACGTTGAGTGCAAAGCAGGTTCAGCATTATTGCATACAATAACATGGCTGGCAAAATGGTTCTTAAATACTGCACTGTGACGGGCTATTAAACTTCTTATAGAGAATCCTATGAGCAGCAGCCATCCATACAAACATTGAGGGGGTGGCGAGAGGTGGGGGTCCAGTAAAGTCGTGTGTAGTTTCTCATTTTCTTTTGTGAAGAGCGGGGTGAACCATAGTTTATCACCAAGGAGACTGAATGCTAGTCTGTGGTTCCTGATGAGAAATTGACTAGCTGTGTGATTTTAACAAGAGATGCAATCAGTGGATTGGGAAAAGACAAATTGCATTTATATTGGTACATTATGGCATGCAATTGATTTTCATGCATTGTATAACCCCAAGCATACAGATTTTTTTATTAGGGATTGAATTTTGTGCATTCTAGACTATAGCACTGTAAGTCCTAAATAGCTAAATTTGATTTTAGCAGGATGCTGTTAAGGCAATTATAGGAGTAATTCAGAACTTGTTTTATAAATGCTGCCAACCTGTTTGAGGAGCAGGGAAGATTTGAAGCAGAAAAAAGGAGCAAAGGGGATCAGAAGGTTTCAGTTATGGGACAGGGAGGATCCAAGGTCAGGGGGTTGTAGCCAAAGCTCAAGGCATGTTGAAAGATGCCTCCCTTTGCTACTTCACTTGTGCCTCATGCAGCTGTGAAAGGGTGAATCTATACTTACCGACTGATCGAGAGCAGTGTGGCTGATCTTCCGGAATTGGATTCTGCTGGATGTGGCAAAATCGATTTCTCTAGGTTCGGCCATCAACCCTAAGGGATGTCGGCGTGAGCCTTAAGAGCCTTGATCTATAGGGGGTAAGAAAGTAGATTCTGCTACAATATTGTGTGTCAGCAGTAGATTTTCTACCCTAGTGTAGTTGTGGCCTAAGGCAGACATTGGTAGTCTAGCAGTCCAGGTATATCTCCTCCCCTGAAGTAGTGGTCCTATGCCAGCTAGATTGTCCAGCTGTCAGTCCATTACAAGAGGGACTTTAAAGGGAGATGGGTACGATTACCAGAAACTTCAGTCTTCTGTTGCTGTAGTTAACATACTGCTCAGTGCAAGACCAATGCAAGAATTATTTGTATAGCTATGACGGAAAATGTTTGATAGAATAATTTTTGTTCTATAATTTTTATTAAGTGTTCTGTTATAGAATACAGACTAACATGGCTTTCTCTGTCTTCCTATACTCAGAGGGGCTTTTTTGTGTGTGATTGTAGACCAGCTAACACAGGTTTGGCTTTAACTCTAGCTCCCTGATGAGTGGTGTTGACTCATTCCTTTGTGATGCAGTGGAGTGGAGTTATAAGTAATTGTTGAGTGATGTTCCTTTGTGTAATTTGATTAATGGAGCTCTTCTAGGGTTGTACCTCTAGAATTAGTTTTCAGCTTTCATGTTCAGAACTGAAAGTTGGAGGATGGATCTGATCAAATAAATGAGGGAAACTATCTTTTGAAGATTTAAACTCCCCTTAAAATCAACAAAATTTAGGTGCACAAGGAACACAGAGTCAGGACCAAGGTTCAGCTCTTCTGTTGAACAATTAAAGTGCAAGAAATGCCTTCAAAATGAGAGCAAATCTGGGTTTTGTTCTTCATCAAATAAGTCTGTTGTACCATGGCTAAGAGCAGTTGCAGGAAAAAAAATTTTTGGAAGTTAGTCTAATATTTTGAAAAGACTTATTATGCCCTTAAGCCCAAGAATGCCTTCTTGGGTATGATTAGAAACAATTGAAAGATTTGTGGTTGTGACTGGAAGCCTGGAGAAGCCACACTGAGAGTGCTTACTCAGAGCAAATTGCAAGGAATGGGGCAGACGGTACCAAAGCTGGTGGTTTATTTTATAATTAGATTGAGCAAACCCGTAATAACTGGTGTAGTATTTACACAAACCATTTTATCAGGAAGTCAAATACAGTTCTCTTTAAGCATTTCAGCTCTTGGCCTCCATCTAGACAGTGAAGTTGTTATTGAAAAAACAGGTTGGCCATATGGTAAGTTGACCAATCCCAAAGACCCAGACATTGATCCTCAGGTTAATATGAGTTTCTGATCTTACCCTGTAATCATGCAGATGCCTGTCCTTTGGTGACAAAAGGTTTAATAAGAAAAAGGAAGGGAGTGTCAGTTGTGAAGAGATCAATGTATATATAGGTCTGTGAAAAGTCTTTAGGTCAGTTTTATAGAGATGGTGAAGCTGTTGATTAGTGAAAGTCTTCCTGGAATCAGTTTAAAAGGTTATAGTCCAACAGGCAATCCAGTAGTAGTTTGTTCTAGTTCTTCCATGAGAGTTCTGTGTTAAATCTAGAATAAACCAGGAGACCTCAGGCTTGTAACTTACGCCTTCTGTAAGGGGGTTCAACTCACTGCCACAACACCTCCTGCTGGTCACTCTGGGAAGTAGTTCTTTTACCACCAGGGCACCCACTTCCGGCTGGTGTCACCTGTTGTCACGCTGCGCTCTCTCTGCACTTCATTCTGGATCCAGGTTGCTCCCTAGTTCCTGGCATCCTCTTCAGGACACTGCCCTCTGGCAGTGCCCACAGCTCAGTCTCTTGAGTCCCCTTCTGGGGGCATATCAGCAATCCTCAGTCCTACAACTGACACTGGCTATCTGCAGCCCAGAGCCTAGCCTGTCACCTCAGGGGCAAGCTCATTGGCCACCATCCTTAGTGGCAAGGGTGAAGGGGGGGGCATGGGGGAGTCAGGCCTTTTCACTACTCTGAGTTGTGCCCCAGGAACCCTGTGGTGGCAGCCTTGTCCTGTCCTCCATCTCTCCCTCTACTGCCTGTTGCTCCCTTGGCAACTTCCCCTGTGACCCTCGCACCCTCCTGGCCTGCTGTCTGGCTGGTGTCATACTGGAGTCTGTCCTATTCCCCATTACTACTCTCTCCAGGTGCTTCTCTGCTGGGAGCTAGTCCTGCACCCGCCCTGGTCAGGACCAAAACTGACTCTGCTCTGCTGAGCAGCTCCTTACTTACAGGGCTGGCCCAGCAAACTCCCCTCTGACTGGTCAGGGCTTTGTGCAGGCTCCCTCCAGCCTGCTTTAAGTGCTTTCCTGCTGGAGTGGTGCAGCCGCGCTGCTATGCTGCTGTCAAAGTTCAGGAAGGTCTGAGATGGCAGTGTCAGGTCCTGGACTTTTTTGTTATAATTTTGTAGCAAACTGTTTAACCTCTTGATTGCACTTGTCACACTAGGCCCAGTCTCAGGTGAAGAAAACACCATGTATATTGTTGCTTTGAAGCTAAAATGTGTGTTTCTTATGCATACCCAGGCAAACTAGCTGCATCTATCTATGTAAATCAATTAGCTATTCAAATTATCAAGGCAGTTCATCGTAGCATAGAAAATTATGCTGAAGACAATATAAATAATGATGGTTCCTGTAGTATCTTACATCTTTAATCATTGAGTCAATAAGACAGGAACAGGATTTGAACATCTCCCGGCTAATTATACCAGTTGTTAAACCACCCAAACGGGATAAGGTAAACGGGCAAATACACTCTACATCTCCATTGATGTCTGTTACTAAAAATAAATGGTTAATGATTGCTGGTCTAGGACATCTTACTGAAGCTCACATTCAAGTAGATTGTCTTGATTACAGTTCAGTGTTTCTTGTTCAGTTGTTATGGATATCTCACAGTTTGACCAGCCTATTAATGTCACAGGGTGCGTCTACACTAGGAACTAACTTCAAAGCTAGGCACTACATCGAAGTAGCCAGCAGAGAGTCTACGCACATTTTCCCTTACTTCAAAGTGCTTACTCCATTCCTGGGAATGGAGTAGTGCCCTACTTCGAAGTTTAATTTCAAAGTAGGGTGTGTATAAACACCCTACTTCGAAGTAAACAACTTCAAAGTTTTTTTTGTAGTGTAGACAGAGCCACAGTGTTTTAGTGATATTTAGATTGTAGTGGATCCAAGCAATGTGTATAGATTATATGGTGCGTGCATGTGGTTTAGCCTTCTAGAGTTGTAGTATGTGATGAATTTTTTTTGGCTCAAACAGGTTCAATATTCCTTTTAGCAATGAGATTTTTTTTTCTGATACTGTAGCTTTAAACAAGTGTAGCTTTGTTGAGTTTTGGATCTGGGAATTTCCTGCTTAAAAGGAAAGTTTAATCGTTACAAAATACAGGTTTAGAACTAAATCTCCTCTTCTGGAAGTATATACACAGCATTGTGCAACTGACCATATGCTTCAGGGAAATGCTGAGGAGGAATGTTTTGCCAGCTCTACGCTGTTAGAGGCCAGATACCAGATTCTGATGGATGAGTGGTCTGATCCGATGTGGCAAATACAAATTATGCTGGCTGTGGGGCATTCACCGGAACTGGTGAGCATTACAGTGATTGGTTTTCAGGCATGAAGACTAGCTATGCATCAGCCTTAAGGGAGCCTGCCACTGATGCAAAACCATTTTGTTTGGCAGGTGCCCTTCATGATGTCTCAGAAAGCCTAAAATCAGAGTGGGATAATTAAGAGAAAAGGTAAACAGATTCATATCTGCATGTAAACTGTTGTCGGCCAAGAGCTGGGATTATGCATGAGCCCCATGCTCTGGAATGAGGCTTCTTACTGAATGGAACTTGGGTTGTTTGGTTTCAGTTTCTGGCTCGTGTTTCTGAATTCATGTGGATATTGGTATTCTTCCCCAGCTGATGCCTTTGACTCTGTGATCTTAAGATACATTCGTCTGCTTTTTAAAATGGAGGATTTGGTAGGTACTGCAGACAGTAAATGAGTCTTGGGAGTAGATTTTCAGTTACTTTTAGTGCTTAACACTGAGGGAAAGCTGCGTAAGCCTTTGAAAAATCCACCCCTTTCATTTTGTAGCTCCAATCTACCTCAGTTAAAAGTGATCCACAAGAATTTCCCTTCCATCTGCAAATTTCTGTAGCTCTCAGCTAAGGACTACTAATTTTATTCTTGTTCTTGTGCTCAGTTGCTTGAATTAGGGTGGTAGGCAAATATCTCTGTGTCATTTTCTACTCTGAGCAGTTGTTTACCTTCTCTGTGGTTACTTTAAATGAAATTAAGTGTCAGAATGTGTGTGATCTCTGTTCAGGCTTGCCAAAGCAAAAGTTTCAGTAATGAATTAGTCAAACAAGGAAATTATTTCTCTGGGGCCACAAGTATTGAGATCGGTACAACCCAGCTGTCATTCAGTAGTTCCTGATGCAGTAAACACTTTTGCCTGTCAAATTTTTCCTTATCTGTTAAAACTTGGCTGTGAAGTTCATTTTGGTGCTCCAGTGGTCAGTATAAAAATTTGTTGAGCTCTTGAAAAGTCTCAGGTTTTTAGCTAGCTTTCTACTTATAGCACAAATAGGTATATATTTAAGAAACCTGTACTGTTTAACTGCTATGGAAGGCTATAGATCTCATTTAGGATTATGTAATCCCACACATGTAAGTGTTTCACCTATTCAGGGGCTGACTTTCCCACTCAGATTTCAGGATTGATTGACAGGTCTGTCAGAACTTGAGGTTAAGAGAGACAATAGCTTTATCACACACAAATTTTCCTCAACATATCTTTCTTTTACTGCGTTGTGGCTTATGGCTTTGTGGTGGCTGGTCTCATTCAGTGGTAATATATTAGTAAACAATTTGCTAGTGCTGTAGCCCTTCAGAAGTCTGTGGACACACTCTTCATGTTTCCACTGCCTTTACAGTTTAATATTGAGCTAATCGAGAATTGGAGTCATTGCCCTCTTTTACAGGACCGACTTTTTCGCTCACCTAATAGGACTGATAGATGCAGTCCTCAAATACAAGCATAGAAGCAATCCTCTGCTGTTTGGGGTGGTGAGAAGAGACCGCTATTAATGTTTTCATTGTCCTATCCCATAACACCCCCAGCTGCTGCAATGGTTTATATCTTTGGTGATCCAACCAAGAGCGTCCTCTTTGGGCCCACAGGACAGCTAATGGGAAGTTGGCCGAGCTGTCAGCTTAACGTGTGTGTTGCTGTCATGGCTGAGTAAACGCTGTGTGCCAAAGCAACCAAACAAGTGATTCTCCTCTGTGGGGTGGAGACGTGGTGTAAGGCACAAATTTCTATACAAAACTTAAATTCATGGGCCTTTGTCAGTAACGTAAGATTTTTCAGATACCAAACGATGCCATGATTTATTTCCCTGTTTTAGCTGTCAGCTTGACTTAACTGTGTGGCTTTATAACCAGACATTTGTTTTGGTAGTGCCTTTGTTTAATCATGTTTGTAGTATATAACTTAGTTTTCAAAATTATACATTTTTTCTGGCCACCCTTCTCCTGAATTGTAGCAAGTGACTATGATTTGTATGAATTGTTGAGTTTCCTAAAGCTTCTTTGTGTCACTATATTGCTGAATAGTAGTGTTCTATTAAAGGGACACCAACTTGTCATTCAATAATCTTGGGGAAAAATAAGTCAAAAGTTGTTTCAAGTACCAGGCTTGTCCTGGGTCCCCTTGAAAATACTCAAATTTCCTATTCACATTTTTGTTTTTAAATATTTGTTTTACTGTAATGTTGGTATGAGTGATGCTCTGAACAATGGGAACTGACTATCCAGGGGAAATAGAGAAACTCCCTCAGGCAGTTGGTGTCAAATACACAAAGTAAATATTCTTTAAAATATTTTTTTTCAGTTTAAGTAATCTTAATTGCTACTTGTGATAGTTGTGGGCGAAATACCTTCAAGGAGTCTGTGTGCATGTGCATGCAAAAGATGAGGTATTTTTAAGCAGAAGTATGTGAATATTATGTATTTCTGACATTTAAAACTCTAATCACAATTGTGGGAGTGCGTGAAGTATACATTAAAGTATAAAACATAGGATACTGGAAATGTAAATATATTTCAATAGTTTACTTAGTTTTGCTGATCTTTTACCTGGACAATTGCAAATTGGGATGAGGTGGTGTGTTTTAGAAGCATGCGGGTGTAGAACAGTTTGATTGCTGTTGTGGTTGCATGGATCTTAATTACAAGTGAGTTGTACAGTTCCATTTCATGCACGGATTAGGAGAGGGCGGAAAACATTTGATGCAATCTGCCTGGTATTAGCTTTGGCCTGCCATGGTTTTAGGGTATGTACTACCACTTGAGTTCATATTACGGTTGTGCTATAAAAATAGAATATATGGAGTTTATACTGCAGAGTATGACACATTGCAGCAGTCTACTGCTTATTTGATTTGAATCTTGTCTAAATAAGCCCAGCTTTTTAAATTCACACTTATGCATGGGTTTGGTCTTGGTTGTATTAGTCTTTCAAGGTTTATATTGGCTAAGTTTCTCTCTGCTAGATTCCATTCCCGTTGTTTGAAAGTCTCAGTGGACATCCAAAATGCCACTGAATTTGTCTGCAGCCAGTTGGTAATCCAGAAATCACTGAGAGAAAAACTGTGTGGTATTTGTTTTACAGTATTCTCACTGTGCCCAACTTGTGTTAAAAATAATTTGTCTAAATATTCAGTTTGCCATACAGGAAGAAAGTGCAGAAATATCGTATTTGCATGATTATGCAAACTCTTTGATAAAGCCATGAGAATGCGTTCATTTCAGTCCTATGTATGTATTAGTATTTATTCTTCACCTGTTCCTATGCCCCACTCACAAGAGATGGCTGATGAGACAAAGGGAAGCTTCATAGTTCAGATATAAAAAGCTTGACTGTCACTGAGAGGGATAGTGAATTGAGGAATCCCATGATATTTATCCCAATTATGTAAAATTATATTGAACAATATATAAAACATGTATTTTTCATGTTTCTTTTAATTTTTTGTTCTCATTTGGCAGATCTGTTTCTGCTTAGTCAAAAATGGATTATCTTGGGCTGCCTCTATACTATGAGAGAAATTTGAATTTATTAATATCGATTTAGTAATTCTTAAATTTGTAAGTTAAAATTTGACCATCCTCACTTCTCACACGCCTGTGGGGGAGGGAAGGGGGTTCGCACACAAATGTAAACTGCTGAGAAGAAGTTTGTTGGTGTTTTATGCAAGCACAACCCCCACCACAACCTTGCTCCACATGGTGCAGCAGGGCAGTGGCCAGCATCAGGCAGCGCAGAAAAAGATAGCAAGTGTAGAGCCAGAGCCACAAACTCCCTGCAGGGGCTATTTGTAACAGGTAGATGCGCTCAGAGTGCAAATAGACATTTCTCAGGCTCTCATACAAACATGAGCCCACTGCCAAAGGCTTGCTGCTCCTGCTTTGAAATTCACAGTTTCCTGTTACTGGAGAGCAGCAGCCAGAGCGGAGCAGTGAGTGCATTGTGGGTTACATACAGGACACCTCTGGAGGCTAATAAATTCGATTTTAAGATGCGGCGCTTCCACACTGGCCTTTCGTCGAACGTCTGAATTCAAGCTTGACTCTGTGCCCATCAGGTAACTGCAATTTTGTAATCTCGTTATTAGTGCTCCCTAAATCAATCTAATGGTATGTACAGTGGAGACAGTCTCATGGTAATGTCGAGCTAGCTGCCTGAAGTTCGAATTTATCTCATAGTGTAGATGCAGTCTTGGAAAGCATTCTTTACGCATGGGCTTAGTGTACAGTGTTTACATGTTTCATAGAAATAAGCTCCTTTTTCAATGTTTCATCTTAGCACTCAGTTTTTTGTTTTTTTTTCCCAGAAGGCTTTTGGAGGATGTGTACTTCTATCATGATATGAGTATTCTGTTGTGAGTGTGTCTAATCAAACAAAATGTTTAGAGTTGATCAAAGACTGGGAGAATGCTGATCCTGCCGCAGGGGTAAGCTAACAAAAAGAGAAATTCCAGTTCTGATGCATGAACTAACTGAACAGATTGTCTTCAGGACTGTTGACAGAATGATGTGAATGGAAGTATTTTAGCAGAAAGATTTTCCTGTGCTTGGAATAAAATTTATCTTTTTTTTGGTCAACAGCCAAGTGATACCAAATGGGATTTTAGCGGAAGATCATAATTTTAGTATGAATACCTGTGGAGTGGGAAATTTAACATTTAATTTTTAACTGCTGCTAAAAGATATAGGGCATCAGTTATTAAGACAACTCTGTATTTTTATTAAAAACTAAACAAAAAAAATTCTTTCCTTGCTTTGTCCCCATCAATCAATATCCTGATTGTGAAGGTTGCACCAGCCAGATCCTGTGTAGAATGCAAGTGTGTGTTTCTTGAAACCTAGCAATTAAAAAGGGGATGAAAGACTCCTTTTTTGTGCTAGGTAATTATACCAGGCTGTTTTATTTAAATCCAAGCTTTTTTTAATTACCTGATACTCTTTTTTCTAAAATTCATTCACACAGGAAGCTCAGTTCAGATGTGGCATTTTGATTCCTCTAAAATGCTGCTCTTGACTTAACTTTCCTTGGATGTGTAGGCAGCGCAATGGCTTTCCTAGAGCCGCACAGTGAGACTGTGTTTTAGCTTGATAAATCGGTCATTCTTGAGCTGACTTTGCATTCTGAGCTCTAATTCTTAAATGACCCTTCTTATTGTGTAACACGATGTGTAACTATATTCGGTAATATTTTTCAGAAGCTAGGAGCTGACATACGTATCTGGACAAAGCTGCAATGTGATCCATCAGTGATGCTTTGGAACTTTGATCTAAAGACAATGCATCAATTATCAGATCAAGTGTATAGGCATAACTCCATGGATGTCAGAATTGCACCTGAGTTTAGGCCAGTGTGCTATTATCAAGCTAAATACAGTTAAGTCCTTTTACCTCCAAAAATTTTTTTTGGTTTAGTGGCTGAGGGGAGAAAAGATTTTAATACACTAAGTATAAAATGTTTGGCATCAACCAGTCCTCTGGAAAGTGACATCTGATCCATGAGTAGAATTGGATGCCTATCAGATGACTTGATTTCTGTCTTAATGAGGATAGATTTCTTGCATATCTGAATAGTAAGTAGCTGTTGCTAGCATGGGTAATCTTCCTAATTAAGAATGTTCACTAGCTGAGCATTGTCACAGGGAGGCATTGGGTCTGATTCCCTCTTTGGATAATTAGATGCTTCCCAGCTGAGGATGAGAGGCCAGAGATCAGGTGATGAAAGCACGTCACTTTATCCTCATAAAAGCCAGCAAACTGATCAAGTGAGGAAGGGACCGTGGGGAGTAAGTAAGCTCCTGCGAGAAACTCTAGATTGAGAGGAATGTGTGCGTGACTCTCTCGCCAATGGCCTGTGTCATTTAAGCCTGCAAGTGGCTTCATTGGAAGGAGAGGAGCAGAAGCTTATCTTGACTCCCAGGCCAAATGGCCTGTGGAATCTAATCCCTAGAGCAGAGGTGGGCAAACTTTCTGGCTTCAGGGCCACATCAGGGTATGCAAATTGTATCGAAGGTCCTGAGTGTTTATGAAATTGGGATTGGGGTGCGTGAGGAGGATGGGGGAGTGGCCTGTGGAGAGGGGCCGGAGATAGCTCCAGGCTGGGACTGAGGAGTTGAGAGGATGGAGGAGGAGAATCCCGGTGGGGGCAGGGGGAATTGGGTCTGGGCAGAAGGTTGGGGGTGTGTGGAGTGGGGTTGGGGATGAGGTGTTTGGATTGCAGGAGAGTGCTTCAGAATGGGACTAAGGGATTCAGAGGATGGGAAGGGTATGAGGCTGCTGCAGGGGTGAGAGGCATGGAGGTCTAGTGGTGCAGGCTCTGGGGTGTGCTCACCTCTACCAGTAGCTAGTGAATGTAGCAGCATGTTCTCTCCCCACCACCCCTCAGCTGTCATCTACCTGGCGATTCAGGCAGGAAGCTCTGACTGCTGCCCCCCGCACCCATCTGCAGTTCCGGCCCCTGTAGCTCCCATTGACTGGTTCCCAGCCAATGGTTTGGGGTAGGGGGCAGCACATGGAGCCCCCTGCCTGCTCCTACCCTAGGAGCTGCCTCAGAGAGGGACATGCCACCATTGCTGTGATCTGCATGAAACAGGGCAAGGCCCAGATCTCACTCCTGCAGCAGGAACTTGAGGACTGGATTAAAATATCTCAAGGGCTGGATGCGGCCTATAGGCTGTAGTCTGGCCTGCTCTGCTGTAGAGAATAGACAGGTCACTATAGAAGACTCCAGGTGAAGGAGAACTTGCATGGTAGATGTAGCAAACTTGTTTGGTTTTATTTTTTCAAAGTAAAACTCCAAGCCTTTAGAAAAAGGGCTGAAATCCTATGACTGGATGGAGTGCACATCAGTTTACATATGTTCATTTTTTTTAGTTTTTGTGAATGTAGATGTCACTCATAGTAAACGAAGTTCACTAGAAATTACACAATGCCAATAATGAGTATTGGCAATTGGAAGTGTAGACAGGCATTTAAATCTGGAGATGGTTAAGGGCATATCAATACTTACCTGAAGATTGACGTGCTGGCAGTCGGTCTTCCGGAGTTCGATTTTGCGTGTCTCTTGGGTCGGCTTCAACCCCCTGTACTCCATGCTCTCATGTGAAGTAAAAGAGGTCAGTGTGAGGCCTTAGAGGTTAGGTCTTCCCTAGGGAAATAAGTTGATTTGATACATAAATTCTAGCTATGCAAATGCTGTTGCTAGAATTAGAGGGTAGCTGTGTTAGTCTGTATCTGCAAAAACAAGTCCTGTGGCACTTTATAGATTAACAGATATTTTGGAGCATGAGCTTTTGTGGGCAAAGACCCATTGTTATCAGGTGGGGTGTGGGGCCCTTACTAAGTGAGGGAAGTAACCTGGTGACAGATGTGGGAAAGGCTGCAATACTCAATGCTTTAATTGCCTCAGTCTTCATGGACAAGGTCAGCTCCCAGACTACGGCACTAGGCAATGCAGTGTGGATGTTATGCCTATAAGAAGCACATGGGATCTTTTTCAGCAGAAAGGGCAATACGCTGTATTTATTGAGAATAAAATAGAAAAGCAGTTTGCATATGCTCACACACACATACACTGGCTTGCCAGTTGATGTTATTGTTACCATTTTCTTGCTCGCTTTCAATTAGTTGATCAGGCTAAAGAAGTACAAGGCTGGATCTCGACCAGGTTCCTTAAGCTCTGGCTCAGATCCCAGTGAAAGTGTCAGACGAACCCAAAGTCTGTGATGGTACAGCCTCTTGTAGCTGCTTTCTTGGGATCAGTGGATTTTGCATTCTGCTTGAGAGTGCTTGTGTTATCTCAAGTCTCTTAATGTTTTTTTAAATTGTTCTGTTGTCCTATCACGCTGATTCTCATTGATGACTGTCTCTCACTGCTTGTCTTATTCTTTAGAGTTGTTAGCATGCCCACATCTCACCAGTCCATGGTGGCTCAAGTCAGTCTTGCCAACCAGGCTAGTGAGGAGTCCAGTTCCTCTGAGACGCCTCTGAGGAAGCTAGAATTTGAGTATCTGAAATTGACTTTTTTTTCCCTAGCGTAGACATAGCCTGAGACTTAGTCTGCAATTTCTGTCACGTGCAGAACAACTGCAGTTTTCAAATTCATTAAAGACTTTTGAGAGGACTTTGCATAACCTTAACCGCTGTCCTGGAGAAAATCCCAGCCTACATTGTTAAATAGTTTGAATTCCGAGATGTAGTTTGCTTTCAGAAGACCTGCATGTTCTTAATGTTTTTTTGATATCTTGGAATTTTTTGCTTATTGAAAATTAGCGCACACTGAGTATATGACAGTATTGATTGTGTTATGCTGATAACAGAGCTTCTTGGTTATTAAATCACAGTAACTGTTTGCTTACAGGCTGATTATGAACATCGATAAAACAAAAACAATGGTATTTGGAGGTAAGGAAATAGGAAGGAAGATGAGTGTCGATGGTGTTGAACTAGAAAATGTAGAGAAGTTCATATATCTGGGGAGCAACATAACGTATGTTCTAGACTGTAAGAAGGAAATTGCGACTAGAATAGCGAAAACAAGAGCAAGTTTGAAGGCGATGGATAAGATCTGGAAAAGCAAAGCAATTAGCTTAAGAACGAAGCTGGATGTCTTGAAAACGTGTGCATTCAGCAGCATGTTGTACGGATGTGAGACGGGTGATAACGAAAGATTCGAAAAGAAGAATATTGATCTTCAAAAGGAGTTGTTATAGAAAGATTCTGAGAATAGGATGGATGCAGAAGGTCACCAATGAGGAATTACGTAGAAAGATACAATCGTAAGAGAACCTGCTGCAGAAGGTTATAAAACGGAAGCTACAACTATTTGGGCATATTTGCAGAATGAACGACAAATGAAAAATCAAGACCCTGATATTCGGCATAATGGATGGTTCGAATAGGAGAGGCAGACCCCACAGAGGATGGATTGATGATGTAGTAGACTGGTGCGGAGCTAATCTACAGGAACTCAGTCACTCTGCCCTGGATAGGGAAAGATGGAAGGAAATAGTGAGAGAGGCATCAGACACCAACGGGCGCTGAGCCCACAGTTATTGATGATGATGATGAACTGTTTGCTACAGTTTTATTTTTCTAGTGGTGTAGTAAGAAACAAAGGAGAATAGAAGATTGTTAGTATGCGCAGTTAGTCCTAGCTTTCTTTTGGGACTATCCAGTGGGAAAAGGCTATTCATCCCTCCTTTGCCCACATGGGTGGAGGAGATGAATGAAAAATTTAGATCTAATGTATCATCCACAGTATAATAAAAGACACAGTAACTATCACTACAGTTAAGGCTGCATAAAGGTTAAATTTTAATCCTTTTACTAGCCAAGTCAGCCGTAAAGAGGTATTAAATCTGAATCCACACTAGGAGAAAAAGCTGTGTTTAGATCACATGTTGGTAATCTTGACATCTTCTAAGTTAGATAAATCCCCACATACCGTGTGTTTTGGGGAGAAGAACATGTTATAGAAGGTGTGATG
The DNA here is from genome assembly GCF_033958435.1 of Carettochelys insculpta. Lineage (NCBI taxonomy): Eukaryota > Metazoa > Chordata > Testudines > Carettochelyidae > Carettochelys > Carettochelys insculpta. The sequence goes on along the minus strand of NC_134145.1, from coordinate 58,219,687 downwards.
AGAAGTAAGAGGAGGGGCAGTTGCAAAAACCAAGGAAAGAGTTGGAGTGTGTGTGTGTGTATTTGAGAATGAGACCATTTAAGATGGAGCTAGGACAAAAGATGAGGATAGAATACAGGCCCCCATAATTTAACAAGGAATAAAGTAATTGAAGATCTTGGTGAGGGCAAATATGGTGGAGTGATTAGAGTTAAAGACAGAGTGGCAGAAATCCAGGATGGAGTTGTGAAAGGTATTTTAGGAAATGTCATTAGAAGCAGGTGGGAAAAGATATTTCTTTTGGGATAGGCGGAGTGCACTGAAATGTGCTTCTGTTTTGATAGAAGCAGGCCGAAATAGTGACAGGTTGGAAAGGGGGGTCAGATGAGTAAGAAATAGAAGGAAGGAACAGAGGTAGAGAGCGAGAGAGAGAGAGAGAGAGCAAGAGCTCAGTATTACATAACAGGAATTGTAGAGATGGTCAGAGAAGGAACATGAACCTTCAGAGAACAGAAGGAGCCATGTTTAGAGAAGGTTATAGTGAGTGTTTTGGTGACTGGCTTAGCCTTCCCAGGTCTTGACATCAAACAAGGTGCGTACAGGAAGGGCGGTGATCAGTGGGACAGATGTGATATTAATGTGGATTTTTAAGGCGTCAGTGATGAAACAAGATGGACAGCCAGGTATCAGAGGAAGGTGGTTGGGAAGAAATTGGATGGAAATAATGGATGAAAGCTGCATGAAGTAGAAAGGGAGAGTTGGATAGCAGGTTGCTTGAAGGAAAAATGGGAGATGGAAAGGCTGTTTACAAATGATAGGTAAAGGAAATGAAAAGGCCAACGTGTGTGTGTGTGTGTGTGTGTGTGTGTGTGAGAGAGAGAGAGATAAAGTGTGAGTAGGTGTAGATGCAGTATTGTAGCAGTGTCTGATCTCAGGATAATTAGACATAGGAGGTGGAGGAGGAAATATCTTTTATTGGACCAAATTCTCTCCAACAGAATGGTCAGAGGAACAAGTGACAGGATCCAGGTTTTAATGAAGGCCATGAGATGAAAGGGTAAGAGCTGAAAGGTTGAGAATGGCAATTATCTTCATAAAGAGATGTTTCTGAAGGAGCATGCTGAAGGGGAACATGAGGGTTGTGGTGTTTGAAGGAGAGGGTCCTGGGTGATGGAGGAGGGAAAGCAAGAGAAGTGAAGGTTGAGACAGAAATCATCGGTGCAAGAAGGAGTAAGTAGAGATAAGTGAGAATGTGAAGGTGAGAAAATACAGCTTTAAGGAGCAGAAAAAAGGGAGACAGTGAAAAAGGAGGAAAGAAATGAGGAAATGTAAGATAGTAACAAAGGTTTAAGTGTCTAGGTGGGAGATAGTGACAGTGGTTGGTGGAGAGCAATCGATGGGTATGTTAAGAGCAGGCCATCAATTAATAGTGACAAGAACAATCAAGCAAATTGGGCAAAGAAATCAGTTTTGCTGAACAAATAACAATTACCAGAACAGGAGAAGTAAGCAAGCGTATAAGCATTTAGCTTAGTTGTGTAAAGAAAAAATGAATACAAAACCTTAATTTTGCCCTCTTTTGAACATATAAGTTAATATTTTATTGTATTTGAAAAATAGCAAACTATTTGCAACATTTAGTATGCATATGCAGCTTTCCCCAGTTCTGTTTTCTTTTCATGATCTTTCATCTTTTCATGATCCATGAATGATTTTTTAAGAAAGTACATAGTAAATAGTTGAAAATTGCTGGTACATAGACTCCCCTAAATCTGCAACAGCAACGAAGGGTCCTGTGGCACCTTATAGACTAACAGAAAAGTTTTGAGCATGAGCTTTCGTGAGCACAGACTCACTTCATACCCCTCTGATACTAAATCTGCAGTTACTTTATAGCTAATCACTCTTATTGCTGACGGTTGATTAAAATAAATTCCTTTCACCTATGCATGTTTAAATATATCTGAGTAAGGTAATGGACCTTTGTGAGAAACATTTTGCCTTCTTGTACACTCAGAATTTAAAAATGCCAAATGTATCTGAGACTGTAAATCATAAATAAAGTATGTGCAACAATGGACACACTTACGGGTGCAAGGTTAAAGTTGCATGTGCAGCGTTAGCTTTGGTTTTGGTTAATTTTGTGTGTTGAAACATGCAACCATGATTTTCTCTTAACATAGTGGTCCCTGTACTTTTTACGTTGTGCCTGCCATTCCCCCATTACCTGTAATGTGATCTTCCCTCACCCTGTCTGGGCAGGGCTGTGCTCATGGCTGGAGCTGAGAGGCCACAGCAGGAATAGAGCGTGGGGGCAGAGTGTTGGATGGTGCTCCCTCCACTCCTCCTTGGCTACTGTCCCAGGCCCTGCAGTGCATCACCTCCCAGTTTGGGGACCACTGTCTTAACATATCCATTCATGTCATTTTGCCCATGGTAGCTTTTTTTAATCCCACGCTAAAAATACAAAATGTATTTACAGCGGAAGCAGAATTTAATCCAGGACCAGAAGCCACGCCCTTGTCTTGCACCAAAAAGCTGCGGGAAAAGTAGTCACCATAGAAGTTTCACAGCAGTCCTGATACTTAACAGAGCACCACCTTTTATATTGCCTCCACGAACCAATCATCTCCAGAGGGTTGGCACTTGAAAAGTGTCTCTACCTTATTGTACCTTGTGGAGAAAACTGTTTACTTTAGTGAGACACCATTTTGCATGAACAGAAGCTTATCCTTAGCTACCTAAGTCCCTCTGCCACCTGACCTGCAGCCTGGCAGTAGCTGTGGGGTGCTGCTGCAGCCAGGATTCTGTTGCCTGGCCTACTGGTTATGCTGTGGCTAGGGCTTTTCCAACCTGGTTAGGCTGGCCACCGCTGGAGTTATCTGTGAAAGGCTGGTTTAATGTTAGCCATACTGGTAAGCCTCATGCTTATTTGTTAACATCCCTGGTTTCTAGAGATGAAACTGATTTGTCCTGAGTGGTTGTCTGCTAGAGCTCTCTCTCTTCCCTGTCCTCAGTCTTCACTCCATACCTGTCTCAAACACACTCTTCCCCCTAGGGTTGTCCCCCTTATTTTCATTCCCTTTAAGGCCCACACTCCCTTCACCAGGCGTTCCACCTAGCTTATCCATTCTTAACCAACCCCTCTAACCACCAACCCACATTTAGAACTAACATTGATCTTTGCAGTCCTCATATTTTTCATTGTGCACCCTTTCCCCTCACAGTCTACTTATCTTATCTTACTCTTCTAGTCTAATTAGATCATGGATTCTTCAGGGCACGGGCAGTGCTGCTCTTTCAGTGTGGCGTCTAACACATTGAAACCACATTTTGGGTGCGTCCTTAGGCAATACCATAATAAATGTGAACGTAAGAGATCTGCGGAGCCTGGGCCTTAGGAGTTCTAATAAACTTTAAATTTAAAACTTTGTATGCTGTGTTGCCTCCTCCTGCACTGAGGCATGAAATGAGTTTGTCCACTTCATTTCTGCTTGAGCTCTGGCTTGAGTGTCTTTTGTGAACTCTGAGGTTCTAGTTACTCCTTTGGTGTTTTAATTGATTTTGTTTAATAGTTTAGCAAAGTTAGTGTTTCTGTCTTACGCTGACATTCTGGGCTTTTACACTTGTCTCCTGTGAACAGGGAAAGATTTACTCCTTTAAAAAAAAGCCATATTGTACCTTTTCATCTTAAACCCTGACCTGGTATCTGTCACAAAAGGTTTTGATGTGAAGGCTTGCTAATGCAGTACGGTTTTTTTGGGCTGCCTGAAATGTTGGTGGATCAAGTACCTGCAGTGAGCACAGAATGAGATAGTCTGACTATTAGAGTGTGCCAGCAGGAGAGATGTTCTCATGCTGCTTCACATTCTTCATTAAGTGTCTGTGATGGTGTGCAGCTTTTTAGTGTTGACACTTAGTAGATGACTTTTAGTAGGTTGGGGTCCCATGTAAAGTATCTTACCAAGCTTAGCACCTCACAAGGGTGGGGCTTTTATTTTCAAGAATTGGCAGAACTTGTACATTTGTGCCTTTTGGATTTTTCAGCTGCCCCAGATCTCTTAAGAACATAAAATACTGGGTCAGACCAAAGGTCCATCCAGCCCAGTGTCTTGTCTTCCAACAAAGAGAGGCCAACGCCTGATTCCCCAGAAGGAGTGAAAAGAACAGATAATCACAAAAGCAATCCTCCTCCTGACATCCATTTCCAACCTTGACAGACAGAAGCTAGGGACACCGTTCCTACCTAGCCTGGCTAGTAGCCAATGGTGGATCTAACCTCCATGTATGTATCTAGTTCTTTTTCTAACCTTGTTAGTCTTGATCTTCACAACCTCCTCTGGCAAGGAGTTCCACAGGCCTGCTATGAGCTGCATGAAGAAAAACTTTATTTTGTTAGTTTTAAACCTGCTACCCATTAATTTCATTGGTGGACCCCTAGTTGTTTTGTTATGGTAACAAGTAAATAGCTTTTCCTTATTCACTTTTTCCACACCAACCAGGATTTTATACGCCTCTATCATATCCCCTCGTAGTCTCTTTTCTAAGATGAAAAGGCTGTCTTTTTAATATATCTGCATATGGCACCTGTTCCAAACCCCTAATCAGTTTTGTTTCCCTTTTCTGAAATTTTTCCGGGGCCAATATATCTTTTTTGAGATGAGGTGACCACATTTGTATGCAATATTGAGGATGTGGTCATACCATGGATTTATATAGAGACAATAAGGTATTCTGTTTTATTCTCTATCCCTTTTTAATGATTCTTAGAATTCTGTTTGCCTTTTTGACTGCTGTAACATATTGAGTGGAAGTTTTCAGAGAGCTACTCATAATGACTCCAAAAGAAAGCAGTCAAGTAGCACTTTAAAGACTAGCAAAATAGTTTATTAGGTGAGCTTTTGTGGGACAGACCCACTTCTTCAGACCATAGCCAGACCAGTCACCTAATAAACTATTTTGCTAGTCTTTAAAGTGCTACTTGGCTGCTTTTTGTTTTGATAGTGTATAGACTAGCACGGCTTCCTCTCTGTTACTATTCATAATGACTCCAAGATCTCTGTCTCTTGAGTGGCTATAGCTAAAGTAGTCTCCATCATGTCATGTGTACGGTTGTGATTATTTTTGCAATGTGCATTACTTTACATTTATCAACATTGAAATTTATTTTCCATTTTGTTACCCAGTCACTTATTTTTATGGGACCTTCTGGAGCTCTTCACAGCCTACTTTGTTCCTGACTATTTTGAACAGTTTACTATCAGCAAATTTTGCCACCTCACTGTTTACCCCTTTTTCTAGATCATTTATAAATAGGTTGAACATGATTGGACCCAGTACAGACCCTGGGGGACACCACTAGTTGCCCATCTACATTCTGAAAACTTATCATTTATTCCTACCCTTTGTTTGCTGTCTTTTTAACTAGTTTTCAGTCCATGAGAGGACCTTCCCTTTTATCCCATGAAAACTTACTTTACTTGAGAGCTTTTGGTGAGGGACCTTATTTCTGTGGATTCAAAATTCTGCAAGTTTGGGATTCTAGAAAAGTATTACGATGCTATTAAAAACTTTAAAGAATAATAAATTGAAAATATGTCTGCATCTGGACCAGTTAAAGGCTGTACTTTTACTTGTAAAGCCTTAAATGTGGGACTTGCAGTGTCATTGGGTCAGCTGAGTTGAACAATAGGTTGTTTCCAGATGTGAAACTGAGAGAAGAAAGATCTTCCAGGGCCACGCTCATTTAGAAGACTTCCCTTCCTTCTGGTCACTTGCATCAAAGTATGCTGCTAGCTTTCTCTGGTAATGTCTTTTTTTTTCCTTCTTCATTTGAGGTTTGTTTTTGTGATATGACAGATATTTTTATTTCCTGCAATCTTTGCAAGATCTTAATTAAATTAAGTTTAAATAGCTTTGGAATCTACTGTATTATGAATACAAAGTTATATATTACTATGGGTTTGTATGTAATAATATATACTAATATAATAATATTGTGGGGATGCGGCCAGGGTAAACCCTGTGAAATGTTATGCTCTTGAAAGGATAATCTTAATGTGCCAGACAAGAAGGAATGTTTGGGGGCAAAGAAAGTTAAGTGGATTTCCTGGGAAACAGTCAGCAGGGGGAAGGGGGAAAGAACTGGAGACCCAGGTCAAGATAAGATCATTTCTGACTTGAAACTTTCACATGATATAACAGCAGCTGTTTAGTGTAAGAACTCAAAAGTGACTAGATTGTTAGGGTACTAGAGCTAACTATGTGTTTTATATTAATAGGGTAACTCACTTTGATCTGTCTGTTTTCACTTATAACCACTTATATCCTCCTGTTTTTGCTTAATAACTCTTTTGTTTATAATCTAGCCCAGTGTAAGTAGTCATGAACAGTGGTAATGCTCCCCAGATAATATCTCCCTTTCATTTATAAAGGGGGACTTACCTAATGAGACCTCCTTGTGCAAATCTTTTGCACACAGACAGATTTATTTGGGGGTTTTGGTCCCTTTTGGGGTTTGACTTCTCAGGTGACATGCCCTAGAACTACATCCTCTCACAGCTGCGGTTAATCAGTATCTACATTGCTCTGCAACATGACAGTAATCCCAACTCTGTGTTTAGCTGGGAGAGATTAGAGGTTGTGGTTCAGCAGGACACAGTGGTATGGAGCCCCAGAGAGCGAGAAGGTGTGTATCAGTGGCATTGTTAGCATTGTGGGGAACATCCTAAGGGGACTTCTGTGACTGTACCCCATTCCACAGGGGAGTGGGGCTCCTAGCAGGGGTCTGCCCTTCTCCCTGCACTCACTCACACCAGTGAGGGGAAGTGGAACAAGACTTGCTTTGCTCCCCTGGACAGGTTGCTCCACTTCCCTTCCCCAGAGCAGGTGTCTGGAGGGCAAAGCAGCTGGAACCGCTTTGCTCTGTTTCCCCTACAGCTGCTGGTCAGTATGAGGTCGGGGGGGACAGGGGCTGGTGGGCCGCTGCTGCAATCACCACCCCAGCTCCTTCACAAACTGACTGCCCTCCTCCCACCTACAGCATTTTGGGGGTCACGTAACCCTTGATGGCACACCACCCCCACAAGTCAAATTTGGACAGCAGAAGTGAACAATAAAGCCTGCATACGTGGCTTTTTCTTAAATCTTCATCTGTTCCTTCAGCCCAACTAACACAATCTCTGGTGGGGAGACACTGCGGTTACACCTCCCTCGGTGTGTTTTGTCAACTTCTCCCTCTCCCAGCTGAGCAATCGCTCCCAGTCCATCGAAATCCTTCCTTTCCTCCCTCTCCCTCTCTTCGCCCCCTGCCGTCGATCCCAGGCTTAACCATGGAAAGAGTAAACCATGCTATCATAAGCTGGTGGGAGTCACTCAAGTAGCTTCTTCCCCACTAGCAACCTATGTGTTGTTTTTGTTGCTTGGAAGGTGTGTACCTGTGGCTGACTTGACTCTGCCATGGTTTTGTTTTCTGTAGGTTTCCACAGTCATTGATGGCTTTCGTTTAATTCCATAGCTGGTAAACCCTCCTAAGCAAACACCATACTCATTAAAAATACCTTCCAGTTCATCACATCCCTTGAGGGCTTATACTGTAAGAAAAAATTCTCAAGGGAAACACACAATACCTTCTAAAAGCAACACTAGGAACTTAAATTCATAACTCTGTTAGATACCAAAGCAATGGATGTAACAGGCACACTGGTTTTATGGCTCCTTATGACAGTTTGTAACACATAACACTGCCAGCTGCCCTTAATTGTCCATTTCAAACCCTTCAAGTGTAATAGTTTAACCCCCAATTGCCTATTTCAAGCGATCACCTCCCACATGGTAACTTTTCTATTTAACAATCCATTCCATCTTGTGTTTAGCTTAGACTGCTTTCTTCTCTAGAGCTGAAGCAGAGCTCCATGTAGCTTAAAACTTGTACATTCCACTAGTAGAAGTTGGTCCATTAAAACGTATTATTTACTTATGCTGTCTCTTTCTTATCCTGGAGTCACATGGTTTTGCAACAGCAATGCAAAGAACAATTTTTAACTCTTCCATTTCTATACATTTTAAATGACAGCCAGGATTCTTTGAAAGAAAAATGACCAACAAATAATGTTCTGGCTTAAATCTTTGGTCTTAAGTCTTGATACATTTTGGAACTACTGATGATTTAATTTTTTTTTTGGCTGAATACCTAGTGACATGATGCAATATATGATTATCCCAGGCTGTTCTCTGAATTTAGCCAGTTTTTATTTGAAGTGCTAAAAGCCTAGAGCCAATCTCTGGGGCTGTGTCAAAGCCAGCATTTCCCAAACTAATTTGGCTACAGAACACTTTTGGGCTTGGAATATATTGATGGAACACATACATGTTGGTCTGTGTCGTAGGGGGATTTTGTACAGAAAAGTTGCCTCACGTAATACTCAGAAGTTAATTTAAGATGTTTTTTTAGATGCCCTTTATTGTACAAAGAACAAAAAAGAAAAAGAAAAAATCATCTGAATGATCAACTAATGTCCTGACAGAAGGTTAGCAACCCTATAATTAAGTAAAAAATGAAGTACAAACCCAAAACAAAACATCAGTATACCAGCTAAAAGAAGCAATGGTTAGTGTTGCTTTTTTGTATAAAAAATAGAAAAGACAATATTGTTTAAAAAAGGACTGTCGTTCTTAAAGCTTAAAAAACATTTTTATGAAAAAGAAACACACAACAAATCAGGTATGGAAAATATGTTTAAATTTTGTGTTTTTGTTATTTTTACAGAAAACTACTGATTGTTTTTGCATCTGTTTCTGCACAAGTCACATGATGATAACTACACTATTGTGAATGTTATAAATATGAATATACCTACAGTTTAAATACTATTCAAATACCTTAGTATTTTTGATACACAGATAATTTCTTATGTAATATTTTAGGAAGAAAAATATGGCTAGCATCAGAATTTTTTCACGGAATACCAATTCACGTCATGCAGAACACCAGTATTCCGTGGAACACAGTTTGAGAACTCTGATCTAAGCAAATAGTCTGATTTGGAGAGGTGTTAAACATCCCTTGCTCCTACTGAAATCAATAGTAACTGTGGATATCTGTGAAAATGTGGCCCCTTATTTAGGCTCCTGATTTTAAATACAAGTATGGAAAAACTCATCTAGAACTGCACCAACCCAAAATCTTGTTATCTACTGCTTTTGTTAAGGAAAAAGAGGCCATCACATCTGTTACCATTTGATAAAATTGTTTGTGGGCTGATGTGAACAGTTTTTAGAATAATTGTGGCAGGCACCTTATTCTGCAGCAAGTTTATGGACTATGATTCTGTTTAAATATAATATACAATCTGAGAAATTATAGAACATCAGTTAACCTCAAGTGTATGGATCTTCAGTCAGGGAAAGGAAGCTATTATGATAGTTAGGCATCACTGCCTATTTTCTGGCTGCAAAGATATTTTTTATTTCTGAGAAACAGAGCTTCCCTCCATGTAGAATGGATCACTTTTGAAAATGTGCCAGTAAATGGTCTACATCAATAGTTTGTAGATTAATTTGGATCTGGAGCCATAGTGGCATGTTCTGATGAAAGTATATTGAATGTATTTTTTGCTACAAAAGAAATTGGGTTGACATCATGAATGAAGATTTTTAGTTTAAGGGCAAGTCTGCATTGCAAAATTGCAAGTCAACCTAAGTTACGTTGACCTAGAGCCATCACAGTAATTGAATGGTTGTTCCATGTCCATGCTACTATGCTCCTCGTGTTGGTGATTGTGTGTTTTAAATTTCAATTTAAATGTCAGAGTGGGTCATTTTTGGGATGACTTCTGAAAGGCAGCCACAGTTGATGTAAGCAGTGCAGTATCCACACCAACAGTGCAGTGACCTAAAGCTCTATGCCTATCCTGAAGGTGGAGCTAAGTCAGTGTAGTGGGTGAGTTACATTAGTGGCAGCTACATTTTAGTGTAGATGCTTAGGCCTAGCCTGTGCTATACCTTCCCTCTTCAGTCAATCTGATCTATGCAGCTTCAGCTATGCATTTATTGTGGTGTCTTCCCTGCAGTAAGGCTGGTGGGGGCTGCTCGTCCTAGTGGAGTGCTAGAGTCACAGGGAGAATGCTCAAAGGTCAATTTATCATGTGTAAGCAGATACAATATACCAACTGCTGGTTGATCCACTTTCTTCTGTGGATAGGCCATTAGAATTAAGTGGATGTAAGTTGACTTGCATTATCCTAGCTCTGTGGGGTAGACCAGGTCTAACTCTCTTCCAGCTGAGCTTTAGTTTGCATTTAGGAGCAGTAAATAGGGTTAATACAGCTGTTTCTTCACTGTGGGCTTCTCTACACTTAAAATGCTAAGTTAATAATTTAATATAAGTTAACTTTAGAACTTAAAAGTCACTGTTGTGTACTCTCATCTAAAAGAAGAGTAAAGTATAAGTTAATGGTAACTTCAAAAAAAGGACTCCTAGTTAGTAGCTTCACACATACGAATATCTTGGCATTGTGAAGGTACTTGATGGTACAGTTTTGTACAGAACTTGGAAATGATATTTAAATACTTCGCCTCTGGTACATTATTTCCTTTTGAATAGTGTAGTGGATTTTTTATCCTGCACCTTAGTTTGTCCTGGGAATGAGGTAAAGGTTAAGAATATCATACGATTTTATTGCAATCTTGACATTCTTTTGTTACTTGAATTGGCCAGGAGACAGTTTAACCATTCTTCTCTCCCTGACAGTGGCTGTGTCTACACGTGCCCCAAACTTCGAAATGGCCATGCAAATGGCCATTTCGAAGTTTACTAATGAAGCGCTGAAATGCATATTCAGAGCTTCATTAGCATGCGGGCGGCAGCGGCGCTTCGAAATTGACGAGCCTTGCCGCCGCGCGGCGCGTCCAGACGGGGCTCCTTTTCGAAAGGGCCCCGCCTACTTTGAAGTCCCCTTATTCCCATGAGCTCATGGGAATAAGGGGACTTCGAAGAAGGTGGCGTCCTTTTGAAAAGGAGCCCCGTCTGGACGCGCCGCGCGGCGGCAAGGCTCGTCAATTTCGAAGCGCCGCTGCCGCCCGCATGCTAATGAAGCGCTGAATATGCATTTCAGCGCTTCATTAGTAAACTTCGAAATGGCCATTTGCATGGCCATTTCGAAGTTTGGGGCACGTGTAGACGTAGCCAGTGTTGTGGGATCTCTTAATACAGCTGTTAAGAAATTTTTATGTGTCAGCCTTACATTAAAGTGCATGGCTTCTGTAGAGAACTCTCCACTCCCTTTTTTTAAAAAAAGTCCCATGGTGCATGCAAACTTCTTTTTTTTTTTTTTTTAAGAACATCCAATTTAGGGTATAAGGTATTGGTTAAACTCTTCTGTCTGTGACAATTTCTGAGTTTCAGTAAGGCTATCAACAGCAAATTTGGAAATACTATTGAACAGATTGAACCTCTCTAGTCTGGCACCCTTGGGACCTGAGTGATGCTGAAAAAGAGAATTTGCTGAAGTCATCAGAGGTCGATATTGTCTAGCAGCAATACCAACTCTATTTCTGCTCACTGGGCTCTTAGAAGACATTTAGGGATAAATTACAGCTCAATAACAGCCCAGAACACTGAGAACCAGGACTGGTGGCTGTAAACAAACTTTATGGGACCATCGGAAACTTGGCCACACCCATGGTAAGTGGACATACAGCTAACTAAAATCATGCTGGACCAGAGATGTTGCCAAACTAGAGAGGTTCAACTTGTACTGTGTGTATCTATGACTCACTGGGTCCCTCTGAGGGTAACAGTAAAAATTGGTGCTGTTGTGCAAAAGATGCCTGACAGCAGCATACAGCATTCTGTTTTCTCTTTGAATCAATAAATAAGGATGCTCCCTTCTGCCCTCTCTATCTGCATGCTTCCAGGAAGTTTTTCAAAACTTTTTCCTGAGACAGTACCATCTCAGATGTATATTGAATATTTTTCTTCAACATAAGATAGCTGTTATCTATGGTGGCAGCCTCTAGTCAACAGCATTCAAAGAAGAAATGCTTTCCTCAGTGCTTCCTTTTTGCTTTAAGATCTTCAAACGAGTTAATTTTGTAGAGTTTGTCTACGTGTCCAAGTTGCTTATCTCTGTCTTCCAGGCTTGAGGATTTGCTTAATGATCAAACATTAAGGGATTCGGTGGTGAGAGGGGAAAGAAGAGGGGGGGAGGAAGTGGCCTTAAACTTTATTCTTAGTTGTATGGTACATTTTGCATTCCTTATTGCAGTCTTTGTTCAAAGGATCAAACATGAAAAATATGCTCATTTTACAACCAGTTTAACTGAGGAAATTATTTTGCAGTCCACAAATTAACATTAATGTTGGTTGAACATGGACATGGGTTGAACCTTGCTAATCTGGAACTCTCTCATCTGACAGCATCCATAATCCGGCATGATTTTAGTTATCTGGACAACCACTTATTCCTGTTTACTTTTAAATTACAAAGAGAACTCTGCTGGCCTTCTTCTGTCCAGAAAAGCTGCAGGCCAGAAGGGATGCACAGGCTGAACGTTTTCTTCCCTACTGTGGCCTGATTCCCAAACTGAGTACAGCCTTCAGTGTTGGTCCTAGAGGTGTTCAAATCCGGGATTGGCTGCTAAAAGGCAGGTATTCTGAACTGGGTTTCTAGTCTTTCTTTCCAGGCCTACACACTCAAGCCTGGAAATGAGCACCATGTAAGCAAGTTTTCAGATGTGGTCCGTATAAGCGTATTGGGGTGCAGAGCAAGAGAACATTCTGGACAAATAGACAGAATAACAGTGGATGTTGAGCCTTTCTTTGGAGGCATTAACATGCATGTATTTTAATTTCCCATAGGTTATGTGCCGAAATTTAGCCCTGTAACCATTGTGATAATTTAGAAAATAAAAATACATATTGCAGTTCTAGCAAATGAAGTTGAAATAAATGGATCAAATTCACACCTGATGTAGGAATGTGCCACTATAGTAAATGGACTGGTATGTGCTTACACCTTAGGCTATGTGTTTACTTCAGAAGTAGTCTTCAAGTAGAATGTGCATACCCATTGAGGAGTTAGTGCAGGTACTTGTTCTGGAGGTGACTGAACTTTCTGAATCCTGGTATTTCTTCAAATTAATGTATACTCAAACCTTCATTTCCTTTTGACTGCAGAACACGCTATTTTAATATGCCATCTCACCTCTGGTAGATGCTTCGCTTACCCCTCCACAGATGGGGACACACCCAACTGTGTTACCTGAATGATCTCCCAGTCACTCATGAACCATCAGTAGAGACACTCTTGCCTATTCTGTCCCCTGCAGCTGCTCAGTGTTGCACCCCTGACATGTACCATCATGCACTGGTCAGAAGCCTGGGCGGTGTAAATTCATTTTAGTCTGCCACCCCACCAGAAGGGGAGTGGGTGTGCAACAGCCTGTGTTAATCTGAGATGGGATTTCCCAACACTTCTACCAAAACACATGATTTAGGTAAAATGTAAAATAGGTTTGTTAACTATAGAAAGGTAGATTTTAACTGATTATAAGTAGCAGGTTTAGAAATCCAAAGTTAGTCACTTAAGTAAAAATAAGTTTGTCTTCTGTTTTGTGAACTAACCGTGATTTTAATCAAGCAGTGTCTGACTCTGATAAATGGTACAGGCTGGTTAGTTCTGGTCAGTGTGTAGGCTGGGACTACCTTCCAGCCTGGGCCCACCATTTCCCCAGTTCTGAGTCGTTGTCCTCCAGACATTCTTCCAGGTATTGAGTTGGGGATTAGGGACGAGAGGCCAAGTGATGTCACTTCCTCTTTCATATTCTCTTCTTGCTTGCTGGAAAGATCAGGCAGTCCCCACTGGTTTAGCAGTGTTCCTCATTTACAGCCGGGTGGGGAACCTGCAGGTCACGGGCCGGATCCAGCCTGTGAAGTTCAGGGCTCTCACCCTCGGCAGACAGGTGAGCCTGTCAGAGCGGGTCTTTGCCCACAGAAGCTTAGGCCCAAATAAATCTGTTAGTCTTCAAGGTGCCACAGGCCTCCTCATTGTTCTGGTGGGATGGGTGCTTGGAAGCTTTGGGTGGGAGTGAGGGATCAGCGCTTTGGCTGTGGGTGAGGGAGAGTTGGGAAGGGGCAGAGTCAGGGGCTAGCTTTCCCAAAGAGATGCTCCATCCATGCCTGAAAGACCTGTTATGGATGTTCCCATCCGCACAACTTATTTCAGTAAAGCATATAGGAATAATTCATAACTTCACATACAAGGATAGTACCTACAGAGTACTAATGTTCATCATTTGTACAAAATCTACAATCATATCACCCTGGTGAATATGGGGATTCCTGGGTGCTACTTTGAAGTACAGAGTATGATAGATTTTACACCAGGCTTCAAACTTGAACTGTTTTTGCTCTAGTATTATTATTCTTATTTCCCTTTCCAATATGCACAGTTGAAGGGACTCTCTTAGTCTCTATGGGGAAAAGCAGTTTTGGTCAGATATTAAAAATGGAAATTTTCAATTCAAACTTGAAGAAAGTAGATTATCTGAAAATCCTGATAATCAGGATAGTAGCACATTAATCCGAGTTGGAAGTTTCCACTTTCCTAATTAGATTATAAAGTGGAAGAACTAAAAGTTGGGTTTAAAAATGGAGTCTAGAAACAGGTGAGCCTTTTAAAACCAGTAGAGATGGTGGTACTTGTGGGTTGGAGAGAGATGCTGTGTGTAATAGTGGAGGGAAAATTAAAAAATGGAAATGACACAATATGAAATGAGGTAACAAAACTTGTAGAAAAATGTACATCTGAAGTAAACAGGAGTAAGTGGTTTAAACTTTCTGTCCAGAGAACTAGATGGGTGGTTCAAAAATTCTTCACTTATGCCCACTCTTACCAGTAATTGGTAGTTGGCATTCTGTCCCTGTCCCCCACAGGGGTTGGCCTGGGCCTTGTTGTGCCCCCCCAAATGTTCCTTCATTTCACCAGAGTGGGGGTGCCTCACAGAGTGGGGACTACCAGACTACAAATCAGAATGGTACTTTGGCTTAGAATATATGAAAAGTGAGTGTGTTAGAGGTGCTACTCACAATTTCATAGTTAAGCCTGAGGGTTATTTAAAAACTTATCATATTGCACACAAAAATACATTCAGATATTAATGTTGCAAAGTCAAACATTCAGATATTAGGAAATTCCAGAAATAAGGCTGTCTTCGTAACCTGACTTTGGCGCTCTTATGCATATGCATTATGATATGTGGTCATGTAATTAAGGACTGTACAACCTTTTCTCACTTCACAGAATGAATGGTGCTCATTTAATGAGCTGACATTCAATATTTTGTTTACTTATCATTGTGTTGGCCTCTTGCCATACATACTAATCAAACACTGCTCTGAAGACAAAACTACTAATTTCTTCATAGACTTTTTAATGGCACTATTCTCTACAGTATGAATGCTTCATAAACATGAATAAATGTATTTTCACATGACTGGGTATCAGCCCCATTTTACATATGGTGAAGGGGGAGAGGAGACTAATCTCAAGTGTCTACTAATTTTGGGTTTCCAATTTGAGACAGCAAGGACCTGTTACTTTCAGATCATTCAGCATTCTACCATACTATGTAGTCACAACCTCAGCTTCCCTTGTAGCTATGAGTACTGAACACTTCATGCACATCAAACCCCAGAATCTCTAGTTGGGCAGACAGAAAATAAGGAACGTAAAACTAGTGGCCACCTGTGACAAGTTTGGTTTAAGTTACTTACATAGGATTGCATTAAGAACTCTAGCAGTGGCCTGTGTTTCAGAGTGACAGTCAACTACCTTACTTGTGACACCAACATTTCCCCTACTGCAACCCTCCGCCTCATTTGCTACCCAGCTTCCAACTTCTGCAGCATGAAAGGCGAGGGTCATACTTACAAAAGCCTCCTTTAGTATTCAACCCTGAGCCATCCTCAAGCACAGGGAAAAAAATAGATAATCATAATGAATCAAGTTGATTTACATTACCAAGAGGAAAATCTTTATTTAAATCTATTTGTTTAGTAAGTTTTCCATTTCTACTTATTTTGTTAAGAAAAGTTATTCTCATTTATGTAACCATTAAAACAGGTCGATTTACAGTTAAAGGGCAAGTCTGCATATTTGATTGTATTTGTTATACCTTTTTGTTACTTAGGAGGATACACTGTAACTATATTTAAATAATTTATAGTTGAATGTTTTCAGATTCTCCTTAGTTGTTCACCTCTAGTATGTTTTTCTCTAGGCTTGTTCTCAGAAATGGTTCAGCTGTTTTGGCTGAAGTCGTCCAAAATGTTCAGCCCAAGAATAATAAAAAATATCAGGTCCGGAAGTTAGTTTGGTAAAGTCATAAGCAACTGAAGACAAAATTATATCATCGGAAGTGTTGTGAAGTAATGGGAAATGTAATAACAAGCAGGCTGTCAGATCCACCAACAACGTATATTTCTTGCCGACCTGAAATTAGCAGGAGAGTAATGCAGCACCTGTAAACTATACTAATGCCCTTCAAGTAATACTTCCAGGTCTGTCACTTTTAATGCTATGTTATTCTTGGCGTATTGTTTCTGGAAAAGACATTGCAGTAACTTATCACTCTGCAGTTTTTTGCTGGCTGTTGTTATTCAGAGAGCTTATTGGAACTGTGTGAAGATGCCAGAAGCTGAGCCTGCTGGAGGTTAGTAATACATCTGAGGAGGGTAATTCAAAGAATTGGTTCATTTCCGTGGTGAACTTTTTATGATCATTTTGGCTGACCTTGTAGACAGAGGGATGTTTTCATCCTTGGCCAGGTGTATGAGAACAAACTCACAGGCTGTTTCTAGCAGAGGGGTTTGTTGTTGTGCCTTTTCTTTAGTCAACACTGAGTCAAACCCAGGAGCTGTCTCTCCTAATCCAAATTTGATTCTTATGCATTTGTATTTAAGAAACTAGAAGGCATTCGTCTTCCAATGTGTACCTTTCTCTTTTAGATGGAGATTTTATGAGATCACTCGTCCTTTCTCTTTGCTATAAAGTGCATTCTACCAGAGCATTGTAATTAAGCAGTTTTCTTAAGTCAGTGTGCTAAATAAGGTGTCCAAACCATCTTATACGAGAGTAGTTACCTTTGGCATGGCAAAATAAAGTTAAATGGATTCTTCTTCTTACTGAAAAGATGGAAAGCTTTCTGTGTCTTGAACCAATATATTCCATTTTTATTGCTGGTAACTTAGGGTTTACAAGGAAGATGCCACTTAAAGTCTGAAGCTTTGGCACAGGCATTTTTGTGTGAGCAAAGCTTGCTTTTAGCATGCGACACTGAACTGGTTTTGCTCACCACTTTGTCACTGAGGGCAACAAGGAGTTTATATGGGCTAGGAAGAAAAGAAGACAATGAAAATATAGCTCAGCTGCAGGTCATCTGTTTGTCTGAATACAATTACATTTATTATTTGTATTGTACTAGAGCCTTGAAGCCATGGGCTCCATTGTACCAGATAGGGGCCATCTCCGTTTTTACACTATCCCCAAAGGCTTGCAGTTCAAGCAGTTACCAGATTTGCTAGGTTAGGTAGAAGAATATTGAAGTGGCGGGGGGGGGAAGGGGGTTTCAAGGAGGGATATTGGGAAGTAATGGGAAATGTAACAAGCAGGCTGCCAGTCCTGCCCCCCTGCCAGTATGCACAGTATGCTCTCCTAAAATTAGCAAGAGGTTAATGCACCACTTGTGAATGGTACTAGTGTCCTTCTGGTGATGCTTCCAGCTCCCTCACTTTCAGTGCTGTGTTATGCTCCTTCTGCATCCCTGTTTGGAAACCTTTCTATGCCTCTTCCTTTCCAGTTTGGTGCCCCATGGGGTAGTCAGCTTTTATCTGACTAAATAGGACTAGTCAGGAGTTTCTTCAGAGACTTTTGGTACCATTCCTGAACTCAGATACGATGAGGAATGTTTTTGATCCTTTTATGGGGGTTCATCATTCTCATTCATTCTAGTTTAGGAAACAAGAGACTAGGAGAAGGAACTGAATTTATTACACTGGGCTGGTCAATAAAAACCCTTTTATCTTAGGGTGATATGATGTCTTGATTTTTGTAGACAGTCCCAACATTTGGGGCTTTTTATCACATAGGTGCCTATTACCCTCCTACCTAATTTTTCACACTTGCTGTCTCTTCACCCTAACCAAGCTATAAAAATTGCATTTTGGAGTTCCATTGGCTTATTTTACTATGAACTGACATTTCTGCTCACCTGCCTCTTGTCTGTAGAGGAGGTCATGTTTAAATCATTATGGATTTTAGAGATTAACTTTATAACTGGACAAATGTTTGGACGAGCTGAAAACATGGGAACTTGCGATTCTGAGCAAGGAGTTTGTCATATTATAAATGACCCTAGTAAATCTGCAAGTGACAGATGGTCCCTTTTTCACACTTGCCTTCTGTCACAGGATCTTGCATATTTAGGAGTTTTGGTTCACTAATTTCATGTTTAGTAATTGTCATTGAGTCAGCGTAGATCAATCTTGCTTGCGAAGTGAAAGCTTATAATTAAATGTTTTCAAAGTCAACATTTATTTCAGAGACTGGAACTCTACAGCTTTTTGCTTCTCTTTCAGTTTCCATGAATTTAGTTGTCTTGAAATTTTGCATGCCTGTATGTTTCAATATATTTTATTTTCTCATCTGTACACTACTTCAAGCTGCTTCAACTCCTGTTTTTCCTATTCCAATGGTTAGCTGTTGAAATCACAGCCCTTAG
The DNA here is from genome assembly GCF_033958435.1 of Carettochelys insculpta. Taxonomy (NCBI): domain Eukaryota; kingdom Metazoa; phylum Chordata; order Testudines; family Carettochelyidae; genus Carettochelys; species Carettochelys insculpta. The sequence goes on along the minus strand of NC_134145.1, from coordinate 58,200,928 downwards.
AATTTTACATATTTGAATAGTACAGGATCAACAACAGTTATGTTACTGTAAGGAGAATGGGGCGAATTAAATAAGCTGATGCGTTAGCTATTTGAAACATGCAGGTTGGTTATTACTAATGCACTTTAAAATGTCCAAATTTCATTACATGAAACGCATTTTGGGTATTTCTACAGGAGACCTATATACCTGCATGTGACAGATATTGGAATGCGTCTGTGTATTTTGAAACTTAACCACGTTCTTTTGTTTTCAGTTATTCTAATGTGTAATCTCCATTAGAGCTTAAATAATTGTAAATGCCATAATCAGAGCACAGGCTTATTCTTTGAAGTGACAGTTGTAGTCTTTTCTTCAGTAATTATGAGCAGATGTCACAGTCACAGAGCTGAGAAATTTTCAGGGATGCTAATTAGTGCTGTCTAAACTTTTTCACTGAGTCTCCTTTATTAAGAAATACCATAGTTATAACCCTAACAGTGTCCTTGCAGTAGCAGAAAGACCTTTTCATTATTACACAGGAATTCTTCAGACAAGGAGCTGATGTAAGGGAGTGCCAAGCGCAACGTTTGCTCTAATTTTTTTCTGTCCATGGGCAGAAAAAAGTTTACGTGGCCTATGCAGATGTGCACCACCAGTAGAAACACATGCTGGCAGCTGTGGGCGCTCTGCTAATCAGCTGAGTGGCTCCTGAATCTTGCCGGTAGTTTATTATATGAATGTCAGGTGAGACAGTATCAGAAGTCTTAATAAAGTCAAGATACGGTATATCTATCACTTCCCTCCTGTACGCAAAGCTTGCTGCCCTGTCAAAGGTGTTAGCTTAGTTCGATATGATTTGTTCTTGACAAGTCTATGCTGGTTGTTACTTATCACCTTATTATCTTCTAGGTGTTTGTAAATTGCTTAATTATTTGCTCTGCTATCTTTCCAAACACAAATGTTAAGCTGACTGGTCTGTACTGCCCTTTGTAAGCCTTATTTCTTTCTTTCTTTTATTTTTTTTAAGTAGGTGGAAGTCATATTTGTCCTTTTCTATTCCTCTGGAATCTCTCCCATCTTCCGTGACTTTTCAAAGATAATCACTAATGGTGCAAATATCTTCTGAGTCAGCTTCTTGAGTATTTCAGGATGCATTTCATCAGACCCCAGTGACTTGAAGACATCTAACTTTTCTAAGTAAATTTTAACTTGTACTTTCCTGATTTTAGCCTTCCCCATCATTATCTACCTCATCTTCACTGGCTTTCACTGTTAGATGTTCAGTCACTAATAACTTTTTTGGCAAAAACTGAAACAGGCTCAGGGTCGATCTTCTGGGGTTTTCTGGTCAAAGTCAACCCCACAACTCTTCACAAATGGTGAGGATTAAGGAAGGTCAACAGGAGAGATGCTCCAGTTGACCTCCTTCCTTGTAGACAGACATTGAAGTTGGCCGCTGATAAGTTGTTTTTAGCTCCACAATTGGCGGGTGACTTATATCCAGTATAGACATAGCCACAGAGTCATTTAGCACTTCTGCTATTTTTGTATTTTCTGCTGCTGTTCCTTTCCCCTCGCATTGAGTAATTGGTCTACCCAGTCCTTAGTAGTCTTTTCCTGCTAATGCACTTGTAAAATATTTTCTTCTTACCATTTATATGTCTGGCTAGCTTAATCTCACATATAACCTCAAACCTCTGAAGTACGTGTTGACCTGTATTTATCTTCTTCCTACATTCTTTAATCCATACAGCATAACATTAGAAGATTTAAAAAAAAATGGAACGTAAGTAACAAAAAGCAAAAAGAAAAGGTATCTCTGTCATATTTATAATTAATGCTATTCGGGGTGAATAATTTCAGAAAACTCTTAATTTTGGTTCTGAGAAGTAGTTGCTGAAATGCTAAACCAAGTTAGTAAATACATAGCATCCATCACTGTGGACATGTTTACTATATGGTTGACTTTATACTTGGTTGGAATAGTCCTTAATCTTGTGTATACCACTGGCTGTGTTGTATTGTCATGTTTTTTGTGGTGCTCACTTCAAAACCTTAGCTGCCTGGTTTGTCTGCCTTGAACTCATGACTAGTAATTTAGATACACTTAACTGATGGAGCACAATGAATGTTCTCTATATTTCACTCCTGTTAAATTACAGTAAATACGGTCAGAAATAAAATACCCTGATTAACATGTTACGAGACATATTGCAGCAGGCCTCATATTCTTAGCGTAGTCATACCTGTAGACATGTAATGTCTGTGGCTATTCTTATTGCAAATTTGAGTGGTGGTGTGTTTCAGTGTTTAAATATTGGGATAGTGACCATGAACTGGCAAAAATGCCTGGAAAATAGACAGTGAAGCTGACAAATATTATCAGCACCTGACTTATAAAGTTGCTGTGTGAATAGTAGATGCAGGGGTATAAAAGATTATATTCAGGCAGGCGTCTAATTGAGCCAGTTTGCGATGGTTTAGGAATCTGGTACTATATTTTTGGCATCCATCTTACCAAAATATGTTTTCCACCAAGATTCTTGGGTTTTAGGTTCTTAAGCTACACCACAAGTAAGGTAATTTCCAAGTTATGGTGCACTATCTCTAAGCTCATTACTTAAATAAATTTGTTAGTCTTTAAGGTGCTTTAGGAGTACTTGTTTTTTGTAAAGCTACAGACTAACATCACAGTACTGGCCTGGAGTCCTGGCCTCTTAAGTTGTCAGACCCCAGGGCAACTCCCACCTTATGTAACATTGTCTTCCTCATTGTGAGTTTGGGGAAATAAAACTCTGTTCTGTGTGAAGGCTTCCTCTAGTACTCCCTGGAACAGGTGCCTAAGGAGCTCCTGTACGGATACGGGAGCAGGGAAGCTCATTGAAGGAACAGTTTCATCCAAGACTGATAGTTGAGCAGACCTCCCATTTGCTCAAGCTCAGAGCAGATATGTCTTACGAGCTGTAATTCCAGTCCTGTTCAGTGAAGGTGTACCAGATGGCTTAAACACTTCATATTTGTTTTCACCAGTGAGGCAGGAAGACCCAGCTGTTCAGTCATTCTCTGAGCATGTGCTCTTCTCTGTTCCTAGATGAATAGAATAAAATATATATAAAGTGTGTATTTTCAGGTGTTATATCTTCGGAGGCAATAAGCATATTAGCATTTGGCTAAGCAGGAAAAGGATAGGCCTGGGAGAGTAGAGTCTACAGACCAAGTGGAGAGTCAGACCCAGTGTTCCCCCTCATTTTTTCCCCACCCTTGGGCAAAATTAATTTCCTTACATGCACCCGTGTGAAGGTGATTGTGTAGCACATCACCTTCATATTGGTGCCCATAACAAAATTTATGTGGCAGGAGCGGGGCCAAGAGGCTCTGAGCGTGGGAGGCAGCTCATTCCTGTGGTGGAGAGTCGCGGTGCTGGAATCTGAGTGTTCCAATGGGGGGCGCAAATATGATGTGTGAGCTGACAGTTCATCTTTTATTAAGATGACTGTGTTCGTGTCCCCTTAGAAAACCTCTGAATTCCTGAGCAGCTTGTTGATTTTCATCTTGCTTTTAAAAAGTTGTTTTCTTGAGGGCGGCCAAGCCAGAAGCATGAAAAGTCCTCATGAATAAAAATAAAGTCAGGAGAGAATCTGTGACTCTTTTGGAATTTGAGCCATCTGAGAGGGCACATGGCCAGATGATTTTGTTTGCCCTGAAGAGTCATGTTCATGTGTCATTTCTTCTGTTGATGATTTCATCGCAGTGTGATTGTTTCATGTCACTTCAGCAGCTCTTAATGTGCAGCGCAGGTTGAACCTCTCTAGTCTGGCATCCTCAGGACCGGAGTGGTGCTAAATGAGAGAATTTGATGAAATACAAGAGGCCAATATTATCTAGCAGCGTTACCAGTACTTGCATGCTCACTGGGCTCTGAGAAGACATTTAGGGATAAATTAGAGCTAAATAATAGCACAGAAGAACACTGAGAGCCGGGAATGGTGACTGAAAACAAACTTAATGGGACGACTGGAAACTTGGCCATACCTATGATAAGTGGATATCCAGCTAACTAAAGTGATGCCATATTATGGATGTTGCTGGACAAGTGTGTGCCAGATTAGAGAGGTTCTACGTGTATTTGAGTTAAATGCAGTGAAATGACAATACACTAGCTGTGTCTTCAAATCCTTTGCTATACTATAGCCAATGCAAATTATGTAGAAAGGAGGGCAGGAAGAATAAAAACTTTTTATCGTGCAAATACTTAGACATCTTGATATATGCATTGTGTGTAATCATGCTTTATATCACAGGTCCTTTACCCAATGTACTGTTTCAGAGGATAGAACAACTCCATAATAATCCTACAGATAAAAATTACATGGGTTGATAGGGTAGAATGCTAAATTCATGGCTGATTATATTTTTCTCTCCAGCAATCTTAAATTCAAGGAGAAAATCCCCTGGCATCAAGAAATCCAGCTCTCTGAAGGATCCTAGCCACATTTTTGTACTGATGGTTAGGATAGTCATTAATACCACCAGTAGAGGGAAAGCTGTATTTTTCTCATATCCAGTCAACACTGTTTTGAGTTGGCAGAAGAGTTTGCCAAATGCTTCTCTCCAGAGTCTATATGCACTAGCTGCATAGCACCGCTTGTTTGGGAATAAATGCCTCAGAGAAATGATATATAAGCATTGGTCAAATATTTATTGTTTAGTTAATACGGTATTATAAGTATAGTGTTTATGGTATTATATGCTGAATTCTCCAGGGCTTAAGAATGTAGTAATGAGGTTTGGGTAGATTGGAATTATAACTTAGGGCTTGCATTTTGTCTGGCCTTCAGCTATTTTATCTCCCTGGCGAAATATAGAGGCAGAGTAGTAGTACTAATAAGAAATGGTGTGAGTTCCAGCATAGAAATAGAAATAGTATTCAATTTAAAAGCCTTATTGTTCCTTGAGGGGGGTTGGGGTGGGGGAAGAGAGAATAAATCTGTCCAAGAAATATGCTTCATTTGCTTTAGCCTGTCTTTTTCTAGCAAATATCTTAATTCATCTGATAAAGAAATTCATTTGGAGAAATTTAAACTGCTACTGTGTTGAGCTTTCAAAGGTTATCACAGTGCAGCCTCTTAACTCCATTCAAACAGTTAGCTGCTCACTGAATTCTACAGAGCTCCCAGGTTTGTTGAGCATGTGTTTTATAATCTGTATCTTCCTGAAATCTTCCTCTTTTTCCAATAACACATTGACTTAAAACACTTGAAGCGGGATGGGCATAAAAAGCAAGATGTAACAGGAACAAGGCACATGAGCAATGTATTGTTTGCCTACTGCAAGTAAGAATGTCTCATTGCAGCTGTTACGTTAATGGCTTTAAAATGACAGAGCTCTTTCAGGCGTAAGATTTGGAGAAAGGGTGTAGGGGAAGAGTCCGGACAGCTGAGCTGACGTCTAAGATGTGTGGAGAAAGAATGTAGTGTTCAAAACCTCTTACTTTTTTCTTAGATCTTCTAAAAATATTGAGGATTCCAAAAAAGTGTTGCATCAGAGCCTTGTCTACCCTTTATTTATCTTGAATTATGACATAAATGTACAAAGTCTTGTTTAACTGAATTTTAGCATCGATCTCGTAGCGAAGGTAGCAATTTTTGAAATATACTGGCTTTTTTCCTAATTGTTCCTTCGTTTCCCAGGTGTGGTACTGAATTTACATCTGACCTCAAGTAATGATCTAAATGGAGTCTTACACATAGGCATGACAGTTATGGAGATTATATCAAAGGGTCTATGATTGAGAGAGCCTTAAGGTATAGACGATTTCCCACAAAAGACACTAAACTTCTAAAATGCTGCCCGAGAATATTTTAATACAGTCTTGTCTAAGGTAAACAACAAAATCAGAATAGGAATTTCTGTTCCTTTTGGATAGATTTTCCTGCCTGTAAGCAGGGCCCCATATAACTTGCTGCACAGTGGAACCAAATTGCATGGTAACAGCTATGCTGTATGGCCATTTTAATTTATGCCGTGAAATGTCCTTCATTCTGTTCTCTTGCGCTTGCACAGACACAGTGGCTAATGGTTGACAGTACCCAATGATGTAAATTTTAATCATTCAAGGGGTTTTGACTATTGGATTTTTACTGTGCTGTCCAAATGGCTTGGCTCCTTGAAACTTTGTTGAAAATGACCTGGCTCAGAGTACCCAGGGGTGTCGGGGAAGGGGCTTGTAAGCCACAGCAGTTTATGTTCTTGAGCCTGGGCTGGTGTGCGGAAAAACTGACCAATCTCCAAGCCTCTAATGTGAAGCAGGCAGGTCCAAGCAGAGCAGAGAGACAGAAGACAAAATATCCTGTGCCTAAATGGTGAATTGGGCTCTCCACTAGGCTCTGACTGAGCTGAATAGTGTGCAGGTCATGTCTCTAAGGTATATTTTCAGGCTTGGAAAACTTGGGGACTGCATTTGATTAATACTTAATTCATGTTTTTACAGTTATCTACAGAACTATAAAATAAGAGAGACTGTAACCTTAAATTCTAGAGTATGCTTCTCTGGTACATGCGACAGAATATACAAGGCTCAGTACTTAGGGTGTGAAGGGAGCAGGTATGGCTGCTCCCTGACCCAGAAGGGAAAGAACCCCTTCCTGCACTGTGGTGGACAGAATTTAGCCCCGCTCCCTTCACCCAGCCCACTGCTAAGTAGGCCCAGCTGCCAGAGAGGCCAGACAAAGGCTTTGAGCTGTCAGGCTGGGAGGAGGTTCCTTCGCTCCAGGAGGACAAGGACTGGCCCAGACCACTGGGACCCCGCCAGAAGACCTGGAGGAGGAGCTACTTGCTATGGCACTCCGTCAGACCCGGAGAAGCCTGACTTGCCCTTGGCCGGGTATGAGGAGAGGGGGAGATATGGAAGCGGCCCTGGGATAACAGGGGTCGGTGTGTTGTGGTGCGGATCCCTGCTGACCCTGGCAGCTGACCGCTGTCGCTAACAGGGCCCTAAGCGGGGGCACAGTGGAGTGGGTGAGCCTGTGACCCTCCCGCCACTCCTAACCTGTGAGAGACAGTCTCCCCCTTCTCACTGGTCCAGGCATATTCCTGGGTTGCCTTGTGCTATCTGCTCATGAGGGCCTGGGTCTACTACCTTTGTATTGACTGTGACTGTTTGGTTGCTGTCTCACCTGGGGCAGGGCCTGGGCCTACGTTATATTGACTGTTTGCTGTCCTGCTTTGCACCAGGGCCTCAGTTAAGTGCCTTGCTGGTGACAAGTGTTTGTTGCCGCACCCTGCACCAGGACTTGGGTCCTTTGACTCTGGGAGTGGACTCACTGTGATGCCTGCCCAAGAGCCGTCCGTGGGCCCAGTGAGACCTGAACACAGGCCTGAGCCTCAGGACTTGATTGTGTCAAGAGCAGATGTGGCCACTCTCTGAGGCAAGTAGCCTACAGGCAGCATGATGATAAGCTTAGAAGATGCCTCAAGGAAAGAGTTGCAGTTTGTCTCAGCATCCTGTTTGTAAGAGATCATATAGTTGATCATAGGTCCCAGAGGTAAAATGATTAACTCCTGTGATTACTTCACTCTCTTGTTTGAACACACAACTGTAAATCTCAGCCTGTTTCAGCAATTTGTCCTTAAGCAAATATCCTGTGACTACCCTGCTTTTAACTGTCTTTGGGTTTTCTGTAACATGAGTCAGTGTCTAAGTGCTTCCCACATAAATTACCTTTGTTTTGTGAGGTCTCTAGAGAACTTGTCTTTTGCCTTCCCTGGAAAGAAGGCTTGGCTTGGAATATTAACCTTTTGTTTTGTTTACTCTCCTCTTTAATCTTGCTGAAGGTTCTGGAAGGAGCAACACAGGTGACAGACGCTTCCTGTTGTGGCATTGTTTTTTACCCAGTTTAAGTATATGTTTACGTGTGTCATCCATACTGAATTGGATATTAGTTCTTTCTCTTTAATGTGTACTTTTCATTACTTCCTGATCTTTGTAAATACTTTCTAGAGACCAAATCCAACTCTTTCCAAAAACATTAGTAGTAGGATTAATAAACACGCTTTTAAAATATTCCTGGTTCAGAAACAGAAATCAATCATTTTATTATAGCAGCTGGTGAATGAGATTCTTTATGCTGCTTGTAAAAGCCTGAATCTCCTGGGTGACTCCCCCAGCCTCTTGCCTTACAAAGAATCATGAAAAGAACCAGACTTAGTTGGCAACTCTGCCAGTGTATTTGTCTTACAATGAGACATTATTCCTAATGTCTACTTCTGTGCAATAAACTTTGCCTGCCAGGGTTTGTTACTTAAAGGATACAGTAAAAGCTGTCAGTGAGTTCAGCAGATAAAAGCTGGAGTTATATGTTTGGCTACGTAGGTAGTCCGTCGTGTTCGACGATGACGTCTTGATCTTGCACAGGCTCATCGGTTGTGGACTCGCATGTGGCTGAGGAGACCAAGCTTTGAACGGCATGGGCGTTCACAGTGGGGGCAAGGGAATTGTCCTGGCTCTGTTGGTGCAGCTGCTGCTGTTGCTTTCTTCCTCTCACGAGCATCAGTGTGGCGTACGAAAAGTCGTCACGGCTGGGACTTCCTTGGCTGCAGTGGATGGCCATGCTGTCTTTGGTGCCTTGTCATGCCCTTCGCTCTCCACAGAGCATTGCAGAACCGCCTTCCTGGTCATTGGATCTTGCTGTTGATCTCATCTGTCCAATCCACTGGGGCTGGCTTTGTGTGCTGGGATTGGCAATTCCCTATCTCGCCGCAGGTTTCAGACCTGCCAACTACCCTCACCTGGTTTAGCCTGCCTGTTGAAGCTGTTTATCAGGGTGTGGCCACTGCATGCTACATCTTATTGGAGCCATCAGTGAGAGCTGGGTGCCAGGTGGAGACCAAAGGTGCATGAACTGCCCCCGAAGAGACACGACAAGTCCCCACACGAGAGGTTCTCCCCGTCCCTGGACACCCCATATACCCCGTTTGGCCATGATTGCTTTAAAATGCACATTTTGCCTCAAAGAGTTGTTTGAATTTTCAGACCTGTAATCACACACAGGCACAGATGGTCCTGATTGACCTAATCAGGCATCTGCTAAAGAGCTCACAGGAGCGAGAGGAGCCGTGGCTGATGTCTGTTTGCACCTGCTTTTAAAAATTAGGTAGTTATGATTCAGAGTAGCACACACAGATTAATGCAAGTTCACATTCCGTGCCTAGCCTGTCACAGGCCAGTGTTGGGTGCGGTACTATAGTTCGCGCAGCGGGGGGAGAGTGGGGAATGCCCCTTCTTGTAAATGAGGTAGTGTTGTCTTAGGTGGTTCAAAGCTCATTAAAGTGGCAACCTTTACCCTTTTGCCTTTGCTATCCACCTAACTTGGCTTCTGTGAAGACTGCTGTGATCCAGCATTAATCCGGCCCCAGGGAGATTTGGGGATATTGTTAAGGTGAGCTTTTACCCTGTACTGCTAAATTGCTCTTAGGTTACTGCCAGTGAATGGTGCTCACTGTCATTGATGCTTTCAGTTACCTCACTGCTCCTTGAACAGCTTGTTAGGGTCCCTTACTATTCAGATCATGCAGAGGTTATGAAATTAGTAAACCAATTTACCCAATGGCTTTTCTACACTTAAAACTCTACAGTGGTGCCATAGTCACTGTAGGACTTCAGTGTAGACAATATCTGTGCTAATGGTAGGGATTCTCCCTCTGTGTCAGTCAAGATGGAGGGAACCTGGTGGGTTTCATTCAGCCGTCTGCTTTATTCCATCCGTCCTGCAGCAAGTCTCCACCCCATCAGCTGGAAGCCCGAAGGCTGGAGCCACGAGTGCCATCTTGCCCCACTGCAGGTGGAACTAGGGTTGCCAAGTCATTAAAAGTCCAGTTGGCTCCACGCAGCTCCCCAGAGAAACCAGCATGTTTCTGCACCCTTGAGGCACAGGGATGATCTGAGACGCTCAGTGTGCTCCCTCTAGCACTGGCTCCCTTTGGCTAGGAGCCCTTAATTGGTTAACCATTTTAAACATTATATTTTTAATTGTTTCAATGGTTAACTTTTTAAATGGCATTTACATCTACGCAGGGATTCTGCCTTAGCCCCACTGCACTGCTGAGAGCTGCCTAAGGTGAGTGCTGTCAGGTGGAGTCTGCACTCCACCACCCCAGCAGAACCATCTCCTGCACCCTCCTTCCCCAGTCCTGAGTCTGCTCCTCTACTCTGAACCCTTTGGCCCCAGCATGGAGCCCCCTCTTGCACCTAAACAGCTTATCCCAGCCCCAGAGCCCATAGTCTCAGCTACAGCATCCACCACAACCCCATGCCCGAGCCCAGAGTCTGCTCGCACACCCTAAACCCCTCATTTTTGGCTCCACCCCGAGTCTCTGTGTCCCCAGTGGGACTGGATTTACAAATTCTGGCTTTCTGCACTGCAGGGGAAGCTCCAAGCCTCTGTGCTCTCTCCCCCACCTGTGTGTTTCCCTTGACGCTGTGACTGACTTTTTTTTTAACTGTGGGTCAATGGCCCTTGTTAGCAAAAAGATTTCCCACCCATGGTGTAGGTAATCTGTCTCTGAGCATGTGATAACTAGGTCAGTAGGAGAATTCTTGCATCAACCTATTGCTGTCCACCTGGGGACTTCAGGGATGTGGACTATTCACCCACCTGACCAGTATAAAAACCTAATTTTCTACTGCAGACCGGACCTCAACAAACCAGGGATGTACAATCCTGTTTAATTGGTTTAAATTGCTGTTGCTTTAAACGTTTAAAATTGTAGGTTTAGCTGGGTAACCAGTTAAACTGGGGGGAGTTGCTGAGACTGCTCCAGCCCTGGGTGGAGCAGTTTTCCTAGATGTGGACTGCCCCCGCCTCCCCACCTGACAGTGTGCCAGGGACCCAGGCTTCTCTGGCACGGCTGAAGCTTCTTTAGCATTGTCAAGATGCTCCCTGGAAGACCTGGAGTTGCTGGTGATCTTCAGACGTTCCTCTAGCATACTGCTTCTCGGCGGCACTCTGCTTACATGAAATAAAGCTTTGATTTCCTCTCCTTTTTCAGCTCAGAAGGTGGTCTCTGTTGGCTGGTGTTCTGTAGCCACACCAGTTAGCATTGACCTCTTTGTTGTACCTTGTGAGTAGTTTCCACAAACCCTGCTCTGCTACTCCTGGGTCCAGTTCCCCTTCCCTCCTCAAGGAAGTCTTTCTGGACATAGTTATAAAGTTGGCCGTCAGGAACTTCTGGGGTTTCACCTGTCCCTCTTTGCAATTTGAGTTTCGTTACTATGTCAGACTCGTGTCTTAAGACATGTCTACATTTTGTTGCTCAGGGGTGTGAAAAATCTTCTATCCAAATGACGCATTTTGCTGACACAGGCACCAGAGTACAGAGCTTGGTGAGTAGGAAATGCTCTCTTGCCAACTCATACTGCTGCTCATTTTTTTAGGATACAAAATTTCACAACAAAAGAACTTTGGGGGTTTCTTGGGCAGGATTGCAGAGCAGTTTTCTTTGGCGTAAGGGACAACTGGAGGTCATCAAAGCTTGCAAAAAGATTTTGCAAGGCAAGTGAGTGTCTGGCTATGTCTTTTCAACAAGATAAATTTGTTTTTATAATGTTGGGTTTTATACATTTGAATTTGAGTATCCTCACCTTCCCACAGGTTCCCCACAAATTCAACTTATTGCTGCTGCATTCAGTCGCCGAACGTTGACTGTTGCAGCAGTGCATTGTGGGAACCTTGCCCACAGTTCCCTCAGCCCTGTAGCATTCGGGATATTTTCTCAGGTGCAGCATGGGGGGAAAAGATGCCCTGCAAGTGGTTGTGGGTATGTGATGTCCTCTTCCCACATTGCGTTGCCCTCATTTGCTTTCCACGGCTGGGAAATGTCCATTTTTTCAGGCGATAGGAAGGAAAAGAGGGGCATGGCATCAGCAAAGATTGCTAAATTAACTGAAATCTCTTGCTTCTGTAAGTGAATTGCTTTTTATAACTTGGGGAAGGGATAGTTCAGTGGTTTGAGCATTGCCCAGCAAAACTCTGGGTTATGAGTTCAATCCTGCAGGGGTCATGTATGAGTCAAAGGAAAATAGATTTAAAAAAAAAATCCATGTGGGATGGTGACAGGTTCCAGTTCCATGACACAGGTATATCTCCAGATAAAATTGTAGCTGTAACTGAATTATCAAAGATCTTACAGAGAGCAGCAGGTATCTACAATGGGCAGCAAGGTGTCTGTAGTTTTCTCAACTGGCCCTCCTTTCACTATTCCCTGTGTTTTCAGGGTGCCAAAGCATGAAGAAAGAGGATAGAAAAGGTGAGGAGAAAGATTTTATAGTTGAAATATCAAAGTTTGTGCAAAAAACAGCAGGTGTCTGCAATGGGCAGCAAGCCCACAAAAATATTTTGGCAGTGGGGTCTGGGATCTGTGGCTGCAGAGCCGGTTGAAGAGGTCCCCATGGCATCTGCAATGCCTCACAAGTCTTAACCTCCAGTGGAGACTTCCCCTCGGACAGCAGCAAGCCCCTGAAAATCTTTCCTGCCCTTGGAGTCCTCATCACGCACTAGCCAGGACGTGGTGCTGCCTGGCAGCATGGTCAGCTCTCAGTGGCAGGCACATCCTTTTATAGGGTTGGGGGCTACCCACGTGATGTGGTTGGGTGCAGGAAAAGAAACCTGACTGTGAGGCACCTGTGGAGGAGGGGTAGCGCCTGCACAAATGTAAAGTGCAGAAAAGAAGTTCTTCTTCGAATGTCCCCGTGGGTGCTCCACAATAGGTGTCGGGCTCGCCCGGCGCCGCAGATCGGATCTTCCAAGCAGTTTCTGCCGGACCGCGCATGCGCTGGTGCGCGCCGCTCCCTTGCGCGCTCCTGGCCACGTGCGCGATCCGGTCCCCGCCAGTTCCTCTTAACCGCCGTCGGCTGCAGACGGAATCCGACTAGGCTACGGCTAAGTTAGCGTATTCAATGGCTTTAACTGTTTTTTCTTTAAAGATTTCAAGTTCTTAGGCTACTGTTAAGTTAGCCAGTTGTTATTTTCAAAAAAAAAAAAAGAAAAAGAAAAAGAAACAACAAGCGGGACGGCATTCAGTCCAGTCCTAGTAACAAGCGGAGCACCGGAGGCCAGGGGCCTAGGGCCATTAGCCCTCCTGCCGCGGCAGGCTATCGGAGAGGGGAAGAAACAGCACAGAGAAGGTGCTAAGTACCCATTAACAACTGAAAGACTCACCAACAATGTCCTCTTCAGGATTCAAGAAATGTGAGTCCTGCCGAGAGGCAATGCCAGCGTCTGATGGGCACAGTCTCTGCATAAAGTGCCTGGGGGAGTCCCATGTCACGCAGAAATGCTCCTTCTGTGCAAAATTAACAGCCAGAGCAAGGAAGGACAGGGAGATGCGGCTTAAAATGCTGCTCTTCGACAAGACCCTCCAGCCAGACGTGCCGTAGCGGCCGCAGCAGGAGGGACCCTCCGGGGCCCATAAAAGGAAAGCCGCCTCCCTCACCCCATCAGCGCAAAAACGGAGGAAAGCCTCCCCAGCCCGATCCCTGCCGGCAGCAACAGCGAGCGGGACGGGAGGAGCACACAGCCCCCAGCCGCAGCAACAGCTGATCGGCGGTGGCACGGAGAGCCACGTGGAAGCGGCTCAGCCTCCGATAATCAAACAGCCGCCCCGCACCGCAGGCAGGGCGGCGGCTAAACAAGCGGCGGTACCGGCGGCACCGCAAGCAGCGGCACCAACCCCCGGGGAACCGGCGGTGCAGAGCGCGCAGGCACGCAGCCTGCAGGCACCGGAGGACACCGCCCGTGCGGCACCGCCCATGAGCGTGCTGAGCACGGCACGGACGGGGCCGAGATCCCCTACACGTCAGGGGGCGGAGCTACCCCCTCAAAGGAGGGGGAAGGCTGCACACAAAACAAGGCACCGCAGCCCCTCTCCAGACAGGGCTGCAGAGTTGCTTTCTCTCAGCCCTCCGCTTATGCTGCAGACTCCAACCAGACGGCAGGGGTCCCCCCTAGCCTACCCGGAGCCCCCATCTCCATTTTTACAACCAGCCTCGCCCTGGCTGGGACCACCTTCACCCTTCCTGGGGTTTGAGCCGCTGGAATACTATCACAAATCGCTCTCTCCAGTGTCCCAGGTCTCTCGACGATCTCGCTCCCCCAGGCGCAGGGGGTATGCACCAAGGGAGTGGTCTAGGTCACCTTCCCAAGGACAGTGCCCATGCTGCCATGGTCGCTCCTATCGCGCGGGGCATAGACACCACCGGCAATCTACCAGGGAAAGATCCCCACAGACGGTCCCGTATCCCCGAGGGCCATCGCGAACGGGGACAGAGACTCAAATATTTCAGGGGGAACTGGTTATGGAACCCTGAGATTTTCCCCTGCAAGCTTCCAGTGAGCGGATGTACCATCACCAACAGGAACCGGAAGGGTCCAGAGAGGCGTACCCTAGTGGTTCCTCGCTCTCCTCCCTGGACGAGGCTACGGCCCCGGGGGACGTCCATCCTCCGGACGATCTCAAACAGTTTCAAGAGCTGTTTAAGAGGGTGGCCTTCACGCAAGGCATCCAGACAGCAGAGGTGCAAGAGAAACACCATAAGCTCCTCAAAAATCTGAGACCTCCGGCCTCCTCCAAAATAGCAATACCGCTTGATGAAGCAATCTTGGAGTCCGCCACTATGATATGGCAGACCCCTGCGACTATTCCGCCTGTCCACAAGAGAGCGGATAAGAAATACTTCGTGCCAGCGAAGGGCATGGAGTTTCTGTTCAGCCACCCACAACCAAATTCCTTGGTGGTGGAGTCGTCGCAACAAAGATCAAAGACATCTCAATTCAAGACAGGGGGAACAGACAAAGATGCCAAGAAGCTAGAGCTGTTTGGCAGAAAGGTCTACTCCTCCTCCACTCTACTGTTGCGAATGGCAAATTAGGCAGCGCATTTAGCGAACCGTAATTTCGACAACTACACTAGGTTAACCTCCCTCATGGACTCGCTTCCAGAGGACAAGAAACCGGTGCTCAAGGCCATCGTGCAAGAAGGCTACGCGGCCTTGAGGACGGGAGTTCAGATCGCCCTGGATGTTGCGGACGCAGCAGCACGCTCCACAGCTACGGCAGTGGTGAAGCGAAGGGAGTCCTGGCTCCAGACTTCGGGTATACCGAGGGATCTGCAGGCAAAGATAGTCGATCTTCCCTTCGACTCGCAGAAGCTGTTTGCTGAATCAACTGACTCGGTCCTTCATTCCAGTAAAGATTCAAGAGCCACACTTAGGACCCTGGGGATTTACACCCCTCCCTACAGAAAGAAAAAGTACTACCTTCAACAAAGACGGTACCAGTACCAGCAACAGGGGTTACGAGCAAGGGCGACATCAACAGCACCAGCAGTACAGAACTCCCAGGCGACGTTCCCAACAGAGCCGTGCGTCCTCGGGACAGGGTCAAAGGCCACAAGTTTGACACACAGATCCAGGGCTGCGCCATCACTACCATCGCACAAGGTCATCCGAAGCGGCTATTCCACCATCGCCTCCGACCATTCTACGACCAGTGGCAAAGGATCACCACAGACAAATGGGTGCTGGAGATCATAGCCACGGGGCACGCCATCCCCTTCCAGTCGCTCCCACCGCCATGACCTCCACCCAGGCCCCACCTCCAGGAGGCCTCCCACGTAGCGAGGCTCAAGCAGGAGGTAGACCATCTCATGCTCATAGGGGCAGTGGAAAGAGTGCCGGAGCAACTGCAAGGAAAAGGGTTCTACTCGAGGTACTTCCTCACAGAGAAAAAGACAGGAGGCCGGAGGCCCATCTTAGATCTTCGAGGCCTCAACCGGTACCTGCGCAAGCAACGCTTTCGGATGATCACAATCGCCTCCATCCTTACGGCACTAGACGATGGAGATTGGTTCGCAGCCCTCGACTTACAAGACGCGTATTTCCACATAACTATCCATCCGGCTCACCGGCGATTCCTCCGGTTCATGGTAGGCAAAGAACATTTTCAATACAAGGTCCTACCGTTTGGCCTCTCCTCATCCCCCAGAGTCTTCACCAAGACCTTGTCAGTGGTGTCAGCCTACCTGCACAGACAGGGGGTATTTATATTCCCGTATCTGGACGACTGCCTACTCAAAGGGGCCTCGAAGGAGGAGGTACTACGCATGATACGCGTCACAGCAGGCACGGTCTCTTCGCTCGGCCTGGTTATCAATCTGGCAAAATCAAAGATAGACCCCACACAGGACATAGAGTTCATAGGGGCACGCATAAATTCTATTACAGCGACAGTGTATCTACCAGAGACTCGCTTTTGGGCCATCGGCTCCCTCGTGCAGGTCATCACCTTCAGCCCTACGGTGCCGGTCCTGACGTGCTTACAGCTGCTGGGCCACATGGCAGCGGCGACGTTCGTAGTACAGAACGCCAGGTTACACATGCGCAGCATGCAGCACTGGCTGGCGAGCGTATACAAACCAGCAACACACACCGTTCACAGGGTGGTGTCGCCCACAGCAGAGGTGCGCAAATCCCTGCAATGGTGGGTAAACCCCAAGAACTTGCTAACAGGGTTACCCTTCCACCAACCACAAATATCGGTTTTTCTTACTACAGATGCCTCCCTCATAGGGTGGGGAGCACACATGGGTGAAGAGGTGACTCAAAGGCTGTGGTCCTCCACGGAGCAGTCACTGCACATAAATATACTGGAGCTCAGAGCAGTGTTCAACGCCCGCAGACACTTTCGAGACCATATACAAGGCAAAGTTGTCGGGATCAGTACAGACAATACCTCCACCATGTTTTATATAAATCAGCAAGGAGGAGCTCGGTCCCGTGCCTTAAATGCGGAAGCAGTCCGGTTATGGAACTGGTGCATCGCCAACATTATAATCTTGAAAGCCTCGTACTTACCAGGCGCTTACAATGTGAAGGCAGACCAGCTGAGCAGGCGTTTTGCACTCGCGCACGAGCGGCAGATCCGTCCCGATCTGCTACGACCGATTTTTCACGCATGGGGTTTTCCCCAGATAGACCTGTTTGCCACTCAACACAACAAGAAGTGCCCACGATTCTGCTCCAGGGCAGGACTGGGATGGAGGTCCCTGGGGGACACGTTCGCGATCTCGTGGAGGGGCCCCCTGCTTTACGCTTTTCCTCCCACAGTGCTGATCCACAAAGTCTCGCAGAAAGCCAGGAGGGAAGGAGCCCGAATGATCCTGATAGTCCCAACGTGGGATCGACAGCAATGGTTCCCCCTACTCCTGCGCATGTCGGACCGTCCACCAATGCCCCTTCCGGTGGCGCCGGATCTGCTCACGCAAGCCCAGGGGTCCATAGTGCATCCACACCCCCAAGGCCTGCGACTACAAGCGTGGTTAATCCATGGCTCAGCTCCCTGGAGAGCACATGTACGGAGGAAGTGCAGCAAGTCCTAGAAAGTAGCAGAAGGACTTCCACCAGGAAGACCTACAAGCAGAAATGGACTCGCTTTACAGCATGGTGTTCTACCAAACAGCTAGCCCCCCTTTCAGTGCCTATACCTGTGATATTAGAGTATTTACTGGACCTCAAGAGAGGAGGACTCTCACTATCCTCGTTAAAGGTCCACCTTGCCGCCATTTCGGCGTTCAGACATGAAGAGGAAGGGCACACGGTGTTCGCCCATCCCATGGTTACCAGGTTCCTCAAAGGGTTGGTAAACCTATACCCCCCTCGGAAACAGCTTCCACCTTCGTGGAACTTGGACCTGGTGCTTAATGTGCTAACGGGACCACCGTTCGAGCCCTTGGCCACGGTTTCCCTCCGCCTCCTTACGATAAAGACGACTTTTCTGCTCGCAATCACGTCAGCTCGCAGGGTGAGCGAACTTGCGGCAGTTATGGCAACGCCACCCTGCACTGTTTTTTCCAAGGACGCGGTAACCATACGGCTGCATCCAGCCTTTGTTCCCAAAGTTTCTTCTGAATTTCACATTAACGAACCTATTGTTTTACCCTCGTTTTATCCAAAGCCTCATAACTCTAACAAAGAGGCGCGCCTACACCTCCTGGACATGAGGAGGGCGCTAGCCTTCTACGTAGACAGGACCAAGTCCTTCCGGGAAACGGATAGACTCCTAGTCTCTCTCGCTCCCAAATCGAAAGGAGAAGGTCTCTCTTCGCAGAGAATCTCGAAGCACATCGTATCCTGCATAAAAATGTGCTACGAACTCAAAAAGACTCCTTTACTGGCCACTCCCAGGGCTCATTCCACTAGGGCGGTGGCGGCATCAACAGCCTTTTTCAAGGGCGTTGCGCTAAAAGACATTTGCAGAGCAGCGACCTGGTCATCCTATGACACCTTCGCCAAATATTATGCCCTTCACAGGGTATTCCAAGAGGATACCCGTCTCTCGACAGCGGTCCTCTCGGGGACAAGCTGCACATAATCTGATTACCCACCTCCTATCTTGGGTTACTGCTGGGTAGTCACCTAACATGGAGCACCCACGGGGACACTCGAAGAAGAAAGAAAGGTTACTCACCGTAGTAACGGTGGTTCTTCGAGATGTGTCCCCGTGGGTGCTCCACTACCCGCCCATCCTCCCCGCTTCGGATCTGTGTTTAGTGTTTTGCAGGAGCATCCGAGGCGGTTGGTCAAGGAACTGGTGGGGACCGGATCGCGCATGTGGCCAGGAGTGCTCAAGGGAGTGGCGCGCACCGGCGCATGCGCGGTCCGGCAGAAACTGCTTGGAAGATCCGATCTGCGGCGCCGGGCGAGCCCGACACCTATTGTGGAGCACCCATGGGGACACATCTCAAAGAACCACCGGTACTACGGTGAGTAACCTTTCTTTTCTCGGCCTCTCATACACACATGACCCCCCTCGCCGACCTCCCCCCCACCAATCCCCCCTCCAACAGCTTATCTGCCATGTGGTGCAGCGGAGCAGGGGCTTGCACCAGTGCAGATTTAAAAAAAAAAACCAAAACCAAGCCCTCTGGTTGCAGTACTGTAGCTGAACTAAGAGCAAAGAAAAAAAGAAGTTTCTCAGCCTCTCACACCTGCATGACCCCACAGGCTTCCTGGTACTGAACTCTAATTCGCAGCCTTCCTGTTACCTGATTCCTGTGCACCTGGAGAGCAGCAGAGATGAAAACGGACAGAACAGAGCACTGTGGGGCATTGTGGGATACATACAGGACACCTCTGGAGGCCAATGAGTCGGATTCAGAGACATGGTGCTCCAACCCTGGCCTTTATTAAAACTTTTAAACTCGAACTTGATGTTACACCCAGCCAGTTCCAATGATATTATGATATCGTTATTAGTGCTCCCTAATTTGAGCTAATGGTATTTACAGTGAAGACAGCAACGTTATAATATTGAGCTAACTGCCTTAAATTTGAATTTATCTCATAGTGTACACGTAGCCTCTGTTTTCCTTACTGGCTCGTTTATCTGGCAATCTGCTGTTGAATTATCAAGAGGAGGGAAGTAGTAATGGGTTAATACTTTTTTTCCCCTTGAGATTGTTAGCCCTCCAATTCTTAGGATTGGTACTATGGGAAGCCCCCTGTCATTGTGTCGTGGAGTTGAAGTGTGAAAATGCCTCTAATGGAAATGACTCAATAATGGATTTTAAAATAAAATCTGTGATTGGTTTGGAGTTGGTATTTCCCAAGCAAGTTACGGAAGAGTTGAATCAGGTTTGAAGCCAAGAATCAGAGAAGTGATTACAGCAGTTTCTTAGCTCCAAGGTCCCTTAGGTTTCGCTATTCCCATGGAGTGTAAAGTGCTGGATTAGTCTGCAAGAAACCAAATTGGTTCGCTTGCTGATATTGCTGACAAAAATGAAGGTCAAACCTGGAAATAATTTTCCCCTGTAACTAAAGCCTTTATAAACTATGTAAAAGCTATATTCCAAACAAAAAGATACTTGAGTACCCCCTAAAATAGAGGTTGCAGTGACTGCCCATATAAGAGGCTGGTGAATAATGTGCAGCTGTTCCAAATGGGCTGATACCCTCTATAAAAATGCTCTTAACTTTATTACCTAGGGCTCTAATGTGCTTCGTAATACTCTCTTGTCTGGATTAAAAATATCTCTATGTATTTAGTATCGAAATGTGTTGGACTGCCTAAGGGGCTAACAACATCTTATCCAGAGAGAGGCAGCCGTGTTAGTCTGTGTCTTCACAAAACCAAAAAAGCAGTCCTGTAGCGTTCTAAAGACTAACACAATAATTTACTAGATGAAGAGCTGAAGAAGTGGGTCTGTCCCATGAGAGCTCATCACCTAATAAATTATTTTGTTAGTCTTTGAAGAGCTACATGACTGCTTTTTTGTTTTGTGAAATCTTATCAAGGACACCTAAACCAACATACTACTCCCAATTCTAGGAGGAGAAAACAGTCTTCAGAAGCCAGATCTCTTCTCTTTCAAGGTTAATGTTGGCATCAGCCACATACACAAATAGAGCATGGGCTACGTCTACACGTGCAGCCAACATCGAAATAGCTTATTTCGATGTTGCGACATCGAAATAGTCTATTTCGATGAATAACGTCTACACATCCTCCAGGGCCAGCAACGTCGATGTTCAACTTCGACGTTGCTCAGCCCAACATCGAAATAGGCGCAGCGAGGGAACGTCTACGCGTCAAAGTAGCACACATCGAAATAGGGATGCCAGGCACAGCTGCAGACAGGGTCACAGGGCGGACTCAACAGCAAGCCGCTCCCTTAAAGGGCCCCTCCCAGACACAGTTGCACTAAACAACACAAGATCCACAGAGCTGACAACTGGTTGCAGACCCTGTGCCTGCAGCATAGATCCCCAGCTGCCGCAGAAGCAGCCAGAAGCCCTGGGCTAAGGGCTGCTGCCCATGGTGACCATAGAGCCCCGCAGGGGCTGGAGAGAGAGCATCTCTCAACCCCCCAGCTGATGGCCGCCGTGGAGGACCCAGCAATTTTGACGTTGCGGGACGCGGATCGTCTACACGGTCCCTACTTCGACGTTGAACGTCGAAGTAGGGCGCTATTCCTATCTCCTCATGAGGTTAGCGACTTCAACGTCTCGCCGCCTAACGTCGAAGTTAACTTCGAAATAGCGCCCGACGCGTGTAGACGCAGCTATGAAGTTTGTCTGGAATATGATCACATAAAAGCTACGCAATTGTCATTTCCCTGATCAAACTGGCTCTGTCACAGACTTTTTTTTTTTTTTAAATTTTGTTTAAAATAAGGCTATCCTACAACAGTGTATGAAAGCAGGATAAAGCTCCCTATATCCGCATCAAAGAATTTATACCCACGCTTAATGCATTCATAGGCAAACTTGAGCCAGGTGACTCAGCACTGGACTGAGAAAAGGAGATTATTTTAAGCTTTCGAGATATGTATGGTGGCTGAGTCTACACTATGAACTAAAATCAAATTTATTAAAATAGATTTATTAATGCTGGGTTTTATCCATGTGATTTTGAGCATCCTCATCTTCTCACATGCTCTCCACAAAACTTAGTGCTGCCACACACAAGTAGCTTAAATCGAGTGCTGCAGCAGTGTATTGTGGGAACCTGTCCCACAGTTCCCTGACCCCAGCTATTTTCACTGGTGCAGCACGGGAGAAAAATGCCCCGCAAGTACATGTGGGTCTCTGACAACATCTTCCCACATTTCATTCCCCTTTTTGCAGATGGGGGTCTGGCTTGCCTTTATAAGAGAGGTGTTTTTTGTCCCAACCAACAGGTTTTTGGAAACAGGATGCAAAAGCATTGGATCTTTGCAAGCTTGGATCTGGATTTAGACCTCCTGGCAAAGAAGACCCTTAAAAGAACAATATGTTTAAGTAGACACAGGTGCTACACTGAAACTCAAATGAATCATTTAAACAGTAACAGCTCGGGGAGGCTGAAAGACCCAGACTATTGCCAGCCCCAAAAAGTGTGACTGCCAAGGGTGACATTCCCGGGGCAGCTAAAAGACCCCAGACTACAGCTAGGTTTGGACCTGCCAAAAAAGACCCTAAGGACAAGAATATTCCTTGCTGCAAACCTTACTTCAAGAACTGTGGTAATTGTATAGCTACTACATTGTCTTCATTGAAACATGTATGGCTTGGGGCAGCTTAAAGATCCCAAATTAGGCAAATTAAATGCAAGTCAAGTGAAGGATTTTTCTGGGTAGTTTATTCTTCCCCTAAATGTAAACTGGTCATGTTACTGGACAGAAGATTAAAAGCATATCCGAAACTACGAGAAGAGAACCAGCAGTTCTTCTGAGTTGTTCACGCACTGAACTTCTCTATGCTTGCAATGAAGGTAACCTGTTCTCATGGTAGATCCCTGTTTTTAAATTTTACAAACTAGCCCTGAATTAGAAGGGACTACTCAACCAGTTCAGATACAGCTGTGGGAGCCCAGTGGGCAGAGAGCTGCTACAGTGCTGTTTCTCCCAGCTGGGGGAAGCAGGGGAGAAGCCCTGCCGCAGCATCTGTCTGCCCGCTGGGCTCCCCCCAACTGAGGGGTTGGGGCACTTTTGATTTGCACTTACCTTGTGTTAATGTGAGTTAAGCACAAATTGAAATCGCGCGTGCTGGAGGATTACTATAAATAGTAAACAGTATGTGATCTCGAAACATTAAGTAATTCCCTGTAGCATCCTCCAGAGAGAGAGAGAGAGAGAGAGAGAGAGAACATCTGGGAGTGAGAGTCAGGAAGACAGTGGTATAAACTCACATGTAAACTGTGAGGAAATAGAATATGTAAAAAGTTTGTGAATGTCCTGCAGTAAACGTGCATCACATTACAAATCATCGTGTGTGCTGTTCTTAAAATAGGGGTTACAAAAAGTACAGTTTGACTTTATTAAGGACCATCTGATATTCACGTGCATTGTGGCTCTTGAGTTATTGATATTTTTTATTGAATTTGACGAAAAATGGCTGCTCTTGCTATTTTGGTTTCTGATCCCTGCACTCAGTTGACTGCCAGTGGATTGATCTCAGTTTCATTCCTGTAGCCATTGCAAACTCCAGAGATTAGGTTTCAAATGCAAATTGAGACATAAGTGACTGGTTTGGTAATCTGATCAGTTTATCCATCACCTACATCCAGTTGCATAGTTGGCAGTCTGCTTGAAGATTAAATTGAAAATTTATGTCAACTGCTAGATAGCATGGAGAAACTTACTCAGTACTCACCTGCACTGTGTTTTCTAGATCAACCTTTTCTGTAGTGACACACCATGTTGTAACAGGAAAAACTTGCGGCCCTGACTTATTATTTAACCATTTACAAAAAAAGAAAGGATGGTTATGAATGCCAGATTGAAAACCTGTATTCTGGGTGGTCCTTACCTTTATCAGCACCAAAACGGAGGCAATATTTTTGGAAGGCTATATAGCAAAACACATTAAATTTCATAGTTATGTGCTTGATCGCTGTCTGCTTCAGTTGCCATTTCTTATTAATATTCCTAATTGTTTTAAACACCTGTAAGACGTCTCTATAGCTTCACATTGCTCCTCTAACCATTTCTCCTTATCCTTTCTGGCTGCTTTCTTTACCTCATTGCATTTCATTTAAAAAAAAAAAAGCAGATTTCATTCATATTGTTGTTTGACAATCAGCGCATCAGCCCTCATCTGACGAACCTTCCTCCTTTATCCAGACTTGGGACTGGCATGGAGCTTGTGGAGGCTTCATGGCGGAGTTTTAATGTGTATTGCTTTTATTAATGTTGAGAATTAGGGTAATTCTGTGATGTAGGAGGCATCAGACTCAACATGCTTTTTCCCTTTCTGAGCATAACTTACTCTCACCTGCATATGTTTTCCTTCTCAGTTGTCCTGACTTTCAAGAAAAAGATCTAGACACCCCTTAGACTTCTATCCACTGCATCAGTCTTCTTTCCCTGTAACTTGCTCCAAAAATATGAGTGTAAAAGATGATGATTTGCCTTCTTCCTAGTCTCTTATTTTTAACCACTTAACATACAAATGTCACTACCATTTGAGGGAGTAAAATTGATAAATACTCTTTAAAGAAACAAACATTACTTTCAACGATTTGAAGTGTTGCTGCCTCATTCTTGCACTTATTTTAAACTATTGAAGCAACATTAGTGTAAAAGGTAGAGCTGATTGTGTATGATGCCGTTTTGATCAAGGTACTGAGAACAAGTTGCTGGCAGTTGTAGTACTGTAGTTTGCTATTCTAGAAGGTACTGAAAAGACAGGCTTGTCTAGAGAGATTTGGTTGGTTTAGATGTCGAAATTGACTAAATTGCGGCATCAGTTTTTCTGCTTCCTTTCCAGTTTTGAGACAATATCCAGAGAACTAGATTTGATTAGCAGAGTAGGTGTCATTTCCATTTTTAAGATGCTGGCTGATCTCTTGTGCTTCATGATGTGATTCAATTGTCACAAGGGATTTTTACTTCTCCAACCCTTTCCTTTTCCACATCCTTCTCTGGCTGTTAATATGGTATTTTAATTAGTAATACAAGCTAGCAATGTCTGTTTCAGCCTTCTGCAGGCCACCTGAAATTTCAAATTGAAGATGTATGAAACTCTGTTGGTTCTTCCACACTCAATATTATTGTTTCCTTTCTGTTCACTTTTGGTTTAAATTTTCACCATTGTCTATTTTGCAGAGCAGAAAATGATCCTGCACTATGTTTAGAAATAAAGCCCTGTAGAAATCAAAGTGCACCAGAGAAGCCATATATAGTTCCATTACTGCTAGAATTGTGCTAAATTTTATCACGGATTGAAAATTGTATGAGTAAGAAAATTTCCATAATTTAGTATTGAACCAGTGCCAACAGATGCTTTTAAATACCCATGTCTCATGGTCTGTAATGTAGAGGCAATCCTGAAAAGCCAAGCATTGGGAAGAAAAGGAATGTTGGAGGGACAGCATCTTATCAGCCTGTGCTAGTTAGTATCTCATCAGGACAAAGTCAGTCTTTTTGATTCTATGAAGAGGAGCTTTCTGCCTCTCTCCTCCATCCAGAGCCTCCTGACAGCAGTTTTCTCAACAGCTCTGTCCCTCTTCAGCCTCTTGGTTGCTGCTGTTTGGGTAATGTTAGATGGGACTGGAGAGGGGTGGCTGTGTGTATGTTTTGGCGAGCCTCGTGAATAACTCCTTCCCCCAGCAGAGGATA
Source organism: Carettochelys insculpta (assembly GCF_033958435.1). NCBI lineage: Eukaryota > Metazoa > Chordata > Testudines > Carettochelyidae > Carettochelys > Carettochelys insculpta. The sequence continues at coordinate 58,175,797 of NC_134145.1, read as the reverse complement.
TCTTGTTTTCCCATCCAGCGTCTGTGCCACTCGGTACTTAGTTGTGAATGTTCTCCCTTCAAACTTCTACAACCCGACCCCTGCTACCCCTTGGAAAAAGCATCTGGCTCAGAACTCATCTTTTCTTGAATGGTATCCACCACGGTCTCTGGGCCTGGGAGTGTCATCTCTAGCCGCTACGTGCTGTTGTGCCACGCTCATTCCAACAACTCCAGCTATGTTTGATTGTACCTTTCCCTAGTATATTTTTATGGTGGATGTTAAATTTTGTGGCAGTTCTGCTGTGTATCAAGATTAGTAAATGTGTCCAGTTTTGTGATTTGATACTGTTCCCTGGGAACAAAAAACAAGCATAGAATGGCAGCATGGAACGGAAAGTTTGTTAATCAGAATGCTATTCTATTGTGTTCTGTACAATGCATTTAATTTGAGACAAGAAATGACACCTTGAAGTCTTCCACAGGTTGGGGGCTAATCTTTACTTCTTGTCTGGCATCTGAAACTGTACTTCTGCAATTTGTTAGGCATGATGGCATTTGGAATCTCATGGATAGAGTAAGATGTTGGGTGATATATTTAATGCTGTCACCTTGGTGTTTGCTGAAGTAGGTGGACCTGCAAGCCATCATTTAGGTAATTGCTGTAATCCTCCTTTTGAATTCTTTGGCCTGGTGAGCAGGAGTTTGCTTGCAGACTCTGAAGATAGAAACAGAGTTGAAGAACCAGATTGGCTGGTTGCCGCTATACAATTTCTCTTTCATAGTCATTGGGGCAAATACAAACATGCATGTTTTGCGCATTTTTGCAGATCTGAAGATTGAACCTAAAATGTAATTTAAAAGTAGTCTTGAGTTACTGTGTGCCATGGGAGGTTTGAATTTTCCAAAACATATAACTTGTAAATGGATCCAAAATTCTGTAAGGAAAAAAGCATGTCTGTGGAATGAATTTACAGCATTGCTTTTTTTAAATGGTCTCCAGTGCTTAAACTGAGAGTTGTCGTTTCTGAAATAGGAGCCTTTGTCTTACGAAGGATGAGCTAGTATAGAAGCATGTGAAGCTCTTGTTAGTTGTCACCTTTAGCACCTCACTGTGTTAATCTTAATGGCTTTATTAATCGATGTGTCCCTCTTGACTGAAGTTTATTTGCTTAACTGTGCTGCTTCAGCCTTCGTGACAAGTCCTGTTTACATAGATTTATGGGACTGAATAAATAGATATTAAAAGTTTAGTTGCCTCTACATAATCAAAGGGTCATAGAAAGCAAAGTGTCAAGGACAATTGCTGAATATGAGAAAGATACTAGGCATATGTTAGTTGGAATAATGTGTCTTTTAGTCAGAGGACTGCTGCAAAAATGGTTTGGTGGTGGGATACATAGTGTGAAACTTGGCCCCCATCACCTTATCCATATCGAGACACATATCCCTTTGAACGGGAAGAGACCTTGAGAGGTAATCGAGTCCAGTTCCCTGCACTCTCAGCAGCCTGTTTCACCATTCTTAGTGTGGCTGTTTTTAAAAATCCCTCCAGCTGTTGAAAATGGAGAGATAATGGAATGGAATTCCTGTTGGGATGCCTGACTGAACTCTGCTCTGGGATTCAATTGGTTATTGTTGCTCACAGTCATGGGGTGCATAATTCTATCTCCCATTATCTCTGGTCATTGGGGGGGGAAAAAGCTATTTCTTCTTGCCAGGTTTTCTTGACTGGTAGGGTAGGGTTTTCTGCTACTTGCTTTTTTCAGCTGTGACTCATGGATGTGAAAGGGTACATTCTCCTCTATTATGCCAAAGACTCAGGTTTTATGAGGTCATCTTCAGTTAATAACTTTGGCCTGTGCCTTAACTGCTTCTCATAATTTTCTCAAGTAGAAGTAAGAAACGGACATGATTTTCGTTAACAGGTTTGTGAGTAGCTTCAGGAAACCCTCAAAAGTCCACCCCTCTTGCAGTGCTAATTTTGGGGTTTGGGTAAGTGGCTTCCCTGTGTTACCCTCCACCTTCTCCCATGTTCTCAACCAAACTGCTTTGCTGGTACAGCCCACCCCTTCCGTGACTGTAAATCTGATGAGATTTTATAGAGTTTAGCTGCAAGTTTATCTGTTTCCCCTAGGGATTTCCTTCCCAGAGCCCATGATATCATCATAGGTCAGAGCAGTCACTAGACTAATTTGGCATTTCATTTCTAAAAATTCCCAGACAAGTATTTCACACTTACTGATAGGATTGCAGTTTGTTAACATGCATGTGGTCTGTGAAGATGTAAGTGAAAAAAGTATATTAAAGAAGTGAAGGCTGACTTTGTACAATTAAACTGATATGCAAAGTACGTAAGAAAGTCTGGGTATCCTTACAGTGGGATAATGACTACATTTCTTTGATAAGGCTAGGTTGTGAAGTTTTGCCTCAGACTTTTTCGAGGGGTCTGTTTCCTTCCTCCCCACTTTGTTAATCCAGGCAAGTGACAAACAGCTGGCATGTGTCCATTAATCAAGTGTGCCTTGGATTCTGTTAGAATACCAGTGAGACTGGAATGCATAGCCTGATGTGAAACAGATTTCACAGGTCTTTACATTTTACACACCTGCTGCACTTTCCTTATTATACATATCTGCAACTTCACGTGCTGTTTGCTTTCTTTTATTTACCTCTCTCCTCAGCTCCCTAACTGCTTTGTTTCTCATGTAGCAGGAGGTGAGCCGAGTCTTGAAAGAGTCTGAACTCATTTGGTGTATCTGACTCTGGGTGCCAGCTGTCAGATAAATTTGAAACCCATCCCAAATCCTGTTCTCACTACATAGCTCTGGCATCTATTTCTTCTTCTGTGTATTGCGTTCTCAATTGACGTGATGATCCTTGTGTGTTTTGCTCCTTCCCGCAGATTTGCAAATAGCAGCAATAACATCTGAGAGGGCAGCCACAGAAGGAAAAGCAGTCTCTTGCCTCTGCAGCTTGAGAAAGCCATGAGCAGCTTCAGTGCTACTGAAGATGATAGTTTTTAATATCTAAGGGCATATCTACACTGCACGTTCCTGGCAGCAGTGGATAGGGTATATGTAGCTACATGCTGCAGTGGAAAGCAGTCTGCGTCCACACTGTGACATTAGCTCAGGTGGGGAGAGTCTGAGAGGAGGGGCTCTGGCAGTCAGGAGCAGCTCTACCTACTTGGCGCTACATCCCTCCAGCTGGAGCCTTTTCCCACTCTCTGCCTCCCTGCTGTCAGAGCCTTCCCCCGGGTCTGTTTTTCCCCAGGGATGAGAATTCATTACAGGAATACCGTTTCTTGTGGAAGGATGAGCATCATTTCATGTTTTCCTCATACATGGGTTGGTTAGACTGGATAGGCAACCTCACCTTAGACGTGTGTTATAGCAGACATACCCAGAGAAGGTGACAGACAAGTACGTGTGTGTCATAAATGCCTTTCCTACAAGTTGTAAGCACTTTCTATTTATGTTGCTTCTTTAATGTCTCTGGTGTCTGGGGTTACAGAAATCAAATGACCAGGTAGAAGTCATTCAATGAGGTAGTAGCTAGCAAACAGTTTTTTCTCAAATGCCAATTAAAAATCAGTTGACAAATTCCTGTTCTCTCACAAATTTGTGTTCCCTAAAAGTTTATTCAGAAGAGTAACTTGCTACTGAAACAATAAAACACAGCTGCTTCTCTGTTAGCTTAACTCTGACCAATTGGACCAGTCTGTTTTTTCTTGTTGGAAAGAAACAAATGGATTTGATGACGTCTGATACTCAATCACTGACTTGTCAGTGATACTGTGAGTCCATGTAGCTATGTTCTGTGCCTTGTGGGTTTTCTGGTGACCCTCAAAACAAATTTGATTTGACCTGGCTCCTGAAACTGCCAACAGAGAATTTTATTACCCTCCAAATACTAATATTCACAATGCAGCAAAAGAAAATCTGGTCTGAGAATCCCAATACTTAATTCCACAGTGTTGCTGTATAAAACTTGGATTTGACAGGCTCTTTTCTGAGAAGGTGTAATGATGTTAAAATCACTAATTAGGTGGACTTTTTTAAGTAGATAAAAATCAATTTGAAATATCCTCTTTAGAAACTTAAATATTGTGCCCAACACTTGCCTTTTTCTTTAACAAATTCACATTTGCCCATGCTCCTACATATTTCATTAATATGTTGGGCAAAAAGGAAAAGAATTGAGTACTTATGCTACGCTGCATTATAAACCATTGTATTCTAGCTGTGTGGTACCTAATTTGGTAAACAGATACCAGTAATGCTAGACAGTTTGATTACAATGACAGCGTTGGAGTTCATCTAGTATAGATGTGGTTTTCGCCTGAAGAACTTTTTCTCAGAACATTTGAATTACTAGAACACTTAAGGAAAAAGAAAAGTGTAGGAAACTTGGAAAACTGAGACAGCTGCAGATCATAGGCTGTGGCTGCACTTGGCCAAAATGCAAATGGCCATTTAGAAGATTACTAATGAGGTGCTGAATTGAATATTCAGCACCTCATTAGCATTAGGTCAGCAGAGGGGAATAAGGGGATTTCGTAAGGTGCGGGGTCCTTTCGAAAAGGACCCCCATGTAGCTGTGCCAAGCAGTGTGCGTTCGAAAGCAGCGTTTTCGAAGTGCTGCGGCCGGAAGAGTCCTAATGCTAATGAGGTGCTGAATATTCAGTTCAGCACCTCATTAGTAATCTTCGAAATGGCCATTTGCATGGCTATTTTAAAGTTTTGGCCAAGTGTGGCCACAGCCATCATGTTTACCAAACAGAAATGTAGAAACTATATGGTACAGTGGTTAATATTGTATTTATTTTTTTCTTGTGGGGAGCTCAATTCAAATTTCTTATGACACAAGATGAACAAACAATTTGGTCTTATCATAAAACTAGTTAAAGCTCAGATTTGCCCATTTACAATAGTGGGGGGCATGAAATTTCAGAAGGGTCTCAGGCTCATCCATCTCATTAAAAATGTTGAAATACGCTACTGTTTATGTATTTATATTCATGCTTATATACACCAATTAAAGTTTTTACATTCTACAGACTTATTTTCTTACACGTCGAAAAATTTTCTTTTTTAATCCATTTGAACATAACCAAAATTTCTGTTGGTTTGGATTACATTAGATGGGTTGGGCCCGGGGGGGTCAGCTAATTACAGGGACAAAGTGGAGTCTGATGTAAAAAGTTTGCTCAACCCTGGCTTCACTGACTGCTAAAGCTTATGTGTCTTGGCCTGCTTTATGAGGCTCTGTGAGCCTAATTTGTATCCAAACTACAATAATTATGTGGTATGGCAACCTTCAATGTTCTCTTCTCATCTGTGAGACAGGAAGGTGGCAACAAATGGTAGTAGATACCTTGCAGACTTCAGGGAATTGGGTAGGTTGAGCAGAAGCAGAACAAAAGGAAAGGTCTGTCTTTTCTGCTTCACCTCCTTATTGTATTTGTGGCTGGCTGACTGGGTGTCACCCCTGAGTCTCAGGCCATTGGCTTCCTTGAAGGAGAAAAATGATTTGGCGCAGGAGGAAACTAACCCCAACCTCTTTGAGGATTGGGGAGGGGGCCTGGTACTAGCCAGCTGAACTATTTTAAGAGCTGTCTTTGAATTTGATTTTGCTCCCTTCTCTGCAGCAGGATTATGGGCACATCCTCCCAAAGGGGAAATGAATGAAAAAAATCAATGCTGTTTCCTCAGCTCATCTTCGTACTACAGCCTGGGGGATAATGAGTGCCAAGTTCTTGTGCTCACCTTCGCAGCATGGCACATCAGTGTGGGAAAGACCAGGCCAAAGACATGGATTGATTGTTATAAACTACATACATTCTCTGCCCCCCAGGAAATTCTCTTTTCTTAGAGGAGGAAAACTAGCTGTCCAAATCAGAGTTCAAGAATCAAATAGTAAATATATTTTAAAGGAAATTCTCAGGCAAGGAATATTAAGGAATTTTGTGAATCTCCAAGCTATATGTTCTTCCTCATACACCCTGGAAAAGTGTTACGGATTTCCTGACGCATCTAAATCATTGGGAAGGTATTGGGCTGTCATTCCCAATTGCTCCTGTGGGTTACTGTACTATAAATATTGGGCCGTCATTCCCAACTTTTGTTGTGGATCGTCATGCTTGGCCACTACCTCCCTCAAACACATGGCTGTGGAGTGATAAAAGAGACAGCAGCCTGGATGTGGGGAGAAACTGCAAGCAGGGAGGGGCCCTTTTAGCTTACCACTTTTGTTTTTACTCCAGCTTCCATTTTATAAGGTTAGAAAGGTATCCAGTGTGCACCAGTTAAAATTTAACATGGTCTCACAGCTAAAGACAAACCTGTCTATTTCTCTTCTGTGGCTAGGGACTCAGCATTTTAAGAGGGGATGATTTTCACTTTATAATGGTTTCACACAGGCCCCTCACTAGTCAGCCAGGTCACAGCAGGCATCACGTCAGCCCCTTCATTGGGGACATGAAAACTCTCAGGAGCTGTCAGGTCAACAAAATAAATTAATATGAATTATTGTCTCACTTGGGCAATTCCACAATATGTTTTCACAAGCAACTTTGAATAACGATCAGGCCAGCATTCATTTTCTTGAACATATTGAAACGTAATTCTGTAGACACAACCTGTTTGGTGGTAGTTTTGTACACACTCTAACTTTAAATGATTCCTTAAAGGTTCAGTCATTCGCCTCTCAAGGTTATAGACCACAGTGTTCTGTTCTGTGAAGCACTAAACAGATTGAATCGCTGTAGAAAGTGTTATACTTCCTGTCATTTACAGTAGGCCTCACAAAGGTTACTATTTCCAGCAGATGAATTATTTGAAGCTGGGAGCTTTTTGTAATGAGACCTAGTACAGTACTAATTATTTGTGGGTATACTTCACATTCATTTCACGAGTAACTCAGATTCCTCCTTCTGTTAAGCATCCAAATTCAACCCTAGTGAGCAGTTAGCAGTGTCTTTTTTGTTTTGAAATCTGGTAGTTGGCCATTAGTTCACCAAATTCTGCGCATTGGTCATCCAAACTTAGTCAATGCCATGTCCTTTCTTTAGGTAGAAATCTTCTCCAGGACTTAATGACCACAGGAAAATTGAAAAATTTATAATTCAGATGTTTAGATTTTAAAGGATTATGCTGCTCCATACAGCACTGTGAAAATCCCATTACAATGAACTGGTGGGCCTTAGCAAAATGATTAGGAAAAGATTATCTATGCTTACTTGAACACTTCCTTTTTTTTTTTAAAAAAAAATACATTTCATGTAAATGGCCTTCTCTAAAGATAAATGGAGCATCCAGAACAGAGAAGGAAGTTGATATCCAGGGCTTGGCATTCCACAACAACCGGGGATCTTGTACTGCCCCAAGGTGTAAACAAGCTGAAGTATACAAGTATGTAAACAAATATGAGGTTATGGGTCTGAAGAACTTGTAATTTGAAAATAGAAGAATGTCAGGTAAACATAAATAATTTTATTTGTGCATGGAGCACTTTAATTTTTCTCTGTCAACTTCATATCTTTCCTTCAGAACCAGTTATGACAGCTGTGACTTCCATTCTAGTGTTTTACCAGGGGAAGGTAATTTTGGTGTTGGCGGGCTTGACATAAGGTTAATTTTGTAGTTTGAATTCATGTAAATTTATGAGGTTCAGATTGCTAATTTTGAGACTGTTTGTTTCAGGAGGTTGAAGTATATGAGCTTGGAGATTTGGCTTGTTTAACCTTGATTTTAATTTCAATTTCAGTCATTTAATTCTTTTCTGCACCTTTCCATTCTCTTAAATTTGTAATGAATTAATGATTTTGTGTAAAATGGGTGCTTGATGGACCTGCAAGGTGTATGCTGGGATTAACTGATACTACTGCACTGGAAGATGTTATCTGCCTCATGCCGTTCTTAAAACAGCATATTTCTTCTTCTCCCCACCACCCTCTGCCATTCTTATTATTGAAAAACAGTGTTTTCTAAAGGAGCCTTTGCTAGCATTTTAAACACAGAACATTCTGGGGGTCAGTGATTCAATCTTTCCTTCTTTCCCCAATATAAATAAGACAAAGCATCCTTGCAGCATTACTCACAAGATTGTTCTTCAGTCCCCAAGGGAGAGCTGCTGAGATCTGAAATGCGTGGGGTAATGGAAGAGATTGAGGATCTTTCTGTTAAGATTCTGTGTATGGCGCTAATTAGAGCGGAGTAGCTGTGACATGTTTATTCATGTTTCAGAAAGGTCTGTGAAGCCAGATAAAGAAATTAATTAACTGAGTAGCTTCAGTATTTGTACTCTTCACATGTTGTAATATGTTGGATGTCTGTTGTGATTGGTTGTTTGGTATACACAGAACTATTGTGGCAAAATGGTTAACTGTTTTCATATGTAACTTTTCAGTGGTTTTACATTTGGGATCTCATGAATTCCTGCTGCTTAACTTCATCCATGCTGCCCACATAATGGAGCAGGGCAGGTCCATTCAGCCAGAAATCTCTGAATGCAGGTTAGAAGAGGGTTTTATGAGATGAGGCAATTCCTCTTTTCTTCCTGCCGTCCCACCAAATGGCCAAGACCATTCCTACAGTATTTCTAACCCAGGTAATGGGGGTGGGGGAGGCAAAAAATGAGCTTGATACATGAATTCAGACCCCCCTCCCCCCTGCATAACAGCACATATGTTGCTACATATGTAACATAGAATAATTTGCCATAACCTAACTTTCTTGTGGAAAATCAGGATAATTCCCGAGTACAATCTTAGCGTGGTTAAAATTCTCTCACTTTGCTAAGAGATGTTAAAGTCTCTCTTTCAAATAAGACACACACTTCTCTGTTTAAAACTTTTATCTTTGAATTTCTTCTCTTAACTGATACTACATTGCTTAAAATTTGGGAGAAGGAAGTTGGCTGTTCATTTGTTTCATGTCGCTGTGAGATTTGTGTTCCATCTGTTCTGGCTGTTGATTGGCCGTGTGCAGGTTATGTAGTCAGTGTTACTGAATGGACTTGGCATCGGTCCCATTAAACAATTTATTTTTATGATGTCAAGGCCACAGAGCTGGGCTGGTGGTGTAAGTTACACCTGACGGAGTGAGAGTGCAGAATCTTAGAGATTCCTCCTCTAACTCTGAAGGCAAGAGCGATAGTAAGTGTGACTTGCTTACTATAAAAAATCCTCAAAATTAAGTGCTCTCAGAGCTGAATGTGCAGGAAGAAAATGTTATCAAACATTGGAGGTCAATAAGATGCATCCATGTAGCAGAATATTGTTTATTCAGAACAGAAGAGTTACAGAGAAAACATGTATATTAAAACAAAAACCGTGCCAGTCAAGTTTTTTTTTATTGTTAACAATGTGAAAAGGAAAATTTGTGGCATAAATGAACTGAGAAATCTTTTTATCTGTGGTGTTTTGTTGGTATTTGCTGGTCCTTACTACAAAACCCATCTATGGTGGTGGTTTTAGTGGATGATTGACATTTTTTACTTGCTTTTTATATTTTATTGTCTGAAATGTGTTTAGTTGAAGCATTATTGCTAAACGTACCAGTGGGTGGGTAAGTCTCTTAGGTTGAAATAGGTGCTGAAACAAAATTAAATTATTTTAAATAGTCATTTTTCTCAGTTCTTCTTACTCTATTATTTAGTTAATCATTTATATCTTCTTCAGCAAGGATACAGAACCTATTCCAAGTTAATATGAACACTAAGACTGCGCTTTGGGTGCACTTAATTTTGACTAAGCCCCACTGAACTCACTAGCATTTATGTTTTTTGAGAAGAAAAGCATAGGACTAAGGTTCCCATGGGAAAGCTAAATTATAATGAAGTGAAATAAGTAATAGACTTACGGCATCACCATGAAGGTGCGTGGCCATGATGTGCCAAGATAAGGGGCACATATTATGTAACATAAAATAAGAAAATGACAGTGCCAACTAGATTTCTCTTACTGCAGCTTTCTGTGCTGTATGTTTGGGTGATAGATTCTAAACCTAGAAAATTAGTTAAACAAGCAATAAGGATTAGCTAAGCTAAACTCTTGTCTAGCACCGTCCAACAGAGCAAATAGCTTGGGAATTTACTTGTCAAATCACACTTACATTAAAAGATATCGAGTCTTGAAGAATGATGCATTGCAAAGTGAATTATCCATGTAATTCTCTACCAAAAAGTAGTTTTCCTTGTGATGATTCCTTCTTGCTAATATAGTAATTCTTTCTTATCCGGCAGCCCTGGACTGGGAGGTTCACTTATTCTGGGTAATAGAGAGGTATGCCTAGCAACGCATAATACTAAATTAAAACAAGATTAGCTATTAAGAAACAAACCAAAATGTCTGCAGAGTACTTTATTTACCAACAACAGTAGTATTGTACTCTGTAAACTTACATTGTATTTGTTGTATTTATTTGTATTTACTTTCACTGTACTGTACTTATGGAGAACATAACTAAAATTTACTTGTGGTTAAAAGTGTTTACTGTAGGTCTTCATCTCCTTCCTACACTTGACACATTTTCCCTTTTTACACAGGCACTGAATCTCTTCACAGTATTCCCAGGTAGGGTTTCTCTTAGGCCCAGAATCCATGACTGCTTTTCTTTGGCAAAGAGGATGTGGTGTGGGAGGGGGAAGAATATAGGAAGCTGTGTGTGCTTCCCTTTTTCTTTCCGCTCCACTCCACTGTTCTTTTTTATGCTGCCTCTGTTCTTTCCTATATATTTTCTTTCTATCTTTAAGACAATATCTTAACTACCTCCTCTGCTGTGTCTGGCCAACGTCCACCACCACATAAGTACAGAACAAAAACAGTCCTATCCAGCCTGTGTCTGTCTTTGCACATGCTATATTAGCCTGCTGAGAAACAAATTGAAAGCCCAGAACTTCCAACAAACAAGGTGATTGTTAGGCTGGACTGACTACAGATATTAATTCATTTTTCTGAGACTGTAAGTGTATGTGCAGCAAGTTGCGATGAGATTTAATTCTGTTATTTTAAATTAAAAACATAATATTGTTTTTTTTTTTTAAATCTGAAACTTAATTTAAATAAAAAAATCCAAGTTTTTGATTTTTTTTTTTTTAAATCATTGATTTTTATGCACTCTGATTCAGGTACACGGTGAAGGCTATTTAGTAAGAACCTGTGTAGACCAATTATCTCAAAGACATAAGCAACAGTGCTAATACATGTCTGCAGATGTTTGAATTAGGCATCTATCATGTAAATGGGAAAGTGTTATCTTAAATGATGCAGAATAATTAGACAAACATTGGTGTAAAAGCCAATGAGGGGTAAAATCTTCTGTGTTCTCAGCTTGGTGAGAAGTCTAAAAGCTTAAACCTGTACGTGATTTGACTGAAATTACACAGAAGTCTTGCACAATGCCATTTTCAGGTTCTGAATTTCACTGTGCTACCTTGGAAACCTTTTTCCCTTCATCTGATAATTGCTCGCTTATTACCTTCTTGCTAACTGTTTTTTTCCTTAATAGCTGTTAAAATAAAAAAGGGAAAATGAATTTGA